>NC_080388.1:71746087-72096743 GCF_028751815.1 Salvia miltiorrhiza
GTTCATTCTCCATTTAGTCATTTTGCCATAAGGCGTCTTCAAGTTATAAATTATAACTTGAAGAATTTTTCCATCTCTTTGTGTCTTCCATTTTTATTTCCGCTGCAATATTTCTCTGTGTGCACTGGTGTGTTTCCTAAACACAATGCGTCACATCAAGTTTTCCGCTGCTGTTTACTCTGTGTTGTTGTGCGTGCTGTTCCAACACTCTGCACAATATTTTGTTCCAGACGAAGCAACACTATCATTATTATTATTATTATTATTATTATTATTATTATTATTATTATTATTATTATTATTATTATTATTATTATTTTCAGATTAACAGATTATAATAAACAATCTATTTTTTATGTACCTAATAATAAAATAATCATCATATCATGTACCTACTTGAACTCTAAACTCTAAACTTTTAACATATCAAGTAAGATAGTTAATTAATATGTATATGTACAGATTAGGATGAATAAATTAAAGTAGAAAAAATATTTTTATTCACATAAATAAAAGAAATAATCGTACATGTTAAACTAAATACAATTTCAAATAAATATCATTTGAAGAAATTAAAGCTAAACTATCAATACCAAAACTTAATAATTAATAATCTAAAAATTTTATTTTAAAATAGAGGCCCAAATAGTTGCAAGCCCACATATATTATCCCAAACAATAATTTGGAATAGTCAAAAACATAAAAGTAAGAGACATTAAGGCTTAACCTAGTCTCGCTGCCCCATTTTTGTTTCTCTCACTCCTATTCCTCATTTATCTTTCCCTAATATGTCAACGCCAATCTCTTCGCCTCCCTCCATGATTATCGCCATCCTAGCCATAGCCGATGAAGATGAGTGGTTGCTTCTGTAATTGTATAGGCACCCATTACTCAGAGTCGTGTGCTACATGTCCATGAGAATATTGAGACCGTGAAATCGCAAGGTGACTGCAAAAAAAATCAAATCTTCATATAAAGGTTGTTCTATGTTACAGGAAACTTTTTCTTGGGTTATGTGCCAATCGATTCAAAGTTGTGAGTTGTTGTAATTTTAGCTTTTTTATTTCTCGATATTGTTCTCCCTCTTTTGTTCGTCTATCCTCCTTTCCCAGTTTCTTGCTCTTTTATTTATGTAAAAGTGATGGACACAGAGGATATCTTTTGAAAAATCGCTCTTAAATTTGCAGAAAATGATTTTTTGTTTTCAATTATAGCAGTGAACTTGTGTGAGTTTTGAAATATTCTAATGTCAAATACGGTTTTCGTTTTAAAACTAAAATTTAGAACACAATTTGAAACTTTAAATCATCATAATTTATTGGTTTTAAATCAACCTTTTGTGATTCTTATATCAAATTAAAGATCTTGTTGTGGTCTTTAATTTAAGATGCATCTTCAATATTTGTTTATGAATCAAATTAGATAATTTTGGGAAAAGAATCAAAACATGAGAAAAAAGATGAGAAAAGAGATGAGAGAGAAAATTTGCCGGGAAAATATTACCGTTGTACTGCTCTTTTATATATTATATAGATGTGGTATAAAATTATTAGATTTTGAGTAAGATTAAAAAAGATCAAATCTAATAAGTACTATAGTTAGGAGGACGAAGGATATAAAGATGGGGGATATGATTTTAAAAAATAATTTAATTTAATTGTATTAAACGACTTTAAGAAATGATTAATTATGAAAATTGTGAATGATATTAAATGTGTATGAAAGTTTTCAATCAGTGCCACGATCTTCCGGGCTAAACCAAAGCAAATTCGTCGAATCATTAATCGGGGAAGGTCGTCGACCGTGGCGTGGCGGCGAAGAGGAGGCTCAGGCGGCGGCGCTGCTACAAATTTATATACTTCGCTTCTGGTAAAGTTTCCATTTGAGCAAATAATTATTCAGTTTTAGCATGTGGGAATTGGGATGAAGATTAATCCGGCAACTCACTTTATTAGTTGAATGCAATGTATGTGCAAAACTGTGATTCGAGCGGAAAATTAAATTGCCCCAAATTTGCAGCCATCGTGTAAAAACTGAGCTCATAAACCTCAGATCAGAGTAACGGACAAATCCATGGCGGCGATTTACAGCCTCTATATCATCAATAAATCTGGCGGTCTAATTTTCTATAAGGTGAAGTGCCTATTTTTTGTAGCTTTCACTCTATTCTTGTAAATATTCGGTGTTCGATGAATTGGAATTTAAGAAAAAAAAATCTTAATACTGAAATTAGGATTATGGATCAGCGGGAAGAATGGATACGAATGACAGTTTGAGGTTAGCGAGTCTGTGGCACTCGATGCACGCCATCTCGCAGCAGCTTTCTCCCGTCTCCGGTTGCTTCGGGATCGAGCTTCTTCAGGCTGATACTTTCGATCTTCACTGCTTTCAATCCCTTACTGGTTAGAAGATTTTCACTGTTGTTGGCACTAGAATTCATTATTCTAAGTTTCTTATATCCTTTCCCTGTCTTCATATGCTCTTGATTGAATGTTGAATGTGTGTGTGTGGGGGGGGGGGGGGGGGGGGGGGTTATATGAGCTGTCGTGCTAGGGTTCTACAAAACTGATTACACAGTTATAGGTTTGATTAACTTAGTAAATTTGAGTTGCTGCTGAGAGTAGAATCGGAGGTCTTGGGAAAAACAACCTTATTGATCCTGAATTTCCATAGTGTTTATGATCTGCAACTAAAGTACATCACGTCAAACAAAAGAGTTACCGGCAAAAGTGTTGATAACCCTTAGTCCCTTACTATGTAAGAGAAAAGTGGGAAGAAGCACACTTAATAATAAGGATGTTCAGAAGGGAAATGGGTTGGTACTTGGTAGGATGTTCAACGGTGCTTTGCTTGTGAGTTTTAGCTCTTAACTTTCTCTTTCTTTCCTCATATTGGGCTAAGTTGCCAGTCCTTTGCCTGGCCACAGATATACATGATCTATCGGTCAAATATTTTTGCTCTAAATCTTCTTCCAAGTGCTAGCTTGTCATTCACATAATATGATAAGAACCTGCATATATCCCACAATTTTTATAGCTTATGCTATGCTGATGCTTTTCTGCTCATATTAAATTAATTTATTTGCTTTCTTTTGATTCAAGGCCATTCATATCTGTAGTCAGGAAAGTTGGATATAATGCTTCATGTCATTGTTCTGATTTGTTGAGTATTAGTTCCTAGGTTCAAAAGTTAGTAACTGGACACTTATGTTAATGCATATATGCATACACGTCATACAGTTTGCTCAACAAATAGAAAGATGTGCATGAGTTGCTTCTGATATTCCCTACGAGGATGTGATTTCACTGAGATGTATAATTCTTTTGGAGTTGCTGATATCTATCACTGGAGGTCAAAACCATGTGTTGTTACATTGTATACTTTAGTATTGAAGAATCAGCATAAAGTAGGACCACACTATGTAGTTTGCTTGCATTGAGGCCTTAGGAAAATGTCAAAATATTTTTTGGCTAAGAAGATAAAAATGTATGAATATGATATAGGAAAAGGGTCAAATGAGAATACTTAATTATTGTGAGGAGGGATAATTATTTCAGTCATTCGATCACCAAGATCTACGGTGAATGCATAATCTTGATAGATGAATGCAGCACCTGGGTTCAAATCCCATGTGGGGCGAAAAATCCATTTATTTTAGAGCGCAGTTAATTCCACAGTGAATGCAATAACTTTATACGTTCAGTGCAGTATTCTCATGTTCTCATGAAAAAATGTAGTTCTCACAATAATGAATCCTATATATATATATATATATATATATATATAGGGTTGGTTATTCAAGGATTTTTGTTCGTCTCGGGTTCATGGATTTTATTGATTTATTCATGTATTCTCATTTTTCACCACATTTATACATTCTTTCTCTCTCTCTCTGTATATATATGTATATATATATAATATCTTCTGGTAAAATCATCTTGTATGTGCTTGCCCTATCAGATATCACAGACAGGTAGATCCATTTTTTATGATTTTCGGACAATATTTTTTATTCACATAATGTTCCTAGCCACTATCTTTTCCATTTTACTTTTCCCAATGAGGTGGAGGGCAACTGATGATGAACAAGAGTCAGAACCAAAAAATATATGCATTCATCTTGTTTATTACTTAAGCTATTTTAGGGCCGCTCTAATACTCATGATTGTTGTCGTCGTCTGGTTGAACATGTGTTAGACATATAAGTTAGGGAGACCTAACTTAACCCAAAACCATGGTCTAAGGTAAGGGTCGACCCTCTCTTATATACCACACTTTCATGTGAAACCGACGTAGGATATCGTAACAACGTGTTCAAATCAGACAATTGCAACTGTGCCATATGCCTTATTAAACAGTTTGGGAAGATCATTTCCGATTGTTGTGGTTACATGACAAGGATTCACTTTTACGGTGACTAACTAGATAATTGAGTGGATTGCTAAATCGACCAATGTTGTGGCTAAGATATATTTAAAATGAGATGTAACATAACAATGTACCTGGAAATCCCATACCACGTTCTATAACTTGTGCCAAAACATAAGAGTTTTCTTTCCAGTTTCATATTCTCTTTCTTCTTACGTCCATGAAGTATCCTTGTGCCAAAGCATTTATATATATCTCATATCAGATCTTCATATATATCTCATATCAGATCTTGTCACTGCCCCTTATATATTGTCTAACAACTCTTGAAACTTTGTGGGTTTTGTTTTTTGTTTTTTTTTTTTCATATCTCACTTTGTGTCATAATAACTGTAGTTAATGAAATATATGGTGTAGGTACTAAATTCTTTGTGGTTTGTGAGCCTGGAACTCAGCATATGGAGAATCTCTTGAAACATATATATGAGTTATACACAGATTATGTCTTGAAGAACCCTTTCTACGAGATGGAGATGCCAATTCGATGTGAGTTGTTTGACATAAATTTGGCACAGGCAGTACAGAAGGAGCGAGTTGCCTTATTGGGGAGATGACCTGCAACTCGTCTTCGTTCTACACTGACCTCGTTTCTATTATTTCTTAAACTTCTCCGGTGTTCTGTTTTGAAAACAATGATAGGTGATTCGGTTTCAGAAAACTCAGATTTGTATATGAACTGCCTGTCCAGACTGATTGTCTGATAATTCGGATTTTTGAACTCGTGCTGAGCATTTTATTTTCTGAGTTAGTCACCTATGGATCCATATTATGAGTCATAAATTATGCTACTAATATGCTGCTTTCTTGTTTCTAAATATAAATGATGCACATACTAATAGACAAGCACTCTTTTTTCTCGTACGGGGTTTTTCCTATTGGATTTCCTCTGAAGAAGTTTTAACGAGACTCGGTCCTTGTTTGCATCATGTTGTGTCTTGTGTGTTTGGGCCCAACTGCAGTCCCTGGTTCTTGTTTGACACAAATAACATGTAGTAATATTTTTATCTAATCAGACCTTTTTATTTCCTATAACAATATGATCTTATAACATTCCATTACGTTATATCAACTGATTGATTCCTGAAAATGGTGCCAAATCTTTTTAACATGATTGTGAAAGATGTGGTAAATATGCACAACTCGTTAATTTCCGGAGACAAAAGTCATTCTAATACTAGAATTCATTAATTCAATTAATCCTATAATTATTTGTATTTATTTTTTTAGTTAAAAGACATTAAATTGTGAGGATCTCATACGCTTTAATTCGATCAGGTTGGAAGCGAAATGATGAGCTTTAGTGCTTTACCCAGTCCACCCTTTCAAATTTTCTAATTAATAATGCCAACTAACTATTGTGGCCATTAATAATAATAATAATAATAATAATAATAATAATAATAATAATAATAATAATAATAATAATAATAATAATAATAATATCTGATATGAGATATATATCAATTTTTTTAGGATAATAATATCAACGTTTTTTTTTTGTGAAACGATAATAATATCAACGTTAAAGACCCTAATTCGACGAAACATCTCTATATGTATCTCTACGTATTTAAAGCATAAAAAAAAAAAAACTATAAGATATACTTCTAGCTTATGTGAATAATACAGGGTTAATTGGCCATAAAATACTGAACTTTCATCCAATTCTGATTATTTATTCTTGCGTGACAATTAGTTGGCAAAATAATATTTTTTATTTAATTTCTTATCAATAAAAAAAGAACACAAGAATAAAAAATATTTGATTTGATACTATTATTTGATTTGATATATCAATTTGAGTTATTTGCTTTGTGTTCTTTTTTTATTGATAAGAAATTAAATAAAAAAATATTATTTTGCCAACTAATTGTCACGTAAGAATAAATACGCCACGTCAAAATTGGCACACCATATTATATATATTAGTTTGGTATTTGGCCGTAATTTGGATTTGTCGCAAAATCAGATAAAATCAAAAGTTTAGTAATTATCAGGCTACAATTCAAAGTTTGTGTGCAAAACCAGAATTGGATGAAAGTTCAGTATTTTATGGGCAATTAACTCGATAATATATACACATTAAATACAAAAAAAATTGTTTCTGAGGATTTTTCAGTGTTGGAACACTTTGATTTGATACAATTGCATGAGATCGCTTTGATATTTATCAAAATTATTGATGTAGCTAGAGATCTTAAAATAATCGAAAAAAAAATAATCTTATATTAATAAATAATGTTAGAATATTCTCAAAAAATTTAAATAATGTTAAACTGAACAGTAAAAAAACTAGCAAGTAGTAAAAAGAAAGTAGAATAATTTATTCAAACGCTCATGCATACTCTTTTCTCAGAGCTTCTTCCTCTTCTGAGGTGATGTGGAACATCTTTCGTATTTCTTCTGGACTCTTTTCTCTAATCATATCTGCTATGGTTTGGCACATCAGATCCAAAAGTTTCTTCATATCCAAGTAATTTGCAGCCTGAATCAAATCAAAACAATTCACTAAATTAATTTTAATCCCCAACTATTGGGATAAATAATTAGAAATTGACCATATTTGAGACGAGGAAATTAAATTACTAATTACCAACACCAAATCAAACAGCAGTTCCTGATCATCTTTCACCGTGTTCACGTAGTCGGAGTTGAATTTCTTCAATGTCTCGACGTCGTCGCTGGCGGCATGGCTTTTGCAGAACTCGATCACCTTCGCCAGAGTCACCGAATCGACGTTCGACAGCGGGATTCCACCTGTGGTGCAATCGTCTTCGATCATGTGCTGCACAGTCCCCGAAAGGAGAGCTGCGGCCTCCTCGATTTCGAACGTCTCCCCTTCCTTGCTAATCAAAAGGATCATCTTCTTCTCAGATGAAGACGCCGACGATGATGCCATTACAAAATCTAAAAAACCAGGGAGATAAAAAGTATAGGATGGACAGAAAAAGCACATAAAACTCAAGATGTGAGGGAAAGAGTTATATGTGTACTTATGTATTTATAGGTATAAGAAGTTATGTAATTATAAAGCCGTCATACAAGAAAAAGAAAAAAATATATATAATGAGATATTATCGTATAAATATGGCGAGGAATAAGAATGAATTAATTTGAAATGTAAGATATTTAAATATTATAGTTAATGTTATTCGAACTATATAAATATATATATTTTAATGTTAATGCTATGTTTGTAAAATTGCAATTCTTAATTCGTGGCTTATTTTTTATAACTTATACTATGTGTTTTATTTATTTATTATTTGTTACTCTCTCCGTCCCATGAATCTTGACACGTTTTCCTTTTTGGGCCGTCCCACGAATCTTTACACATTTCCAAATAAGGTAATAATTATTATTTTCTCTCTCCTACTTTATCACTTTTATTATATTCTCTCTCCTACTTTATAACTTTTATACTTTATTAACTACACACTTAAAACACTAATCTACAATTCATTAATTCTCGTGTTGAAACCAAACGTGTCAAAATTTGTGGGACGGAGGGAGTATTATAATTTATAAACATATTGTTTTCGAAAAATAGTTTATGAACATATTGATTTTTTAGATTACTTTTTATTATTTGATGTTCATATAATTTTTTTCCTTTTCATAGAATCATAGATGTTCATTTTGAGTATTTAGAATTTAGTAGTATAACTTTTTGTTCATGAAATTCATAGGATTGTCCATGAAAATTAGTGTCTAACCCGTCGAAATTCGACGAAAATTATTTTATGTCACATTTATATAGTAGACCTCATGTATTTCGAATATTTGGATAATAATCTAATACTAATAAATAAGGGATGCGAATAATTATGGATTCAGGTGGAAGAGAGAATGTAATTTGGTAAATTGGTGGGTAAATGACGTGTAGCGAGTTTACCGAAATTTGTAACCTTTTTTTTTTTTGAGAGAAACGAGATGGTATATTATTGAGCACAGTTACATGATAAATGAAGATGACCCTCCACATACATCGGGGGTTCACTCTAAATATGATGTGCAGAGATATTTCTCGCCGCCTTAGCTAAACAATGAGCAATGACATTTCGCTCGCGTTTAATATGACGAACTTTAAAACCTGGGAGAGTCGAAAGCTCACCCCGACAGAAACCAAACCAGCAATAGCACCTAACTCCGAATTTTGTAACTTAATTAATGCTAATAGTGAGATTTTCTTTTATTTAAGGCTTAAATCGATGCATTCTCAATTTCTCATCTCGTTGATTAAGGGACATTCAAACAATACAGACTTTAGTCTATCAATAACAAGGTTTAGAATTCAAATACATCCTCTTCAAATAAAAATAAAAAAGTAAATTATTGTATGCGTGTATTGATCTAGGGGTAGAAGGTTAATGCCTAAAACTTAAGATCTTGGGTTCGATTTCATCGCACGATCTTTAAATTTCTTTATCTACTTATGCAATTTATAAAAATAAAATAAGTGAATCATTTTATGCAATACTAACACTAGATACATATTAACTACAATTACAATCCAAAAAATTTAGCATAACAGTGTTTACTATTTTTACGACTGTAATAATTATTATATAGTACTACTATTATTATATAAATATGAATAGAAGATGAGGAAAATATCATATAAGACCCGAATTAAGAAAAAAGCTCAAATTTATATTATATAAATATAGATAGAAGATGAGGAAGGTGTAATATAAGATCTCGAATTAAGGAGAAAACTCGAATTTATAGTCGTATATGATTAGGAAGTATTTGGTTCAATTTCTTTTATGGCAATGATAATCTGTTTGATTGAAGAGAGAGCACAGCGGCATAGAACCATCCCAGTTATTGAGGGAACAATTTATGGAAAAATGTTTAATGAATTAGCTCATTTTGAAATCTGAATCCAAACTTCACATACAACATCAATGAAAATTGATTCATGTCTCATAGTTATTCTCTATTTTATATCACTATATCAAGCATCTACTTTATTGGGAAGAGAGGGTGGCCAAGTGATTAAGGCAGTTTAAATAAATTAAATAAAAATAATACTAAGTTAATCTACTTATTTATTAAGATATACTCCCTCCGTCCATGAAAGAACTTCCTAAGAAGGAGTGGCACGAGTTTTAAGAAAAAATATTGTTGAGTGTATTGAGAGTGGATAAAAGGTAGTTGAGTGTATTGAGAGTGATGAAAATGTGTTATAATTAATATTGGGAGTTGTGAAAAGTGGAAAGTAAGAGGATTATAAGTGGTGGGGTATAGTCCAAAAATAGGTAAGGAGTTCTTTTGTAGACGTTCCAAAAAGGAAAGATAGGAAGTTCTTTCGTGGACGGATGGAGTATATTAAAATTTTGAAATATTTTAAAACCCTTGATAATATTTATAATTTGTATCAACTTTTTTGATTTGTGTCCAATTGATAATATTTATAATTTAGTGATAAAGATAAAAAATACTCATATATTTTAATATTTTATAAATCATGAATAATAAACACTCCCTTATTAATAAGACACTCAAATAGAAAGCATAAATAAAACCATCCTGCTCACAACTATGTTGACAACATTTAGGCTGTTTGCTTAAATTCATCAAAAAATCATTTTTTGAGACAAGATTGAGCTTAGATCTCATTGATCCCCATATAATCGTTTAATTTGAAATATGCAAACAAAACCACGAAAATAGTAAAAGAAATCAAACATGTAGCTAATTGCTAGCCCAAAACAGAGTTACCAATCGATTTTGAGAGAAAAAAAGAAATCCCTCTATTTTCATAAGTCATAATAGAAACAGGTAGCTAGCAACCTCAGAGAGATTGACACAGATTTACACACAAGTTTGAACTGCAATAGACAAACAGATCTGGCAATAGACAAACAGATCTGGATAATATAGGTAATTCAAATATGCATCGCAGATGCAAAGATTATGAGCAAAAATCCAACTAAAACATGTAAATTAAAGACAGCCACATCATATGTGAGTCTCCTTTATTTAGGTAAAAAGATCCATTCTTCAACCAGAAACCTGGCTACTTGCTCCGGTGCCGGGGAAGTCCAGTGCAGCATCATTATAAATTTCCCACCAGCGGTCAACCAACATTTTCACATCTGCTCTATCCATATACTCCCCTTCCCCGGTATACTTCCATGGCTTTGAACCAGCAACGCAGAAGTGAACCACCTTCACTATATCGAGCTCAACATACTCAGGGTGGCGCCAAAGCATTGCCACTAACAAGTTGTAGACCGGATGGATTGGCTTCGCGTTGTCCTTGAAGAATAGGTTAAGGAAATCCTGCAGATTGGACCAGAAAGACAAGTATATGTGGAAATCTCTAATTTAGTCAAGAAGCGGCCAACATATATAATATTCATCAAGAACTTAGCATCTTACCTGCTCTGCAAATGGAGTTGGAGGTGTGACATCAAGGGTGCTCAAGAGGCTGGCGTATGTGTCGAGACAAGGCTCAAAAAGAAACATGCCACAATTTAAATAAAACGAAGGCCTTTCGCCCAGTTCTTGGGGCCACTGGACCACCTCTGGACAAGTGTGGCCATCCATCTCGCACAAGCAATCCATCACGGCATAGAAGCAACCAGACGGCAAATCAAAGAGGTTGTCTATATTTCCAAGCACTTGGATGTCTGCATCCATGTAAATCATCTTCCTGTACTCCACAAACTGCAAAATTTATAAAAACACATCTGTCATGGTAGTAAATTTAAGTATATTTGTGGCTCTTACTATGCCTACTTATGTAGTTAGAAATATAATTATTAAAGTGAACTAGGTGGAAATAAATTTATAAGAAATACTACTGTCTTCCACAAGACTCAGCCTAAACATGCATTTTGTGAAAATTGTCCTCATGTAATAATCACCGCACCTGACAATTCATTAAAAAGAAAAAGAAATCGCTGGGTGAAACGGCTCACCTTCCAAAGCCGAAGTTTACAGTAGTTGACAGCAAAATATTCCCTGGCAAATGAGCTCTCCTTGTTGCTAACAGGTGGGAGAACTGGATCAATCTCACGAAGGAGACATCCCTGGTTCAAGAGCATGTTGCGATGCTCCTCTGGCACGTCAGGTAAAACCGCAACTACTAGTGGATAAGCTGCTTGCACCCTCCTTAATCCCTTCGCCAGACAAACAACACCTTTCACATAATCACCATCACCTGCCAAGAAAGTAACATATGCATAACTACGAGGACTGCTATCTATAATCTCATCAGCTAGCTCAGCTGTAGTTTTGGTTACTGAAATGATAAGTTCATGATCCATTTGAGCTAAAAGTATTCTCAGAAAAACAAGAATAATTTTTTAAGGAGATATTCTTGAATGAGGTTCAAGCATATACTCTGTATGTATAGCTTCAATGGTGCATGTTCTCCTCTGGGTACTGCTTTTATAGTTGCATCATATGAGTTGGGGTAGGAGTCATTACGATACCTAGCCACGTTTCAGAATTTCACAGAAACGTATGAGAAGGGTATCCGAGAAGCTCTATCTGCTCACATTTTTCACACTCCTCATGAATCAACCGCTTGAACGGAATTTAAGGCGATGCTTTTCTGTCCCGATGAAGAGATAATGCAAGTCCTTACAGCCATGATATGACTTCAACAAGTTTGTTTGTTTATCAATTTGTAACCGTCAAAGAATAAATCCGGCACCAACCATTAGTATCACCTTCCAGTTTTGGCGCCTCTCGATAGCATTCAAGGGAAAAGGGCTAAATAGAAGTAATTTCATGGAGAGCATTGACATTGGTGATTTATTGGATATATGAGAATTAATTGCCTCACATGTTATGAGACATGTAAATTCTAAAGTAGGCTAAGATTAATGAAATTTTACACTCATCTTTTTTCCTTCTGGAAAGGTGGTTGCAAGTGCTTTTACACAAAAAGCAGGATGGTACGTCGCACGCACGTAAAAGTATTGGATTTAAATAATGAATATATATGTAAAAATGCAGATAAATATTATCACAATTTCAAATAATTTTAGATACAAAAGGATTCTTATCTTAATATATATATATATATATATATATATAATTACTAAACTATCATTTAAAATTAAAATAGGTAAGGATATTATAAGTGTAATCAAAATTCGTGAGAGTACACATTTTTATAATGATAATTGATAAATAGATAAATATAATATATTTATCAAGGATATAATTATAGGGAAACCAAATTTTGAAAAACAAGGCTTCTTTATAATAGGTATAGATTCTTCACTAGACTTTTGTCAAACAAGATTATTGTAAGCCTTCTTGTTATGCTCTTAGAGGTCCAAAATTTTATTTTTCTAAGGTATGAGTTGCATGAACTAGGAAAAATAGTTAGAGTTATGGCAAGTAATAATGGAAGTCCATTTAAATTGAAAATATATAGACTATCAGCAACTTCAAACATTCGACAACTAGTATATGATGAAAGCCTTTAACAGTTTAACATAATCTGAAGATTGAAAAGGAATTATAGTTATTTCCATTAACTTAATGTGTGTATAAGATACCAAACTTAATTGACTAATCAGAAATTAACATAAGAAAGCATCACAGCCTAAATATTGAATTACTGAGAAACTGTTTTAACTCCATGGCCATAAATTAGAGCTAGAAGCTTTAAAATCTCAAACTTTAGTTACTTTTGCAAATATAACACGACCTTCTTATTTCAATATTCAAACACTGACTTCTGTTTCCAATTAAAACATTGATAGATTTCCAATGAAGTCCAACAGCTAAATTTTCCAAACAAGTTAGATTCACTTTACCATAAACTTTTTGATGTTCTAATTGCCAAAATAAAAAGGCAGTGTTGTAATTGCTAAAATCTAAAAGTCATGTTGTAATTGCAAAACTAATCAAAGTTCTCACATTTTTAATGCAATTAACTTTAGAAACTACCACAAATAAAAATGAAATTTACCATCAGAGCAAAACTCATGTTAAACAGATAAGAAAATGGAGTTTTACATAGCAGTAAGTTTAGAAGGTTAGGAACAACTGATATTACAAATACAGAAGCTGGTCACCTAAAACATTAAAAATGTAAAAGATATTACTGGTAGAACGTTGAAAAGAATTACCACAAGAGCTAAGGAAGCATTACAGATGAATTCAGAAAATCGAGGAACCTGCAAATTTGCATTAAATAGATTTCAGAAAATCAATAGACCTGCAACATAATATTAGAGATCCATTTTGAATTTAGTTTTCTGTTTCCAAATACTGTCATTGAACTGTCATTGAGCCACTTTAAGGGACGTATGATGAATGGACCACTGATCATGCAAAAGATACATGAGAGCAAGAGAAGGCAATATTTTGTTCCGGACGTGCCACATTTTATTTCTGTTAGGAATTAATCTATATTTTCAGTCAAACCACCTAAAGTGATGAAAATATCTCAGTTATTAAGGGCTGGAGGATTTACAATGAAGCCATACTATTAATATCTATCTCTTGCATAACTACAAGTCGATTCAAACACTCCTCAATTTCATATTTTATATTAGTCCATCATTTACAAAGCAAATCACAATACAATCTATCTCAATAACTAGTCAAATTCCTGAAAACTTTCGATTATGCCATATTATACACATATCACTGTGACAACAATACGGGAAGCAGAAGAAGAAACAATATTTGAAATGGAGATTAGAGGATGTCATGTGTAGCAATTAGTTGAATGCTACATAACAATTGATCTCAACCACATTATAGCATTTGAAACTTACAAAGAATTCATCTCTAAATATGCAGAACTTACATGCTAAAAGCAATCACATTTCAGTCACTAATCCGTTTTTATCAACTTTCATGCACAAAAAATAGTAAAATTAAATCCCAACAGAAACGAAGAGTTTACATAGATGATGGAGTACGATAGCTTGTCCTCATACAGCGCGACCTATAAATCGGAATACCTGAACACAGAGAAAACACTAAATTAACAGAAACCCTAAACAAAATCTCTCGAAATAAGCAAACAACAGTAAGGAAAGAAAATCAAAGCAAACAACAATAATACACCTAAAATCTCTCGAAATAAGCAGAGTTTTCTTTTCTTCCTGAGCATTGAATAGTTCCAATCGCCGGAGATGAAATTCACCGGCGGCATCAATTTGATAGGGGTAAGGTATACCATATTTTGTATGTCAGAAAACCGAGAAAATTTACCAATTTCAGTAGAGTATTTTGAAATCTTAATTCAGATTGCTTCAGAAAACATTGTCTTTATCCGTTTATTTAGCACTAAAACAGACCAAATAATAATAATAATAATAATAATAATAATAATAATAATAATAATAATAATAATAATAATAATAATAATAATAAATGATTCAAATTATATTTGTGTTCACCATTGCATAATATCGATTTTATGATATTAGTTGAATGTTTAATTATAATTATTAAATTTCCCCTTCCCCTAATAAAAACAAATTATAATTATTAAATTTAAATGTTATTGTATTTCACAAAAATTAAGCGTCCATGGCTCCATGAAAATCATCGGTAACATAATATAGCTCATCTTTTCATTCTTTTTTCTTTTTTTTTTTCATTCTTTTACATACTCTGTGAAGTGTATAAATTACTTTAGGCAAGATGAAAAAAATGCAGGTAAATATTGATGTAAATATATTTTTCTTTGCACAAATTTATAGATGAGATTTAAACATTCATTCAGCATCGAAATTCACAATTAATTGAGTAATTTTAAAGTTCATTGTTTGAAATGTCTCACTTATTATCAGTTCCATCATCTTACATTTAGAGATTTAGAAATTGAGTAATGATTCTAATGAATTTGGAATCCATTATTTAGGGTGTCTCACTTGCAAGTACCAATAAGGACCAAAATTTATAATTTAAATGCAAATGTATTACTATATTTTAAGCTTTGATGTATATTTGTATGACTTTTTATTTTTATTTTTATTTTTTAGTTAAGAGAAAGCAACAGCAGAGATGAAATCTTAGACCTCTATTAGCAAGGAGATCTTCACCGTTTTTCTAAAATTTTACTTCATCCGTCCACCAAAAATATGTCACTTTACTTTCGGCACGGGTTTTAATAAAATGTGAGTGAAGTTGATAGTGGACTAAGGGTCCCACTTTAAATGTGAGTCGAATGGTGTGGACCCTACTACTAAAAATGGATGTGGCATATTTTTTGTGGACGGACGAAAAAGAAAATTGTGGCATATTTTTTGTGGACGGAGGGAGTATTTAATTTTTATTATGGTGGCATATACTCCGTAATTAATAACTTCGATATCATGAAAATTTATCCAAGGCTCGTGGCAACAAGTCGAACTATTTTTCATGTTGATTCTTACACATTATTAGTGTCTGTTTTTAATTTTACACACAAATTTATTTATTTCTCTAAATACAAAATTTTAAAATTTGTTACAATATTATCACGATTTAATTATTCGACCAAATCAAGCTTAATGTGATAGCTAGGCGTTAACACGTGAAAGATTATGAATAATTTATTAATTTAAAACACACAAATAATTGCTAATAATTTGTTTTGCGCAGGAACATAATTACATAAATGTGACGTCATAATTTAGATCTTGTTGCATATCGATATCGATAATTAATGTAATGTGAGTTTTAGTAAACAATTTTATGGGTAACATTGTTGATTTGTTTTAGGATACACTGTATTGGATCAGTATATGCTTGTATAAGTACATGCAATATTGAGAAAACATAAGTTAATTATTGATCATTACGACAATAATTTTTATTTTTATAATAATTAAAAATAATAATAATGCAACATAATGAGACACGTATAATTGTAGAAAATAATATCCGAACTAATTCGTTGGACCTCATTTCATAAACTAAGAGCGTTGTAAAGTAAGACGCTTCATTTATGCCAATAGGTTGAAGATTCGTCGTGTTACCAAATCATATAATATCGATCCCAAATAATAATAATAATAAAAAAGGAGGGGGCGTTACAAAAATTAGTCATGCCCAATTTAGTGGCAATTGTCCAAGAAAATACACCATCACCAACCATTAGTTGGTATTAACCTTCCAAAATTCCAATATGGATGACTTTTTGGTAGCATTTAAGGTAAAAGTGCCAAAAAATTCCACATGCACTTTTTCTCACTCACGAGATTTTTGCCCGGGATATGATTTAATTCATTTTGCTGACGAGTCATTTGGAATTAGTTTTGAAAAAAAATTGAAGTTTGGTCTATCTCAAAACTCAAACTAAAAAAATAAAATAAAAAGATATTCGGCTGAATATGATTGCGAACCAAACGTAGAAATCAGAATACATATTTTTGCACATCTATTTTTAATGTACATTCATTTAGATATTCGACTCCGACGTGAATTTACAACAATTAGACTGAAACTGAAAATTACTTAGTCCCCTGCGTCAAAAAGATTAAAGCTTGATTTCCTTCGTAGACGTGCCCCTCATTAAATTCTCTTTCTTTCTGTTATTACTAGGGATGCTAATCGGGCCAATTCATTGAGTTTTGAGCTAGTCCTATCGGGTTATGGGTTATTTGGATGTAAATTAATCAGGTTGAAAAAAATTTGAGTTAGAAACTTTAAACTCTAACCCTAAATGTTCGGATTTGGACTAGCCCATCAGATTAGTCGAGCTCAAAATTTATTTTTTTTAAAATTAACTAATATATTTCTCTTGACAATATTATATTTATAATAAATAAATACACGCGTAAATAAGTAAAATTTTAACATCGACTTACATAGTAAAGATATAAAGATGCAATAAGTAGTATTTATTAATATTTATATCTAAATATTTTATGTTGAGTGTTGTATTAATAATACAGAGATGTGAAATGATGAGACTTTATAATATTTTATAATTTATATATCAAAATATTTTATGTTAAGTATTCGAGTTTCGAGCTAGCCATCGAGTTAGTCGAGCCAACCCTATCGGATGCCGGGCTAGTCGAGTTGTAATTTTTATCAGGTTGAAAATTTTCAATCCTAATCCTCTCGGATTGACGGGTTAATCAGACCAGCTCACGGGTTTCGAGCTGAATTGGCATCCCTAGTTACATTGTATATACCTTCTTAGTAGAGATGAATTTGATGATGTATTCACTTACGCCCTTTTAATAAATTCAAGTCATACATGTATGTATCTATATCTATATATCTATTTAATAATAAGACCGCTTCCCTTAAAAAAAAGAAAAGAATAAATAAATTAAGACCGCTTCCACAAAATAGCGAGTTTCCTGCCTAAATCACTTTAATTTTCATATATAAAAATGTAGGAGTATTATTTTATTAAGAAAGTGACAATATATTATTCTACTATCTATTATACTCCCTATATCCCATCAGGATATGTATAAAAATTATTGACAATATTAACACACTCATGACCCTTAAAAAAATATATGGCCTTGTGTATACGTGTGTGAGCTAGCGGTAGGAGGTTAATGTTCAAAACTTGAGATCTTGAGTTCGAGTCCTCCGTCGCGCGATCTTTAAATTTATTTATTTAGTTATGTAATTTATAAAAAAATAAGTGTTGTTTTTCCCAATATCTCAATTTATTTCTAACAGCAACCGTAAAGCGAGCTTATATCTTCACTCATAATATACTCACCTAGTATTTATTAAAACTCGTATTAATAAACATAATATACACTCTTACGATAGAGTGATTACTGTCTGAAATTTTGCGTGTATACAAAAAAAATTTGTGTTTGTGTTTATGAATTGGTCTAACGGTATAGTGGTTTTACGGCGAGCTCATGTCTTCATTTATAATATATCGATAAAAATAATATATACTCCTTTTACGATAGAGTGATTAATGTCTGAAATTTAACGTGTATACAAAAAAACTTGTGTTTGTGTGTATGATTTGGTCTAGCGGTACAGTGGTTAATGTATGATGTCAAAGATCTCGGATTCGAATCTACTGTGATGCAATCTTTATACTCCCTCCGTCCGCCAAAATTATGTAAAATTGCTTGGGCACGAGATTTAATAAAATTGGTGATGATTTTGATGTAGTGGAGAAAGGGTCCCACCACTTTATGAGATGTGTGGTTGAGATTGAATTTTGAGTGATTTTTTATAAATAAAGAGTGTTAGTAAGAATAAAATATTAAAGAGGATGGTGGAACCATTGCCATAAAAGGAAAGTGACATAATCTTGGCGGACGCCAAATATTAATTTTTACATAATCTTGGCGGACGGAGGGAGTATTTATTGTTAATTTATATAAAAATAAATAAAATAAAATAAAATAAATGGTCAATATTTGTCCGAGAAATCCCGTACCTAGAACCAACACAAAAAAGTAATAATGTTGAATTGATTAATTGATTGGATATTGGTTCGACTTAGGGCCGATCCTGACAAAAATAAAGTCTTGGATGAAGCAATAAAAGTAGGATTGTACATTCGGACCGAACCGAAATCGAAAACCAAGGACCATGGAAATCAATAAAACTGAATCGAATCAAAAAGTCTATAAAAATCATCAATTTTGAGTAAAATCGACAGAATTTGGCAGTCTCCAAAAACGCCCTGTTTTCTCACAATCTGTCCAATTTGTCATATCTCCCCCAACAAACTTGAGAAGCAATGCACTAACAAATCATCCAACAATTTCTTCTTATTTTTTTACGATTTTATTAAATATACGTGGATCGGTTCGATTTTCGGCGGGTTTGGGCCAACTATAATCGAAACCGAACCGACCCGATCTGAATTTCAATGCCAAACCGACCCAAATCGACTGGTTCAATTCGGTCAATGATTTTGGTCCAATTCTGCAGTTCGATTCGACGATTTTGGTCTGATTCCGCTCACCCCTAAATAAAATTAGACCCTTTAATACAGTACTCCATCCGTCTCATAAAAATATGAACATTTGTAAGTGGCACGAGTTTTAAGAAATATTAAATAAAGTGTATTGTGAGGGTAATGTCTTACCTACACCATGCGCATTACGCATGGACGCTCAGATTGCGACACGTGTTTTAAGTTCAATACCTATTCGGCCTGGTTTTTGTTTGATTGGACCGGTTGGTATATTAGAATACCACCGATTTTTCTGTACCCTGTTTTACCGAAAATACCACTGCTATTATTATTATTATTATTATTATTATACATTTTGGCTAGTGAACAAGTTTGAATAGTTAGTAGTTTAGATAAGTGAATGAAATGGGCTGCTTGGAGTGGGGTTGGGCCGGTTGTTCTCCAACAAATTTGGGCCAGACCCTGCACATTTATTTATACTGAATAAGAGCAACAATATTTGAAATACAAAATACCAACCGATTAACTAATGAAATTTATTTTATTTACAAGATAGGAAATGCATATTTATGTTTGACAAGTGCCAATAATCTTCATCATTTTTTTTTTGGTTTTATCTCTGTCATTTTTTTTGGTTTTATCAAAATAGGTTTTCTGTTGTAGGCATGTGTTGATTTGACGGTAAAATAGTTAATATGTAGGCTGCGTTTACTTTGATGGATAAATTTATCCATGGAAAATGAAGGATTAAAAAAAAATATGCCTTAAAATATCTCCTTTCTTATTTTCACTTGAAGGATGAATAATATTATCTACTCATTTTGAGTGGATAATTTATTAATTATGCTTAAATACAATTTATTCGTGAAACAATCAAACTTAATTTCTTGATCAACTATCTATATTATCTACAAACATAAATTTCAATTTCAATCAATTGTGTAATCTGTAATTATATTTTATTATTTCTAAATTTTATTTATTAGTATATTATCTAGTTATTCATCCATGCATTGCACAAAAAATTCATAGTAATATAGTAGAGTAAGTTTTATTTACATTCAAACTACAAAATTTATAAACAATTAAGCGCAACTACTTCTTTAAACAATCAAAGATAACTTTTGATTCAACCATGCACCATCCAAACAGAGTAACAATACTTCTTATAGACAAAATAAAAAGTTTAAATAAGCTCTTTGTTAAGCCCAATACTATTGTCTTTTTGACCCAAATTTTATTCCATCTATTTTTTTGCCACATGAAAGAAAAAATCAATAAGAAAAGGCATTATCAATGTGAATAATGCATTGTGTACATAATATATATAATCAAGGATTTTTTTTAATTGTACAGTATTAACTCCCTCAGTTCCACTAAAAGTGGTCTGTATTTTATTTTGTGCCGTCCCATTATAAGTGGCCTATTTCTATAAATGAAAAAATTTAACTTTTAAAAAGTATAGATCCTACCACTTTTAACCACTTAGAATGGAACGAAGGGAGTAATATGTATCATAATAGCATATATTCCCACTACAATCATTTTTCATTGAATCATTTTCCTAAGAATATCATTCTCAATTAACATTACTTTTTAATTCTAATAATTTACAAAAGTTTTTGTACAATTAAGTTATTTAAATTTTTATACATTACATATTAATTTAATTTGAGTATGTAAGTATGTGAAATATCTAAAATGTAATTACTTTATATGATTAGTACTCCCTCCGTCCCACGAATATTGACACGTTTGGTTTCGACACGAGAATTAAGGAGTTGTAGATTAGTGTTTTAAGTGTGCAGTTAATAAAGTATGAGAGCTAATGTAATAAAATTGATAAAGTATGAGAGAGAAGATAATAATTATTATCTTATTTATAAATGTGTCAAGATTCGTGGGACGCTCCAAAAAGGAATACATGTCGAGATTCGTGAGATGGGGGGAATATTATTTTACATAAGATTTAAATTAAAGTTCATGTTGAGCTTTTAATTATTAATGTATATTGGGCTTTAATAATTCTTCTATCGGGCCTTAATATTTAAAGTCCACCCACTTTTCACTTATATAACTCCACAAAAGAATGACATTTTAACAAATAATTAAATAAAAGATTATGAAATGTTGCACAAAGATGAAAAATACAATAAATTTGCTCTCGTACGTACTAATTCTTTTCCCACGAACTATTTGATTTTCCAGAACACACGAACCCCTTACAACGACGAGGACCTATTTATGAACCTCTAATAATATTCCATCATTAATTTCATCATTCCAATAATATTTATTAGTATATAATAAACACTAAAAATTAATTAAAATTGAAGACAAAATAATCATAGAACAAACAGTCATGCTAAGTGAAGTGAGTAGAAAGACATATATATAAATATGATTTTTGGTACAAAGCGACATACAAAACATCAACACTTATTTAATGTGGTCAACATGATCAAGTCAAGCCGCCGATGAAGCGGACCTGTAGTGAACCACCAGCTCCGGCGGCCGCGACGCCGCCGGAGTCTTGGTGTGGCGTTGGGCATTGAAATCCAAGGACGCGTCGTTGTATATTTCCCACCATTTCTTCACCAGCATCTTCATGTCTCGTCTCTGCATGTTCTCTTCCTCACCGGTGAATCTCCACGGCTTCGACCCCGCCACGCAGTAATGAACCACCTTCGCCGCCTCCACGTCCGCCGCCTCCGGGTGCCGCCACAACATCGCCACCAGCAGGTTGTACATCGGAGGAATCGCCTTCATGTTCTCTCTAAAGAACATATTCAGGAAATCCTAACCAACTCCATTTTAATTAATTGACAAGTTTTTAATTAAAAATGTGCACTAATATGAGAAATGTGATTTATATTTTTAGGTGAATTCTTTTATAAAATTATTACCATTAAATTTAATGGATTGAAAAAATTACTACATTCAGAGTTTAAATTCAAATGCTGAATTCATCGCTTAAAATGATTAATTCACTTGAGTATCATTTATAAATCTTCTATTTATCAATCTATAGAAAATCCTTCTGTATATATCTTCTATTTATGAATCTACAAAAAGTCTTCTCAATTGAAGATTTGAGAATGTAATGATTGATGGTGAAAATAATTCTGCGTTCATTTTAAATAATGATTATATATAATGACAATAAACTCTTCCTTAATACATGTATGACCATTTCACAACTATCAATATTCTAAATAATTTCCTCGAAAAAAAAATTCTAAATAATTTTTCATTAAAACTCGTGCTAAAAGCAGCTATACATATTTACGAGAGACGAGAGACGAAAAAAAAAAAAGAGTATCATGCACTACGCACTCGTTACAAGAATGATCCTGCCCCTATACGAATTTTTTTTTTTTTTGAGGGAAGCCCCTATACGAATTGGAATGAAAGTTACTAACCTTTTTTTTTTTGAGAATATAAATACTATTATATATAAAGCTTATGTTATGAATGAAAAATCATAATAATTGAGAGAGTATATACGTGTAAGAAAGCATAATCCCATCCTGAGATATATGGTAACTAAAATCAATATGAAGCATTAATAGTAATATAGTAATATTAATATATATAGTATATATAGAGAGAGTACCTGCTCGGCAAAAGGCGTGGGAGGGGTGAGTTTGAGGGTTTGGATTAGGTGGTGATAGGTGTTGAGGTTAGGCTCGAATATAAACATGCCGCCGTTGAGGTAGTAAGGGGGCTGGGGGCCGAGTTCTTCCGGCCACCGGAGTTTCTGGGCGCAGGGCCGGCCGTACATCTCGCACACACAGTCCACCACCCCATAGAAATAGCCGCTTGGCAGCTCAAACAGGTGATCTATGTTGTCAAACACTTGCACATCTGCATCCATGTATATCATTCTCTCGTACTCCACAAACTACACAATTATAAACCATCATATTACACCTACAACTCACACACTACTGCGCACTAAACCAAGAAACAAAGATGCATGATATGTTGTGTGCAGTGTGTTGGCCTAATTAGTAGTAGATGATACCCAATGCCTGACATTGTGAAATTCCAGGTTCGAGTTCACCGCCATGCCATCTTTAATTTTTTTTTTACTCGTGTAATTTATCGGAAAAAAGATCCTAATATGTTTAAATCAAATCAAATCAAATTCAATTAATTACTATTAATTAATCTGTCAGGAGGACTTCTTAGAAGGGGTATCACGGATTTTAAGATGAGGTTGTTGAGTGTATATCGAAAGTAGTGAAAATGTGATGCATTTCATACTACCTCCGTCCCACGAATCTTGATACGTTTGATTTTCGACACGGGAATTAAGAAGTTGTAGATTAGTGTTTTAAGTGTGTAATTAATAAAGTATAAAAGTAAAGTAGGAGAAAAAAGATAATAAAAGTGATAAAGTAGAAGAGAGAATATAATAATTATTACCTTATTTAGAAATGTGTCAAGATTCGTGGGACGGATGGAGTATTATTTTAATTTGTATTGAAAGTGGTAAAAATATGAAAAAGTACAAATAAATGAGATATTATTAGTAAAAAAGAAAGATTTTTTTTGTTGTTGTGAACCTTCCGAAAAAGAAATTTAAAAGTTTTTATTGTGAACGTATAAGATAATAAACGCTTTTGCTTTGACTCGTAGAAGGGGTTCGAGTTCCACATAAAAAAATTTAAAAATTATTATTGATCATCTTTAAAATATATATATACTATATATATATATATATATATATATATATAGGGGCGCGCTCCAGTGAGACCCCTATATAAATGTTAAACCTAAGATAAAATATATACCATAGGATCTTATAGATCCAACGGCCAATCTTAATTTAGGAGATTAAAACCGAATTTTATTGTTTAGTTATTTTAGATGTGTTCACACTAGGATAGGGAGTTTTCAGTAATTTTTTCGTTGACCCCTAAAAAATCGTCCCACCCACTTCCTCGATTCCCGGATATAATTAATGAATACATTTACATTTACCTATCAATTTTTTTACTCCCACCGCAAATGAATAGGAAGCAGATTCAGAAGCTTTTTTTTTACTTTTCTTTCGTGGTGAGTAGAACTAGGGCTTCATCCCATTAGGTCGAGTAGTGAAGACGAAGATCTTCGTAGTGAACAGGAGGCATGAACAGTAAGTTGCGATGAAAAGGATTTTTTTTTTCGTTTTTCAATCGTTTATTTATTCCAGAATTTTCGAATCCCATTTTGTTCAACACGATCTGTACAATCGATTAACTGCGGTTATTTTTTTCACTTTTGAAAGAGCTGATCTGGTTGAAAAAGAGGTGAAAATAGTGTGTTCATAAAAACGCAGAGGTTTGTTGTTATCAGTGTTGTGTCTTTTTGTTTAAAGTTGTGATTTTTTTTTTCAATCCTATGCAAATGGATGTGGAAAAAAAATCGTTTTTTTCTTGATTTTATTGCTTTTTTGTGAATGTCCTTTTTGATTTGTTGGGATGCTATTGCTTTTCAAAAAATTTATGATTTGTATAGATGGTTAAATATTTTTATATTCTAATTAGTTATTGTTAGTTCATTGCACTTCACATACCAACCTGCTGCCAAATCGTCCCTACCAGGTGCTCAACTAGAACACTGAAAACAAACTAAGAATAGAGAAGAAATCTACACAAAGAAACATGCACACAAACTGCTCGATAAAAGGTTAGAAAGAGAATACAATAAGAAAAGAGAAGAAAGATATTGTGTACAACAAGTATAAATAATATTTTTAATGTGGATAATATATGTTGGGAAGTAATTCATTTTCTTTTAGAGTATAAATGAATTCTTTCTATTTTTTCTCCTAGTGAATATGACTTAGATTTTTTTTGCTGTGAAAGAGTTATTGTTCAATGAATGGGGTGTTTTATTCTGAAATTTTTATGTTGCTTATTCTAAAAGAGTTACATTTTTTTGCTTATTTGTGCATTTATTTGTTTCTGAATTTAATTTATGATATCTGGTGTGGTTAAATGGTGGATGTATTTAGTTCATATAATATATAATTTTATTCAATAGGTTAAAATTCTTGTGCATTAGCATTTAGTTTTAGTGCATCTGATTTTGTTCACGAGCATATCCTATAAAAGTAGTTAATCTAGGTTGAATCTTTCATCACTAGGCGAGGGAGTTGTTTGATTATAAAATGTGAACTTGGTCTTGTGAAATTATTTGCATATTGATTTTAATTATGAAACCTGATATGGCCTATTTACTGTATTTATTTAGTTATCCAAAATATTAAATATATTCATCTGTTAAAGATTCTTATGCATTATGCATGATATGTTTTTAGTGTATGTGAATGTGTTCATGATCATATATCAATATTTAATGTAGGTTGAATCTTGCATCACTTGGACATGAGCTATTTGATTAATAAATGTGAGCTTGTTCTTGTGCATTTATTTGCAGTTGGATTTTAATTATGATAATTGATTTTGCTTCCTTTTTTTTGTAAAGATATATAGTTCACATAAATATTATTTTTAAAATCAAAACATAACGTTTAGTTTCGATATTCGTCGTGCATCGCACGGATGAGATTACTAGTTTGATTAATAAATGTGAACTTGTTCTTGTCCATTTATTTGCAGTTGGATTTTAATTATGATAATTAATTTTGCTTCTTTTTTTGTAAAGATATATAGTTCACATAAATATTATTTTTATTTATTAGTTGATAATTCTTATGCTTTAAGATATGTCTAGTCCTTTTGAATGATCTATCCATGTGCATTAATAATGAAGTCACTTATATTAATGAGTTGTTTGGTCATGTGTAGAAAAAAACTTGAAGGACAAATCCGAGCACGAAGAGAGTTCAGATGATAATTTTGTTGCCGTGCATCCAAGAGTTCAAATTGCGAGCCTAATGGATGTACGTCGCAAGCGAAGAGGATTGAATGATGAATAAGTGTGCAATAACTTATGGATATGCACTAACTAGAAGTGGTTTAAAGATTGTCACGTTGATGTTGAATTTGCTTTGGAAACTCCATGTTCAAACATGTGTTTTAAAACAATTAGTAGGTAGTATCATTTATTTTATCAGGTGGCCAGTTCAACAATGTGATTAATGTGTATAAAAATTTATTTATTCGTATTACGTTGAATATTGTCAAATTCTTGTTAAATATCAAACAAAATTCTAATGAATATGTCTTCTTTGTAGATGAATATAAATTTACTTCTAAATTCAGAACAAACGAAAAATATACAAACCCGAGAGGAAATCATATATGCAATAGTAATTCATATGAACAAACTATGATTTGCAAACGAATAAGAAACGACGTTTGTATATGAAAATATATTAACTATTTTTGAAAAACATTTTATAACACAACATTCATTGTGTCACTCATCTCAAATCAACATAAAAATTATGGCTATTTATGTACAGTAAGTTGGTGAAGCTTGGATTTGTTGATATAATTAATTATTGTTTGAAGGAGGAAACTTACCATTGAACAAAGGCAGCGAAATACGAAGGTCAGCGCAAGTTTGAAAGTTTGAAACCAATAAAAAAATTCATTTTAAGCTTTTAATATTATTGTGTATGTATAGGTTATTACTTTTTGGTATTCATTCACTCTGTTCTAAACTTTATTCATTTAAATATAGTGATTATTAAAATAGTGACATCATTATGGTCCCTTATGTGTAGAGGAAAGTTCAGAGGACATAACTGAGGGCGATGAGAGTTAAGAGGATTCTGATTTTGACGTTGTGCACCCGAGAGTTCAAATTGCAAACCTCATGGATGTACGGTGCAAACGAAGAGGAGTGAAGGACGACTTTCCGAAGAAAAAAAGGGTTAGACAAATTCTAGCATCTGTTCCGGGTTTTAAAACACGAACTTCACCGGCATCACTCTTCCACAAGATGAGTTTGATTAATGGGAACTTCAAAAACAGGCAGTGCGTGATATGGAATTTCGGCCCGTCTTGCAGCTAGGTGTCGGAAAATTGCCTGAAAAGCTAACTTTGTGGGTTGTTAAGCATTTCATCGGCAAGAGTTGTGCGATAGAGGTGGGTGGTAATGCAGGAAATAGAGTTGACGAAGACGACATGTATCGAGTCTATGGTTTTTCGAAGGGGGAGAAGGAGATTAAGTTATTCACAAGAAAATATCAAAGTCCTTTGTTCGATGAGTGGTTGTCATTTTTTGAATAAGTGTGCAATGACTTATTAGTATGCACTAATTATAAGTGGTTTAGACACTGTCACGTTGATGTTGAATTTGCCTTCGATACTCAATATTCATTATTGAATTTGCTTTTAATACTCATTGTTCAAAAATTTGTTTATTTTGTATACTTAATGTTATCAAAATTGATGGTCGAATAGTATTACATTATTGATAAATAATACAGAATACTAATGAATAGTGTTTATGTGAAAGTGAATATAAATATAATGTTATGAATATTTTGCACGAATTTACATTTTTGAATAAGTGTGCAATGACTCGTTAATATGAACAAATAACAAGTGGTTTACAGACACTGAAGTTGTTTTTGAATTTTCTTTTGATACTCAATGTTCGAACATTTGTTTATTTAGAAGACTTAATATAACAAACATTAGTCGTTGAATAGTATTACATTATTGATAAATAATGTTGGATACTAATAAATACGATAAAGTGAAGATAAGCTTATTAAAAATAATTAATTAAAAACGACAAAGATATGTATCAAGTATTAATGTATCAACTAAAAGTTAACGTAAATAAAATAATAATTTAGATATGAAAACGTTTAAGATATGAAAAGAATCAACAAAAGATATGGAAAAATCGCCAATTACAAATTTAACCTTTATGTAATTAAATAATAAACAAAATCAGAAAAAAAATCTAGCCATAGGATTGAAACAATAAACGCACCAGATCGTGCCCTAGATCTCACTAAAATTAGGGGGTCCTATTGGAGCGGCCCCCTATATATATATATATATATATATATGTAATTACCTCCCAAAGGCGAAGCTTGCAGTAGTTGAGAACGAAATAGTTTCTAACATACGTGTTGTGATGAGCATCAGCGCGAGCGGGAGGGGACGCCGGCTGAATCTCACGGAGGATACAGCCCTGCGCCACCAGGAGACGGCGGTGGTCCGCCGGGACGTCGGGAAGGACCGCCACGACGAGCGGGAAAGCAGCGCCGACTTTCCTCAAACCCTTGGCCAACCCAACGACGCCTTTCACGTAGTCGCCGTCGCCGGCCAAGAACGTGACGTAGGCATGCCGAGGACCGCCCACCACCGGCGCATCCGCATTTCCGACCGTTGATTTCACAATCTCGGGAGCCATTTCTGGTTTTGTAATAAATATATATTGCAACGCAGAGTTTAATTGGATGAGGAGATTGTTTGTAGCACTCCGTATGTATATAAGATAGAAAGATTTTGGAGGTAAGTCAGCAGCGGAGCTAACGTGTAAGAAGCTAGAGTGATGCAAATGACACGTGGAAAACTATTCGTTTAAACATATCGTGTTTGCTCATTCATTCGGTTGATTATGCACCAAATAATATATTGTAAATTAAGTAACTATATTATATATATTTAGGTTAATTATGCAATGAACTAAATTCGCACCGACCCCATAAACCCACGTCTTTATCTGTTGGTGATATTAGATAAACCTTATCATCCCCATGCAATTTCAAGCTAGCTCTTCAATTAGGTTTGTTATTTTTGTCCTTTTTTGGGGGGAGATGAATTTGAAGTCGTTACTTGAGAATTTTGAGATGCAAGATTTGGTAGTCGAACTCATGATGAGCTAGCTTTGTATAAATTCAGCATCGTTTATATGTACTCCCTCCGTCCCGCGAGTCTTGACACGTTTGGGTTCGACACGGGAATTAAGGAGTTGTAGATTAGTGTTTTAAGTGTGTAATTAATAAAGTATAAAGTTGATAAAGTAGGAGAGAGAATGTAATAAAAATGATAAAGTAGGAGAGAGAATATAATAAAGGTGATAAAGTAGGAGAGAGAAGGTAATAATTATTACCAAAAAAGGAAACGTGTCAAGATTCGTGGGACGACCCAAAAAGGAAAACGTGTCAAGATTCGTGGGACGGAGGGAGTAGAAGATTACAATATTTCATTACGTGGCTATTATAAATTTAAGAGATATAAATTGAATTTATAATTTAGAAAATACATTGCAAAAAAATTTGTCTACATGAAATTTTGATAGGGTTCCAACATCATCATATAGTAGATTGGATTTAGTCACAGCACCATATCTTAATTGGTAAGCTATCGCATGAGGATTCACTCAACATTTTTTCATCATTTGTCGGTTATTTAGAGATGTAATTGCTACATATAGAATCAGAATGAGACATATAAGATTTTGAATTACTGAATGAGCACAATCTAATTACTTTATTTCATTTCATATCTAGATTCGATACTCTTATTCAAGGTTTTTTTGCATATATATATATTATTTTTTACTTTAATAATAATAATAATAATAATAATAATAATAATAATAATAATAATAATAATAATAATAAAATTATTGGCGATCAAAAAATTGGCGCTTGATTCTAACCGTCAAATAAATTTGAATATTAATTATTGTATTTTAACTGACTAAAATACTTGGAAAATTGATGGGAAATAATGAAATATTATAGACAGAGATTTTGCTATGACATTTATTCCAATGAATTATTTAAAATTTCAATTTGAACACATTTATTTTGAGATTATATCTCCTCAATATATCTACTAATAGACCTCATAAGCAATGTTAACTGACAACCAAAAAAAAAAAACTCATCTAGATGAGGTTTTTTTTCTTCTTCTTCTTCTTCTTCGAAAACAATAATAAGAGAACAGAAATCATTCAACCAGAAGCAACAGAGTTCATACAAAACGGTATATACTACTCTGTTTACATTTGGGCTTCTATCATCTCTAGGCCCAATTTTTTTTTTTTTTTTTCTTTCTTGATTTTCATTTCTTTTTCTTCTCTGTTGCCAATTGCCATAAAATTCTGATAATTCTTTCTATATGCAGAACAAACATCAGATATTCTAACTAAAATTGACATAAACATAAAGATAAATTATTATGTAGAGAATCTCTATTTGTAAAAGGGAATTTTAAAAAATAATTATTTTGCTGTAGTAAAGATAAACTGTAGTCATAATTAAAAACATAAAATATATATGTCACTTTTAGTATACACATACAAATTTACCGTTATTGAAATGCTTTAAAAATAAATAAATAAACTCAGCAATGTTACATGCACGAAATCACAATTCACAAACACGTCTTTTTTGCGTATATCTAGTAATGTGTATATTGAATGAGATTTTAGTTCAGCTATTAAGTTTCACATATTATTATAATTGTAGCTATTAAGAAAATAATTATTTTATTTAGTGGCGGCAAATTGTTGGACCTAGAGTTTGATAATTCCATATAAATTTGTTGAATCAATATATCCGTCCCACTCGAAATTTCACATATTATTATAATTGTAGTTATATATTAAGTAAATAATTATTTCTAAAGTTTCCTTTAATCATAAGGGGCAGTTTGATTTGCAGTTTACGATTGATTAAGATTAAAATTATCTTGAGAAATTAGTGTGGATTAGTGTGGATTTATATTATTTCATGGGTGTTTGATATCATGGCTACTTAATCCTATATTATGTTTGATATCCATAGGATTATGTTGGATTATATTATTTAATACCAAAACTATCCTCACATAATTTTAAAAATATCATGTGTGTCCACCATTACTTGGGCATTTGCATCGATATGCGTGAGGAAGGGTAGCAGAATTTTTATCCAACTTCTCAGTATTAAATTTATCCGAGGGGGGTGGGCGGATTATTAGTATGGGTTAATCCCACAAAATAGCATGGAGAAGTAAGATTAAGTAGGAGTTGACCATATTAACTGCACATGATATCAAACATCACACTAATCTGTATTAATTTAATTTATCCTACCTATAAACCCATATCAAACATGCCCTAAAGTCATTATATGTTTCTCAAAAACATTACAGGTCATTATTTTATTTAGTGGCGGCAAATTGTTGGACCTTAATTCGATCATTTTTATAGAATTTTTTTTAATCAATATGTTCATTACATTCCAAGTGTCGCATATATTTTTTAGCATGAGTATAAAAGTAAAGGTGATTTAAATATAAAACGAGTTATTTATAATAAAGAAAAAAATAGTTTTGTTATGAGTATTTCTACCAAATCATGTAATTAAAAGAGATAACGTAAAGAGTGGCTTTTCTATGATATATTGTACTTATTTATATGTCTTGTTGAAGGTTTTCGTGTATTGAATCATTGAGTGTCTTAAAATGAAATGAAATGAAATATTAATAGAACAACCTAAATAAAAGAGTTGGATAATTCAAAAAAAATGAGTTTTATCTATATAAATGTTAATAAATATTAGGCGAGTGTATTGTAAGTAGAGAAAATGATCTATTTTTATGAGTAAAGTAGAAAATTAATGATGAGTTATATTGGTAAAATTATAAATAATTATTGAAAGTGAGAATGAATAATAAAAAATTAACAGTTACATTATGTTCAAGAATAAATTATGAATATTATTATGAACGGATGAAAAAAGAAAATAAATATATAAGGTGGAGGTAATATTATATTGGTTTGAACTTTTAACTCTCCATGTTTCTCGTTAAATATATATACTATACTAATTTAGTTGTTTAGGTAGACCTGCCCATTGAAAAATAATAATTAAAATTAATTTATGATATTACTTTCTTCAACTCCTCCCCTCCTTTCTTTCACACACACACACTGCAATATTAATTTGCAGAGCTGCAACCGAGAAATCATCAAACCACCAAACATGGCCAATCACAGCGCAAAACCTACCTTCCCATTGATGATGCGGCTCAAATTCTTCATCGGTTCATTCATGTTAAAGCGCGTCATGCGCTCCGACGGAACCATCAACCGCCGCCTCCTTAGCCTCCTCGACCCCAAAATCCCCGCCGCCCCCGCCGCCTCCCCCGTCTCCTCCTCCGACGTCTCCGTCGACCCCTCCCGCGACCTCTGGTTCCGCCTCTTCGTCCCCTCCTCATCCACCGCCCAAAAATTACCCCTAATCACCTACTTCCACGGCGGCGGCTTCTCCTGCTTCAGCCCGCACTCCAAATCCTGCCACGAACTCTGCCGCGCGCTCGCCGCCAGGATCCCCGCCGTCGTCGCCTCCGTCAACTACCGCCTGGCGCCGGAGCATAAATACCCCTGCCAATACGACGACGGATTCGACGCCCTGAAGTTCATCAACGACGCAAACCGCGACGTCCTGCCGCCCTGCGCGGATCTGCGGCGGTGCTTCCTGGCGGGAGACAGCGCCGGCGGGAACATAGCGCATCACGTGGCGGTGAGGGCGGGGCTCGACGGAATCGAACTCGCCGGGATCGTGGCGGTGCAGCCGTTTTTCGGCGGGGAGGAGCGGACGGAGGCGGAGGTGAGGCTGGCGAAGGGCCCCGTGCTGACGGCGGAGGGCGCCGACGCGCTGTGGAGGATGTTCCTGCCGGCGGGGGCGGACCGGAACCACGCGGCGGTGAACGTGTTCGGCGGCGGCGGAGGCGATGAGCGCGTGAGGAGCGTGGAGTTTCCGAGGGCGTTGGTGGTGGTGGGAGGGGCGGATCCGGTGCAGGATTGGCAGAGAAGGTATGCGGAAGGGCTGAAGCGGTGTGGGAAGCAAGTGGAGTTGGTTGAGTATGCTAATGCGTTTCATGGCTTCTATGCTTTTCAAGATTTGCCCGAGTTTGAGTTTCTTCTTCGAGATGTGAGGGCATTTATAAACAAGCATTAGGAATTCGCATTTTGGAATAATAAATGGGATATTAATTTATAAATTACTCGATTTTAGCTAAATTCTACTTTTGCATGTAAAAAATAAATTATGTTTGTAAATTAATACTTACTACTACGTCCAAAAAAAATAGTATTTTTTTTTTGTCATTTTGAGACGTCCACAAAAACTAGTCATTTTTTTATTTTTTAAAAACCATTTATTATATGGTGAATACAATTAATTATCATTATAAACACTATATTTTTAGTGGAATCGTTTCTCTATTCACAATATAATATAATAATTTTTATTAAAATTCATATCGTCCATCTTTAAAATTATTTTTGATGTACGGAGAGAGTAGGTTTATTTTGATAGTATTTTGTGATGGAGATTGATTTCAATAGTAAAATCAAAATTATGGTTTGGGCTAACAAATTGAAAAAGAAAGTCAATTTTAGCCGGAATTAATTGAGATCAATTGAGCTGATGAAGTGGTCGACTAAGTTGATGTGTCAGCTGGTGTGTTGATTATTCAGCTAGTATTAAATCTGTTGGCTATTTGTTGATACTGAAGCAGTTATGTGGCAGTTATTTTAAGCTTTATTGTGAAACACAAACAATATAAGAAAATACGCAAAATAATAGTAATAATAAAAAGTGTTAGTGATAGAGGGAGAGAAATTGTAGAACTTTGCGACTGAGACTATTTTCTCGCTTAATTTTGTAACTGTAATTTCTAGTCATTAATAATGAATTTTTTATGGTAATTTTTTGTGGACGTAGATCTTTACGATCAAACTACATAAATTCTTAATGTTATTTTTTTCTATTTTCTTTATTTCTTTGTTGCATCGTCAACCTATTAATCAAATCTCAACAAAAAAATAATAGTAGAATCTTTTTGTGGTGTATAAAACAAAATTTTGGCCGAAGTTCACAATTTACATGCAGGGCATCTATAAACAAGCATTCGAAATTAGCATATTGGAAAAATAAAAAAGATAATAGTTTAGGAATTATTCGATTTTTTAGCTAAATTCTAATTATGCATGTAAAAAAGATGTTAATTGATTAGGATTTTGTGACCGAAATTGATTTGTCCCCAAATAAGTATCGAAATATCCCTAAGAGTATCCGCAATGGGGTTACATGATAACTTACATGATAGCCTACTTTATGAGAGGGGGACCACATGGTGTAAAGATGCTGCATTGGGGTTACATGATAGCATTAATTTTGATTTTTATGCTTTTTAATTGCTCAAATTTAAATAACACATTTTACTAATAATTAAAATTTCATTAAAATAAAAAACCTAAAAATTACATTAAAAAAAATTAAAAACATAATTTAAATTACATAAATTAAACTCCTAGTCTAGATAAGACCACGACGCTTGAGCATTTCTTGGACCATGTGCTCGTGGGTCATCCTCTGTGCATCGCTCATATGCGATGTATCCAGACTGAGGAGTTGCATGTCGAGCTCCCTCTCCTTGAGCTCATTCTTTTTGGCATATTCGGCTGTGATTTTTTTCAAGTTCTGATCGAACCGATCCAATGCCTCTTTGTACTCCGATGACTGCTCGGAGCTTGCCGCCGCCTTCCCCTTCCCCTTCGCTTTCGGCGCCCTCGCCGCCGCCTTCGCCGCCTTGTTCCCAATCGGCCGGGCAGACGAGATCTCCTCACCCGACGCCGAGGTGGTGAAGGCGCCCTCCTCTGTCGTCTTTGTCCTCTTGGAGGAATGCACGTCTCCCTCGAGGTACATCGACTTGAACTTGTGGTTGTTCCGAAGAATTCTCCACGCATTCCAGTAGTTGAAGGAGGCGTTATTTGCGCTCCGACTTTTGAAAAGAGTTTGGGCCTTGTCCCGGAGCATTTCGTCAGAATGGCCGGACGGCCACCGGCTGCGCGCCTCCACCCAAATACTCTCCCACAACCGCACCTCTTGGGCCACTCGGGTCCAGTGCCCTTGAATCTGGCGGTGCTTGAGGTTGGCGCCGATGATGGGGTTGACACGGGCGACGATCCTCTTCCAGTAATCGTACCCCTTTTGATTCGTCCCACGGATGGCGTCGTTTGTCTTCTCCATCCAAATTTGGACGATGATGTCCGTCTCCTCAGGGGTGTAGGTATGACGGGCAGTCTTTCTTCCATCATCCTCCGCCCCCTCCTCCTCCGCCACCGGCGCCTGCCTGTCATGCCGGATCTTGTGGGCGACTTCTTTCCTCCGGCTGCCTTTCTTCGGTTTGGCGGCACTATGGGCTGCCGAAGGCATCTCCTCGCCGGATTGACGAGCATCCCCCAAGTTACACCCCGATAAATCGGGATGATATTCGTCGGATAGATCGGGGCACCAATTTAGGTCATAGTAATTTGGGTTGTGTGGATCCATGGAGGGTGTAGAGAGATGAAGAAAGGAAGAAGTAAGGATGAAGAAGAAGAAGTGAGGGTGTAGGCAAAAAATGAGGAAGAAGAAGAATAAATAGAAGAAAAAGAAGAGAAAAACAAAAAATTGAACGGTCAAAATTCACGCAAATCGAGGCAGCAACGGTCAAATCATTTTTTTTTTTAAATCGGCGCGTGCATCACACGCGCTTTACACTATCATCAAAATGGGCTACACGATAGAACGTGTAGCCCTCGTGTAACTCTCGCCCGCAACGCTTACACGATAGCAGACTTACACGAGTAAGCTGCTATCGTGTAGGCGTTGCCAATGCTCTAAGTATTATTATTATTATTATTATTATTATTAGCTTGAAATATAAATAAAAAATTATACTTTGACACAAAATTTCTCGATTAAAAAAAAAATCCTAAAATCCTAGTTTGAAGATAAATCAATTTCAATCGCAAAATCAATATCAATTAAAAGTAGTAGAATCTTTTTGTAGTGTATAAAACAAAAATTTGGCCAAAGTTGAACAATTTACATGATATCAAATACAGACAAAAAATGGATGCCTAGAGCATTGGATTGGGAAATAACAACAAATTTTCATAGTAAAATTTGATTGATGATGCTTTTTTGAGTGTTCACAAATGTACAGAGAGAGAGATGGGTACTCAACATACAAAAAGTGAAAGAGAAACTCAACAAGACTAATTAATAAGAGAAGAGAAACAATGTGGTTTTGTTCTAGCTTTGAAGAACAAGTGACTTGCCAAGAATGATATCATCAGTTGAGAAATCAGCTTCTTTCCTGAATGTTCCTCTGCCAAAGTCTAGGTTGTAAGAATCTGTAAGACCTTCCACCAGACCGAACTCCGGTGTCCATCCCAGCAAGCTCTTCGCCTTGTCAATCGAGGCGAAGAAATGCTGCCATTCAAACATGACAAAAAAAACATATATCTAAGCAAAATCTTGCAATATATGCAGAAAGACAACAGACATTATCATTGTTTCTTCCTCGTGTACCTGGTCCCGGAAAGGGAACGGCTTCTTCTTGCCGAAATCAAACTCTTTAGGGTTGTAGTGAACAATCTCAGGTTCAGGGAATCCACCAGCCTGTCCATTTCATCTGTTACAAGCTGTGACATGACAGTTTATCAAAGTGCATTTTGTGAGGGATTTTGATTACCTTAGCACATGCTCTTGCTAGGCCATCAAAGGTGACATATTTATCCCCAGAGATGTTGAACACTTCCTTGCTTGCTTTCGGATTGCCAAGCACCTTAATGAAGGCCGTCGCGAGGTCCTGAAAGTTTGGATGGAAGAAGATGAATGAAGTTCATCTAGCAGCAAGATTATAGTGAAGTTGATGATTTTGAGACCTTGACATGGCCAAGCTGTGTGATCTGTATGCCTGAGTTGGGGACGGGGATGGGACGGCCTGCTTTCAAGCGGTGGAAGAACCACTCCTCAACGGGGTTGTAGTTCAACGGCCCGTAGATGTAGACTGGCCTTATAGAGGTCCAGTTCACATCTCTGGATGCCAGCAAGCTCTCTGTCTCCAGCTTGCCCTTGTGTCTGCTCTTCGGGTCAACTGCATCGACCTTCAATGAAGCGTGATCAGATGCCGAGATATGCAAGTGGAGTGAAACTGTGAAAACACCATTGTTCTAAACTCTCACCTCATAATGAGGAGGATAATCAGTTTTGAGGTAAACTCCTGCTGAGGAGCAGTAAATGAACCTGTAAAAACACACACAAAACTCAGAAAAATAAGGGAATATATATAATCAAAGAGGTGAAAGGCTTACTGTTCCAGATTTGGTAGAGCATCGAGTATAGGTTCAACTTCAACTGCCTCACGCCCTGAAAATGCAAAATATATCCAAGAAGTGATGAAGGGAGGCTTTTGTCACAACAAGAAAATGAGGCAAGAGATTGACACACACCATTGATATCATACACAACATCGAACCCTTCTGCTGCGAGGCTCGTCTTGACAAAATCAAAGTCCTTCCTGTCTCCCTTCAAGTGCAAGATCTACATGAACCACAAGAGTTGAGCATTAATTATCCGGTGATGCAAGTGACACGGCATGAGGTGGAAGCCATCATCATACCTTGGAGGAAAAATCAGCAAATTCTGCATCAGGTTCACCGGGCAACTGTTGAGCAATTGGAGCTTTTCCTCTAGTGAAAAGAGTGACCTGCATTTGGTGTTTTGAATATTCAAAGGGCAATGAATAACATCAACGAAGAATCATCTATGATGATCATGTTAAAAACAAGAACCTGATGGCCATCTTTGACAAGGAGTCTAGACAAGAATATGCCAATGAATCGAGTGCCTCCCATTATAAGGATCTTCTTGGCACTCGATGCACTAACGCGTAATGCCCCTTTCGGCTGCCATACTTTCCTCTTCAACTGCACCAATATCTCAATTAGATTGCATACCAGAAAAAGATATGCAGCTCCATCAATCATTTTACTTTTCACTGGTATTAAGTTGAGACACCAATTTGCTCCAAAAGCCAAGATATCAAGAATTCAAGAACAAGATTGATAAGATGCATGACTGAATATCTTCAATCCCACGCTTTCAATGAGATACGAATCAAGCAAAATAAGCTAAAATGATAACCATAAGTAAAGAATGGCAGTTAAGTTTGATGAAGTGTATTTGATTGATTTTGTGCAGAATGATGAATGCATTTTGAGTTGTGAGTGTACCTGGAGTGAGGAAGTGAGTCTGGCGCCGTTGAAGTCGGAGAGTGAGGATGAGAGGACGGCGGAAGAGGGTTGTCTGTGCTGCACCACCACCAGACTTGCCATAATGAATATAAGCAGCCGCAACCACCACCGTGATCAGTTAGTTTGTTGGGAGAAAAACTGAAATGGGTCATAAACATTTTATGGGGTTATTATTTGAGAGTGTGTGATTCTTACAATAGGGATAAGACAAGGCCACACTCTAACCACAACCTTCATTATATCCACTGCCTTGCCCATGTCTCATGACAATTTTGCCCCTATATTTTGTTTATCCAAATATTGACTATATAAATAGATACAAATTAAATTGGTTAACCTTTTATACCTGGATATGCCATCTTAGTTAAAAATAAGAGTGAAGGATTTGAAATCCACAGCTTCTACATTCTCCATTTCAAACAAATGCCTATTATCCATATCCTCACAAACTCGAAATGCCATAAATTTATCTCACAAAATTTATTACGTACTTGGTTGCTTATGAGTATTTCTTTAATCAAATCCTCTTGATTCTTTATATTCACGAAAATTATATTTGACCAAGTTCAGTAATCACACACACACACACACACCGAAGCTTGTAGTAACTAGATGTTGAAGTGTAATAGCATCTGGAATTCCATAGGATAGAATTTGAACAATGGAAAGAACCAAAAAACAGTTAGATCCTAACAAACAAGATGTCCTCTTTTTACGTATTACAACACCTTCATCTATCAAAATGGTACATAGGCATGCACCTTCCCGTCTACGCGATTGTATGAGCAACTCTTTCACATATATGACCAGATTAAATGTTCATTTACACGATAAGAAAATAAAATCTGCTCCACTGCAAATCGCCCATGCTCCTCCCATTGATAGTGTAAGCAACTCAAACAACACTAAACGCTGACTGAATGGTAGATTGGAAACGAGAAGCAATGGTCTGGGAAGCAAATGCCTGAAGCTGCTTCTTAGCATCTGGAAGACAAAAATTAACCACATACAGTTGAATCATGGGCGAAATATAAGTAACAACCATACAGTTGAATCAATTATTCACTCTAGTTAAAACAGAACTCAGGGGAGGTTACAACCAAAATGGAGAGCATAAAAGTAGTTAATGTGTAAATAAGTAACAACATTTGGCATTGAGTATATCACCAATAGCAAGAAAATGAAAGTAGAAACGAAGCGGCAGTCAATGTAGTTTATGCACTAACACAGGAAGAGTATGGACATTCACACCGAAAAGCAATATACAATAAAATCACTATTGGTGGAATCTATGAGCACAAGAACTTACTGATAACAATTGCTAACTTAAGTTTTATTTTGTTAAATGACTATGGTGTAACATGTAGATGTAGAAGTTTCATAAGAATAATGTTTCAGGAAAGAGATTAGTATATCTACACTCTTCTAACCTTCCTTGTGTTTTCACTTAAAATGCCTGATAATAAAATGATAGTGAGAGAATTGTTTAATTTGACAATCCACAAGCTTATAAGAGTGCATACACGACATTGACGGAAATGTTGTACGACCAACCACTAGACTTACCATATTCCTTTACCAGGTACTCCCTCCGTCCACCAAGAGTATAACACATTGAGTTCGGCACAAGTTACAATAAAATGGTTGGTGGATATGTTTTTAGGGTAAAGGATCTGACCACATAGAAATTGAGTGGTTGGGGTTGAATTATAAGGATTGAGTGTGGGCCATGGGGTGGTTTTTGGTAAATATGGGATGTGTTTTGTAAGGTTAAATTATAAGAATAGAGTGTGGAGTCATGTCCTAAAAAGAAAAGTAATATCCTCTTCGTGGAAGCCAAATAAGGTAATTGTGTTATACCCTTGGTGGACGGAGGGAGTATATGATAATGATTAAAGCATGCAAATTAGCAATTAAGAGTTTCGCAATAAGTACATGTTCGAGCTAGAAATAAAGTGATGGCTTCTAAAAGCAAATTAAGCTGTTAAATCTTATATTACAAACAACAAAAGCTTTAGCTCTGTCTAGTTGTTGGCATGAAACACTTTCGGACTATAGCTAAACTAGAATTGTAACATCCAAAACTTGAGATAGGCACCCATAGTAAACAAACCTTTTCGGCATTTAGTGAATCCGATGATATTAGCAATGCTAAGGGTCAAGCAAACGCCAACAACAAGAAGATAATCAGCTTGGAACCTAACCAGAGAGAATATGGCAAAAAAGATCCATGCAACCGCCTGCCAAGAAAATAAGTAAATTGTTCAATTGATTAAAACAATCAAACAACTTAAGGAAGATCTGATAACACCAAATGGAGAAGGCTTCACATGCAAAAAAGTTTATGGTTGTTATAGAAGAATTGATAACTCAACAATTATACACAACATCCATTGATAAGTAAATTCTTATTTGGCTAACCTTTTCAACATCCTCTATCTACTATCGTCCTTTCCTGTCCAACTATACTAAATATAATATATCTATGGTAGCCTTTGTTTACCGTAATGTATAAGGTCCACCAGAACAGCCATGAATCCTTCTTGTTCATTCGAGCCATTGACTGAATAAAATGGAAACAATGGGTAAACATGTTTGTGGCAGAGAACAGATAACATGCATTCAAATGGCAAAATATCCTCACCTCTTGGTCAAGGCATTCAAATTTCCACACACTCTCACCATCGTCATTGATTTCATTCCACCACCTGAGGCCCACTAAGATGCGTCCACTTACATTCTTGACAACCCAAAAATCAAGTGCAGCTAGAAGTACAGTGATCACAAATATGATGACAAAGTTATCCACGAATAGGGCTGAAAGAATATAAAATGCCAAGGCAGCACCCTAGAAAGAAATCACTTTCATGATGTTAGAATATTAGCAAATCAAACGCTAAATAAAATAGAACCAACTGAAAAGTCAGAAAGTCAAAATCCAATTAACCTTGAAAAGCACATGGAAGAAGCATATTTTTGGATGGGCATAGTTCTCCCCTTGAGGCTGCAGAGAAAAAAAAAATAAAGAAGTCAGAAATCAGTTCTCTGGCACTCTTCTCCACTCTTTCTCTCCCCAATAGTCGTGTATTCCTCTGGAGTGAAGAGAAGATAAGTGTGAAGGTAGATCAAAAATATTTTTCATTCTTTACAAATTCTGTATCTATAATTATACAACTCCATGTAAATCACAAATGGCCAAAGGGTTGCGGAACAGATTAAAGTTTTTCCTTTTAGGATGCTACAATTTTCCATAGCATTTTCAAGTCAAGATGGAATATAAGTAGGACTCGCTTCACTAAAATAGAATGAAATACAATCGACACAAGAGACGATTCTTGAAGAAAATGCTGTTGAAATAACAAAACCAAATATGACAATTTGTGTGGAGCAGAGAAAGACAAAGGCAAACAAGATAAAGAAGAATGAAACCCTAGGATTCCTGATCTTGCCATGGCGGGAGTAAAACTTACGGCAACCCAGAAATGCAGCTGAAAAATGAGTTAAATTAACCGATCCATGCTACACAATTATAACCTAATTAGTCGTAAGAGCAATCACAATATTCATCATCCATGTTCCGCACATGGGAAATTGACAAAGTAATTGAAGAACTGAAGAACGACTTAATAATGGTGAAGAAAACAACTTACTGGATTAAGATCCATGCTTTGGGGATTTACGATTTGCAAGATCTCCTTCAATTCCAACCCTTGGGATAATTTTCTGTGGTGTGGTTGATGAGCGTCTGTTTATTTTTTGAGTCCAGTTATACAAATTGAGAAATTTGGAGCTCCACCCCCATTTTAGGATTTGGTTGATGAATTTCGAGTTCTTGGTAATCATGGATTGGCCCCAGTAGTTATGAGATATGTGAAATAGCCCCCTAAGTTTTTTACAAATACGAGTTCAACCACACTTTTCTTTTTTTATTACTCCCTCCGTCCACCAATTAAAGGCCTATATGAAAAAATACGAGTTTTAAGAAAAAATGTATTTTTATTAGTTGAGAGGAGAAAGAGTCCCACTTTTTAAGAAAAAATGTATTTTTATTAGTTGAGTGGAGAAAGGGTCCCACTTTTTTGTAAAGAATTTTTGACTTTTTTGATTAAATAATGAATAAAAACTTACCAAAAATAGGTAGGCCTTGTTTTTGTGGACGGACCAAAAAGACAAGTAGGCCTTGAATTGGTGGACGGAGGGAGTATTTTATTATAATTCTTAAATTAAAGACCTCAACAAAATATTTTAATTTGGTAGTATATGAAATGTAAAAATTTAATTTAAAAATTTAATAAGTTGTGACTATATACCCCTGATAAGAATTACTCCTATATGTATATGTGTGTGTGATTTGATTTCTGCTTTTTTTTTTTTTTAGGAATGTTATTGTTGATTTCTGCTTTTTTTCATTCAACCTTTTCCTATCTATTATATAATAGGATTAAGCCTTAACCTATGTGGCATATCTAAAATCTCACCATTTCAAAATTTACCATTTATAATCTTCATCATTTATTAATTAATTAACTATTACATTCTATATAAAGATTCATTAATCATAATAAATATAATTAATAATAAATGTATATATATAATAATATTAACATTACATATAATATAAATTAATAAATTTTATTATTTATTTTTTCTAGATAAAAATTAGATTTACATGTCTGATAAGAAAAAAAATTATAATCTATATACGATAAATTATTTTAATTGAATGTTAGTGATTAGATGTATATTTGTTATATATTTCTCAATAGCGTACATATTATATGTATATGTTGCAATATATTATATTGTATGAATATATATATATATATATATATATATATATATATATACACACATATATATATATATAATATTTATATTCTTAATTTTCAATAAAATTAATTTTAAATTAAGTTTGAATTGAGACATGCACGTATATGTAAATTATAAACAGGTCTGCTCATTGATTTACATGTTTGCATAATAAGGCACAAATTCTATAAACTGATTACTTTAAAACAAAATCTTATTTTATGTCTATCAAAATAATTAAAATTTTATTTTTATTTTTTATAAAATAAATCCATACATTATATTTATATAGGGAAGAAAAATATATTCTTCATTTTTGCAATTTTATTTGTTTCTGTTCGTCCATTACTACAATAATAATAATAATAATAATAATAATAATAATAATAATAATAATAATAATAATATATTTAATTTAATTTAATTTGAAAAAATAAATTGGTTTGATTAAGTAAATTATTTTTTCAATTTAATTTGATTATAAAATAATATATTTTGTATAAAATTTTAAAAATAAAATTTGGATTTAACATAGATTTTTTATGAAAATCTATCAATTAAATTACTAAATAAATTAATACAATTTGAATCTCGTGTCAACTTTCTTAAGCTACACACGAGATGATTTTCAAAACTTAGTTATGGTCTTTCAAACTTCAAACGAGATAATGTTCACGAGTCAATTTTATTCTTTCAATTTTCAGACGGAATGATGCTCGAAACTCAAGATTTGAAGATAATTAATGTTCACGAGTCCATTTTATTCTTTCAAATTTCAAACGAAATGATGTTTGAAACTCAATTATGATATTTCAAGCTCCACATGAAATAATGCACAAAAAATTGTCAAGATTTTTCAAGCTGCATACAAGATGATGTTTAGAAGTTAGTTATGATCTTACAAGCTAAAGATGATAATGATCTTTAAAGCTACACACAAGATAATTCTTGTAACTTAATTGTGGTCATTCAAAGTTTAAATGAGATGATACTTACAAGTTAAATTTATTTTTTTTATAACTCCAAACGAGATGATTCTTGGAACCCAATTATAATATTTAGAACTAATAATGCATAAAAGTTTATCAAGATTTTTTCAAGTTCCATACAAAATGATGTTTACAAGTTAGTTATGATGTTAGAAGCTCCAAATCATACAATCTCACAAGTCAACTTTCATTTTTAAAGCTTCAGATAGTGATGTTAAAAAAACTTGACGCATAAAAATTCATTTTTTGTATTTTAAGGTCTAGACGAGATGATACTCAAAAGTCTGATGTTCAAACGTTAGTTGTAGTCTTCCGAAATTTAGATTATGATATGATCCTACAAGGTTCAGACGAGATGATGCTCAGATGAAATAAAATTTTCAATATCGATACATTTTTCAAAATATTATTAAATAAAAATCTACATAAAAAGAATATATTTATTATTCTAACAAAATGTTAACATTTAATTGAGGAATATGATTCAAATTTTCAACTATATTACCTTAAATTAAATAAATTTATATAATAAGTTAAAATAATTTCCCGTCGAATTTCGACGGGTAATACACTAGTTGTTATAAAATACTTACATGGCATAATTTTTACTTACTCTATTTATTTTATAATAATTAATATATAAAATAGATTAATTAGAACTTCGACGTTGATCCGATGATTGAAACATTAATCAAATTTTCCTTTTCAGAAACAGAAATGAGTTGGCAAAATTTCTATTACAAATAGATTAAAGTATTCCTTTTCTTTTTGGAGGGGTTCTTTCAATTTGTTTCACTAAATACTACTCACGTGTAAAAGAGAAAATAGTTGTATTATTGTTTGAGGATTTGAGCCCAGTTTGAGAATCGGAATAGAGTTTACAACGGATTGGATCAGAGACTTAAGTGCTCTACAAATTTTAGCAACAAAATCGAGAAAAACATGTTGCAGTGTATATTTCTTCTATCAGATTCCGGGTATGATCTCAAATCTTTCAACCCCAACTATTTTTATGATATATGCGTCAAGAAATTGTTACTGGTTATGTAAATTTACAATATTGGTGATTCAGATTTAAGGGTTTGCAAATTCAGCTATCAAAACTGAAAATCACTATGTTCCGGCAGAAATAAATTTTTGAAAGGGTTATTAGATTTAAGGGTACTGGGATTATATAAAATTTTGAAATTGTTGAGAATCACTATGTACTGGCAATTTAAGGGTTTACATATTTCATTATACCTCGATATTTTCAGTAATGGTAGCCTGTAATAGAATAGTTGATTGTTCTAGGATTCAGGTTAGTTCTAGCTGTTTGCCTCTGTGAAAATGGATAGTATAGCATTTGTTGGTCCAAATGGGAATGCTTATCTGCTTACGAAAATTTGGAGAAAAAGGGATTTTTTGGGCAACTGAATTACTGAAAGAAAAAGAGAATATGCTGATGATCCGGATATGATCTGAAATTTCAGGGAAGTGTTGCTTGAGAAACAGCTTACTGGTCACCGGGTTGACCGCGCCATATGTGATTGGTTCTGGGACCAAATACTTACTCAAGGTGATTCTTTGAAGGTATTCCGAATGGATATCGATTTATTAGATCTGTGTGTTGTTTGCTTGATGCCTAATTTTAGTACTGAGCCTTTTCTTTGTATGTGTTTTTTCTTTCCCTTGTGATATTATAGCTTGTACCTGTTATTGCTTCACCCACCCACTACCTATTTCAAGTGGTTCGTGAGGGGATCACCTTCTTGGCATGCACCCAAGTTGAGATGCCACCTTTAATGGCAATTGAGGTGGGTACCCTGGGTCCTGGTTCTTTTATAATTATTTAACTATAGTAATCTGTTTCAGTAATCCAAGGGGAACTGTGGATTCACAAACCCTCTTCCGAAACTTGAACTGGATTAATGAGTTACCCACATGTAGATGTGACATAATAGAAGAGATGAGCAGCTGTATTAGTAACTATCCCTATTCCTGATTTAAGTTGCAATTGTTTGAACTGTTTGTTTTGCTTGCTCCTGTGTTGACACCTAGCCAATCAACGAAAAAAAGATACTAACATTTTTATCTTCAAGAATTGTTAAAGACTTTTAATCTTATATAGACGGTTAAATTAATAATTCTAATGGAGCCGCAAGAATCATCACTTGCAACTACCATGTGAAAATAATTAGTTGGGTCGTTGCTCTGTATTTTTATACCACTCTGTCTGAATAGTTCCTTCTTTGTTACTCTTATTCACAAACAATGAACTTAAACATTTTTCACATGCCACAACCATCCTAAAAGAATGATACTGGAATCATTTTATGCAGCAAGAGAGTTTATTGTACATATGGCAATGTGCATTATGTTAATATCTAGCATGTATCAGAACAGTGATATTATAATTGTTTGATGCCACAGAGAGTTACAAATATTGTACGTATCATCAGTAGACAAGATGTTATATCAAGAATGTTATCACACATGCACTGTAGAAACAGAACATATATGTCATGACAATAAAATGCCAGTGTTGCTGCTTTTTAACATTCTTAATGATTCTCTTATCTTTTTCTTTTCTATACTGCCACACCATGCAATTTAGTATGGATTTTCAATATAGATTGAGCAGATGTTATTAAACACTTGACAGTTTGATTTCTAGTTTCTTTGCAGGGTTGCTGATGTTCTTTCGAATTATTTGGATGGCTTGAATGAAGATCTGATTAAGGATAACTTCGTTATTGTTTATGAGGTATCTATTTTCTGTGATTTTGCAGGCTGGTTATATTTTTGGTAAAAAAAATGATACTCTCTTATTGGGCCTTATTTATTATGTTGTATTTACAAATTATAATTCATGTGATATCCTTCTAAGCTATTTTAGAATCTTAAGCTGACCGAACTAAATGCTATGCAGCTGCTAGATGAGATGATAGACAATGGCTTTCCTCTAACAACAGAACCCAATATCCTGAGGGAAATGATAGCTCCTCCAAACATTGTTAGTAAGGTTCTGAGTGTTGTCACTGGTAACACGTCCAATGTGAGCAATACACTTCCAGGAGCAACTGCTTCTTGTGTTCCGTGGAGAAAAACAGACCTTAAGCATGCCACAAATGAAGTTTATGTTGATCTTGTGGAAGAAATGGATGCTACTATAAACAGGTGCGTGGAATACCTACATATGCCTCTCTTTTCATTAATTACTGAAATTTGATTCCTTAACTCCGCTCAACTCTACTCTCTAGTGGCCTGGTATTCAGAGAACAAAAGGGGCAAATCATGTTGCAAACATAAATGTTACAAATACCCTATATTTGCCAATGTGGAATATTCTCGTCTGCTAATAAAGAATGCAATGGCTGTGGGATTCACCTTGCATTCACTAAACTACAACAATCACTTTATATTTCTTGAAAGGATCCATTCTTTATAGGGACTTAACTTCTTGCTCCTATCTCAAGCCTATTTCACAAGCTTCAAACTGCAGAAAAATTGGGCCTAGCTCTAACTTTAATTCTGTGATTCACTCACTTCATAACATTATAAAAAACTATGGAATCAGTTAATTGTAAAATACATTATGGAGGTTGCTCTGGTAACTTCTAAAAGATTAAATTGTTGAATATTACTCAAATTTCTTTCATATTGTACTGTTTCTCAAATTATATTTCTTGGCACATTCTGATTACTCTCACCTTCTCATCTTTCTGCTGCTTAGAGACGGGAATCTGGTGAAATGCGAGATATATGGTGAAGTTCAAGTAAATTCAAATTTGTCAGGTCTCCCGGATCTCACTCTGTCGTTTGCAAACCCTTCAATTTTTAACGATGTGAGATTTCACCCTTGTGTTAGACTTCGGCCATGGGAATCAAACCAGATATTATCCTTTGTGCCACCTGATGGACAATTTAAGCTCATGAGTTACAGGTTTGCAGAGTTTCAGTGTTTCAGAGGTGTTGTGCTGATGATATTAGGTGCAGCTTCTACGCTCTAGTTTAAATACATGTTGTTATCTTTCAGGGTAAAGAAATTGAAGAGTACTCCGATCTATGTGAAGCCGCAATTCACCTCAGATTCAGGGACATGTCGAATAAGTGTTTTAGTTGGAATTCGGAATGATCCTGGAAAGTCAATTGATAATATGACAGTTCAATTCCGACTACCACCTTGTATCACGTCATCTGATCTTTCTTCAAATCATGGAGCCGTAAATGTTCTTGCTGACAAGGTATAGACTATAGTGTTCCACTCAAGCATTAGTGGATAAGATAAAGCGTCCTGAGTTCCTAGTTATCTGAGTCATTACATCGAAGGGCATCTGTCATCTCTATCCAAATAAACATACAAATGCTTGAATTTGAATTTTGCATTTTGCATTTGTGTGGTATTTGAAGTAATAGTTTCTATAGGATTGCTAATATTTGTGCATTTTGGCATTTCCTGTGTTCTGCAAGACCTGCTCATGGACAATCGGGCGGATGCCAAAAGATAAAGCTCCTTCCATGTCAGGTACCTTAGTGCTTGAAACAGGCATGGACCGGCTTCATGTATTTCCCACTTTCCAAGTTAGTTTCAGGATTATGGGAGTGGCTCTCTCCGGCTTAAAAATCGATAAGCTGGATCTAAAGAATCCACTTTCTCGACCACATAAAGGTTTTCGGGCTCTTACAAGAGGAGGTGAGTTTCAGGTGAGATCATGATTTCTCGACACAAGAAGGCGAATATCACGTGCGACCTTCAGTGTTTCTGTTGTACATTTATCATAGTGCACTTGCCCTTGTGTTCTATGTGTAGCTTTTAACCATAAGTGATTGAGGATAGTAATGATTTTTTTGATATATTTTTGTTTCAAATATTATTTCACACTTAGATGGGAGTTGATATGGAGTCTTTGTGATTGTAATCTGCTTCTGGAGTTGATCTCTGTGATTTAGATGTTACTCAGCTCAAATGGAATTGTTTTGAGCAAGGGAGCAAGGTGATGCTTAGATGGATTTTTTTTGTTTGTTTGTATCTTTCCTTTATATATAATCGTGAGAACTACATTTTTGTAAGGACATGATAGTAATGTATTTTTTCAATTTAATATATTAAAAGTATGTTTCGCACGTGAAATGAAATTTAAATGAGAAATTCTTTTTAAAATATGAACGTGGAAATTATTTGTAATTCTTGTATCAAAATAAATGTATTACTTTAATGAATTAATGCAATATTCGAACTCGAATTTCATAAGGGACGAATATCTATTTAAGTTGCAAGGTTCGATTTTCTACATTAAAAAACTTAAGTGACACATTGAAAGTTTTGTTTTTTAGAATTACAAGAGTTATTTAATAGTATATAATCAAATAAGTAATTTGTAGACAAGCGTAATCTCTATATCACATAAAGATGAAAAATAAAATAACCGAACGCAGGCACAAAGGTAGGAACACTATCCGCGCAAAGATTTTCAATTGATATAGAAGAATACTCATAAATAAATAATTTCCCTCAAAAAAGAAAAAGAAAAAAGAAAGTCCGCCGCTAACCGCCCAATACAAAATTTCCCACGAGTTCCAAGAATGAAGAATCTATGAATCCCTATTTATATTTGTTTGGCTTCCCCCTTCATTTCTGAATTATCTTCTCCGCAATCCCTTCCCCTCTTCCCATTTCTGCAATCCCTTTTTTGTTGTTTTTCTACTTTTTATTTTTATTATTCGGATTAACTAATTCTTCGCTCCACAACATCTCATTAATCTTTCCCGCAACTCAAATTCAACTTTCGTGAATTGTTGTTTCAATCGAATGAGATGAACGCTATATTCAAATTCACGAGCATGAAGCCGCCATGTTGCAGAATCTTGTTGCCCTCCAAGAACACCCCTTTTATGGGCGCCCCTCTCCCCAAACCCTCTAATTTCCGATCGAATATTAATTATTTCCCCGCTTCTCGATTTCATACCTCTCCGCCGGCTTCTTTGGGGTTGAAATCGGCATTGACTTGGACGTGGGGCCAATCGAGAATCTTCTCGAGCTCCTGCTATTCCAGTTTCAGCAGGAGGGCGAGGACCCATTTCTTTGCTCCGAGAGCTGCGGCGGATTTGAGGAATTTGTCGGCTTCGGTGGAGAGCAGCGTCAACGACAAGAATTTCGATAGAGTTTACGTGCAGGGGCGCGTCAATGTGAAGCCTCCGCCGCTGCCGGCGGAGGAGGAGGTGGGGGAGGAGGAGAAAAGCAATGCGGATGCGGCAATTTGCGGTGATGTGGGGAAGAATGAGTGCTCGTTTGTGGAGGTGGGGAAGGAGGAGAGTGAAGTGGAGAAGGAGGCGTGGAAGCTGCTGAGGAATGCCATCGTCACGTATTGCGGGAGCCCTGTGGGCACTGTGGCGGCGAATGATCCCAACGACAAGTCGCCGCTTAACTACGATCAGGTGTTTATACGGGATTTCGTCCCATCCGCCTTCGCCTTTCTGCTCAAGGGTGAGGGAGAGATCGTCAGGAACTTCTTGCTTGACACCCTGCAGCTGCAGGTACTCTGCTTTCTCAATTTCAACTTCAGTTTCTTATGATCACTGTTTGTCTTTTTCTTGTGTAAAATGGATTTTCGGTTAGCCTGTATTTGCTGAATACCTATTCTTTTATTCTTCATTTTGTTCAGATTCTGATTAAATGCTATTACTGTGTGAATTTTGTGTATATTCCACATTCTTGTGCTGTTTAGGGTGTGACATTTAGATATCTCCTGCAGGATACAAGATATAACAACTTAAGTAACTGAAGCTTCAAACTTTGCATGTCTTCAAGCAAATAGAATAGAAATAGCTTTAAGAATCAGCTTGATCATTAAAGTTGTTTTAACAGCTGGATTGAGATTTTGATGACTTAGTGCATTTTCTGTTGTAATCGTGAATTTTCTCGCAGTTTTTGTTTTGTTTATTGCCTAGGTACAATATTGTAGTATTTAATTTAAGGATATTCAATTTCTGATGCAAATTTCATTAACAGATGATAAGTTTCAACTCATTATTAAAGCAGTTAAATGAATGTTCCTTCTATTTCCTGGTTTTGTATGAACCCCTGCTTAATCATTGATGTGGCTGCCCGATTCATGTTCCATCATTTTCTTATATTTCCCTTGTTGTTTCAAGAGTTGGGAGAAAACGGTGGATTGCTATAGTCCTGGACAAGGATTAATGCCAGCAAGTTTTAAAGTTAGATCTGTTGCTATAGATGATAATAAGTTTGAAGAAGTTCTTGATCCAGATTTTGGGGAATCGGCTATAGGCCGTGTTGCTCCTGTAGATTCTGGTATGCACGTTGTTTCTTCTTTAGCTACAATGTCACTGCTTGGCAAGTTCGTTTCTTTTCCATCTCCGTTGCGTACTACTGTTTAACAGTGAACCCCTAGTCAACACTTGATACATTTAAGCTGTTGAAATTCAATAGCTTCATTTCTTTCAGTTCATTCCTGTGATGTTGCAACTGTTTCCGATTTATCTAGGACTGTGGTGGATTATCTTATTGCGAGCTTATGGGAAGCTCACCGGGGACTACGCATTGCAGGAAAGAGTGGATGTTCAGACGGGGATTAAACTTATTCTAAATCTCTGTTTGTCAGATGGTTTTGATATGTTTCCTTCTTTACTTGTTACTGATGGCTCCTGTATGATAGATCGACGGATGGGTATTCATGGTCATCCATTGGAGATTCAAGTAAGTTTGCTGCATATCCTCTAAAGAATTGTTTGTCAGATTTTAGAACGCGATATTGGGGTGGGATGGAGGTCAACCGGTTTTCAATTTCTGTTAGGGAGAGTGACAGAAAATCTTTGACACAACTAATCTGCAACCTTTTATTTTTAATCTTTTCATTATTTATATCCTTAGTTTCTAGTTTATATGGTGGTATGAGAAGTTGGTTATGGGTTTCATACATTATTTTTGTTGATGTTTAAGAAAGATGAGGTGCAACATTCTCATGAATGATTCTGTTTTTTTAGTCCTTATTTTACTCAGCTCTTCGGTGCTCTCGTGAGATGCTTGCATTAGACGAGGGATCGAAGAATTTGGTGAGGGCCATCAACAATAGACTGAGTGCATTGTCGTTTCACATCAGGGAATATTATTGGGTTGATCTGAAGAAAATCAATGAGATATATCGTTATAAGACTGAGGAGTACTCCACGGAAGCCACAAACAAGTTTAATATATACCCTGATCAAATTCCTCATTGGTTAATGCATTGGATTCCTGAGACGGGCGGTTATCTTATCGGTAATCTGCAGCCAGCTCATATGGATTTTAGGTTTTTTACCCTCGGAAACCTCTGGTCCATTGTATCGTCTCTGGGCACTCCGAGACAGAATGAGGCGGTATTGAATCTGATCGAAGCCAAATGGGATGATCTTATAGGCCAAATGCCACTTAAGATATGTTACCCTGCTGTAGAGTCGGAGGAGTGGCGAATAATCACTGGAAGCGATCCGAAGAATACGTGAGTTTCCATATAGATGCAGTTTTAATCTTGTGTGTTGTAACTTATAATAAAATGTGGAGTTTGTGCAGAGCTTGGTCGTATCATAATGGTGGATCGTGGCCAACGCTGATGTGGCAGTTCACGCTGGCGTGCATGAAGATGCGCAGGACGGATCTGGCGAAGAAGGCGCTGGACATAGCTGAGAAACGGCTTCCTCTGGACGGGTGGCCTGAATACTACGACACAAGGAGCGGGAAGTTCATAGGAAAGCAGGCGCGGCTGTACCAGACGTGGAGTATTGCAGGATACCTGACGTCGAAGATGCTGATGGAGAAGCCCGACGTAGCTGCCCTGCTGTACTGGGAGGAAGACTACGACATCCTCGAGAACTGTATCTGTGCGTTGAGCAACTCGAACCGGAAGAAGTGCTCGCGCAGGCTTGCCAAGTCTCAGATTCTGGTGTGATGCTTTCAATCACCACTGCTGTACAGAAGATACCATAGTTTTTGTTTAACATGTTGTACACTAATACAGGAAAGGGAAAATGTGGTTGGCCCTCATATTTTGTAAGGCTGCCCATGCCCTATTAGTGTTGCGTCGATGCAACACATTATTATACTACTAATAGATAGAGATACCTCAGCATTACATTCACATTCATTTTCATTTTCATGTATTACCTTAATTATTAGTATCAATTTATGTTCCATTTCTCTTTATGTTTATGCCATCGCAGAGTCATTCAGGTTGGATTTCCTTTCTATGCGTTTGATTATTAGGGTGAATTCTCTTTATAAAAAAAAGGTGGAATATATATATATATATATATATATATATATATATATATATATATATAGGGTGCGGTTATAGTGAGAACCACAATTATCGTGAGAACATAAGAACCAATAAAATTACTGCATCTGCTATACAAATTAATGCATCCGCTATTAAATTTAATGTATCCGAAAAAGAAAAAAAAATTTGCTCCCTTCAGGATTCGAACCCAGCACCTGCATCCATCCACCAAGATGATGCATCCACCGTAGATCTTGATGATCGAATGGCTTAAAATGGTTTTCCGTTCTTATTTTATTAGTGGTTCTTATTTGAACCTCTCCCTATATATATATATATATATATATATATATATATATATATATATATATATATAGGGGAAGGCTAAAATAAGAACGCTTCTTAAAATATAAATTAGGAACCATTTTCAGCCCTTAGATCATCAAGATCTACGGTTGATTCATCACTTTGTTGGATAAATTCATGGTCCTGAGTTCGAATCTCAAAGGTAGCAAAAAATTATTTTTTGCAATTCATACCTTTATACAGTTTATTCATGCGTATTATATATAAAATTCATGCATTTTTGCTGGTTCGTAATTCTTAAAATAAGAGTGGTTTATTGAATAACCGCCTATATATATATATATATATATAAAATCATAATCATATTAAATCACGTGTAATGAAACGACGTCGTTTTGCTCCTTAGTTAATGATGACGTTTCATTTGGGTGCCGAAATCCTCATCTTCATCAGCTATCCCAAGCTTCGGCGAGTTCACGTCATCAAAGTAGAAGAAAATTCTCGATCTATGGGCGACGAGTGGTTTCCAGACACGTTTGCATCGAGGGAATTGGGGTGGAGAATTCGATTGACATCTCAAAAAAAGGGTTCAAGGCCTTGGTGGTTCAGGGTAGGGTTATAAGCAGTCGTTCATCGATTCGACTTTCAATTTCATATTCTCAGCGATTCAGCTTTCGATTTTGCGTTTTATGGCTTTCGATTCGGCTTTTAATTCATGTAAATCGTTTCAACCTTAAGCCTCAGCCTCCATTTCCTTTCAATTTTAAATTTTTAACCTTAACCCTAAAGTTCTAAATCTGTTAAGGGCATCTGTTGGTGGTGTCGCCACCGCTGCCGGCGGAGGTGAGAATAGGTGGAGATGAAAGGAAACGATAGGGTAGGGTGCAATTCTAATTAAGATAAATTAAGGGCATAAGAACCCTAATAATCAATTAAGGGCATAAGAACCCTGATTACAACTAAATATTTTAAATTAAGATAAAATGACGACGTTTTATTTTTAAGAAAAACGTTGTCGTTCGGTATATCGGCCGATGGTGCCACATCAACTTTTTCGATTGCCAAGTCAGCTTCAAGTTGGGGGTAATTTAACGAAGAGTGCAAAAGCCGCTTAATAGCATAATTGAGGTATACTGTGGCTGAAATTTTTCAAATTGATGCGAAACGCGAAAATGAAAATAGTTAAGTTAACAACACTTCCTCTTAAAAAGTGTGGAGACCACTAAAATATGATAAAATTTTCTCACATTTCTTTTCCCTTATTTTCTAACAATAAACTTACAATAAAAAAAATACACACCCTTATTCACTCATCAAAGTTAGTCTAACTGTCTAAGTTTGGACACAAATGTGTATCAATTCAAACTAAAACTAGTCTTAAAATTTATTTGCATTTCAGAATTTTATCAATCGTCAAATTGCAAATACAGATTTAATTATTTTGAATTGATATAACTAAACAGTCTAAACTGTTTTTTATCACATTTTCCATTGAAAGTGTAATTGAATTCATTCCAAAATTGCAGAGTGGTGAGCACAAGAAATGAGATCAAGAAAGCTAGTCCATCTCCCTTGTTGTCTGACTCCCAGATTCCCCAACTCACCAACCCATTCGAGCTCCGCATTTTCCCCCAAACCCCCTTCAGTCCTCGCCACAAATGTCATGAAATCATACTTGGAGGCGGGCCTCGTGGAGGAAGCCCGCACCCTGTTCGACGAAATGCCCGACCGAGACGTGGTGGCTTGGTCCGCCATGATCAGCGGCTACACCTCCTGCAACCGCCCCGCCGACGCCTGGGCCACCTTCCGCGACATGCTCCCCGACGTCCGCCCCAACGACTTCACCTTCTCCAGCGTGCTCAAGGCCTGCAAGTCCATGAATTCGCTCCCCCGCGGCGCCGTCGCCCACGCCCTCGCCCTCAGGCATGGCTTCCTCGGCAGCATCTACGTCGCCAACGCCCTCGTCGACATGTACGCCGCCTGCTGCCGCGACATGGACAGCGCGCGCGCCGCCTTCGACGAGATTGGAGTTAAGAACTCCGTGACGTGGACGACTCTGATCGCTGGTTACACTCACATGGGAGATGGCCATGGCGGCCTCGATGTTTTTAGGCGAATGTTGTTGGTATACTCTATGTAACAAAATATTCAATCCTTCATCAAATTTGTTGCTTGAATTGTTCTCATATATATGTAATTGTTGTGTTTGTTGCAGGAGGATGCTGAATTGAATCCTTTCAACGTTTCTATTGCGATTAGGGCTTGCACTTGGATTGGATCGCAATCCTTTGGAAAGCAGATACATTCTACAGTGTTCAAACACGGATTCGAATCGAATATTCCTGTGATGAATTCTGTTCTAGACATGTACTGCCGGTGTATTGGATTGAATGATGCAGATCGATGCTTCGATGAGATGGTGGAGAGAGATATAATAACATGGAACACGATGATTGCAGGATACGAGAAGTCGGATCCGTATAAAGCCCTGCGCCTCTACTCGAGCTTGATGTCCCAAGGTCTCGCGCCCAACTGTTTCACGTTCACCTCCGTCGTGGCTGCGGTGGCAAACATCGCGATTTTGGGAGTTGGCGAGCAGCTTCGCGGTGGGATCGTGCGAAGGGGCCTTGAAGACGACGTGGGCGTGGCCAACGCCTTGATCGACATGTATGCGAAGTGCGGCAGCATTGCGAGCTCGTGCAGGATTTTCGAGGCGATGGGCCGCAAGAATGTCGTGTCGTGGACGTCTATGATGGTCGGGTACGGCAGCCACGGGCGTGGGGGGGAAGCCGTGGCGTTGTTCAACGAGATGGTGGAGTCGGGAGTCAGGCCCGACCGGATCGTGTTTGTCGCGGTTCTGAACGCTTGCAGCCACACGGGCCTCGTGGACGAGGGCCTGCGCTACTTCAAGGCAATGGTGAACGCTTACGGCATAGCACCGGATCAGGAGATCTACGGGTGCGTGGTGGACCTGCTCGGGCGTGCAGGGCGGCTTCAGGAGGCGTACGAGCTGATCGAGGCGATGCCGGTGATGCCGGATGAATCCGTGTGGGGAGCGTTTCTCGGCGCCTGCAAAGCGCACAAGCTGGCCGAGCTGGGGAACATAGCCGCGAGCAGGGTGAGGCCGAGTGTGGCCGGGACGTACCTGGCGCTGTCGAGCATATACGCGGCTAACGGCGAGTGGGGCGATTTCGCGAGGATAAGGAAGATATTGAGAGGGATGGGGAGCAAGAAAGAGGCAGGGAGGAGTTGGGTGGAGGTGAAGAATAAGATATGTAGTTTTGTTGCAGGAGATAAGCTGGGAACCAATATTGATAGGGTTTATGAAGCTCTGCATATGCTGGGATTGCATATCAAACACGCCCAATTCAATCCTGATTTGCAATGCTTAGAAGATGATTTGGACTGAAAAGTTGAAACCAACCCCATTCTTTGATTTATTGAAACTAACTACAGAGCTTTGTTGTATGTTGTTAACTCAATCAATGCACATTTGTGAGCTCAACAATGACGTCGCCGGTAAATCTGACTTGTAATTTCACGTTTTTTTAGTGTTGTTTCAAATCAAAATATATATCAAGAAATCAAGATAGAATTCGGATATTAAATTCTAGGTATCATTAGCAAGATTCGGTAGTTCATAAGTGGCTTTGCTAGCTTATATTCGTGCATGACAAAAATCAAACACTACAACTTCCTTGCGTGTTCACACTCTTCGAAGAAACCTAAATTCGACTGTCTTCATATGACTCATAGAATATGAATAGCCATAAAAGAGTCGGTGAAAAGCACAGTCGATCTAAGATCCTGCTCACACGGAATCCAACATCTAACGACATTGCATGAAGTTCCCCAAAGAAAACCGTGGCCGTGGTACGATTAATTGTTAAAAATATAAACTTTTAGAGCACCCACAATGGGGCCCAAAATTTTAGCTCGAGCCCTCCCTTTGCGCGCCTCCAGCCATTGCCGCACCTCCGGCTCACGCACCGGGTGCAGACGGGCGCTCTGGGCGCAGAAGGGAGAAGGAGATGGCGTGTGCATCTCAAACGCCATTTTTCAGCATTTTTTAATTAAAAAAATAAATTAAAATTCAAAAGTGCCGATAGATTTTCGGCCGTTGCCAATTTTCGACCGTTGGGCCTTTTTTGTTTGTTTGTTTTTTTATTTTATTTTATTCTTTTTTCTTCTATATATAACTCATATGTCTCCAATTTTATTTTCATCTTTTCTTCTATCATTTATCTCTTCTTTCATTCTATATATCTTCTACCTTTGTTCATCTTATTCTCTTAATTTTTTTTTAAATCATGGAAGGAGATTGGAGAAACTTTTGGAGCCAATGCCCCCAAAATCCATCTCCCAGCGACCTTGCCGATAGCATGTTGATGAGTAGGGACACCTTTCAAATGAATCCCGCGAGTTGGCGTTACACTTGGCCAAGGCGGCAAAAATCAAGCAACGCCACAATCTTCCGTAAATTTTAGAAATTTATTTTATGTTTTTTTAATAAGTAATTTAGGATTTTATTTGAAATGTATTGCAAATTTAATTTTCAATCAATGTAGGGTTAATTTTCTAATTTAATTGAATTTTAGTTGTTTTAAAATTGAAAACATAAAAATAAATACAAAATGTGGAAATTATAATTAGAGAGCCACCCCTCTCTCCCATTGTGGAGAGTGGGCTCAAAAATGTGGTCACAGTTTTGAGCCCACCCTTAGCTCTCAATTGTGGATGCTCTTACGTAAGCAATAGAAAATACTCACAACACGAACCCAATCAAAGGGCCGAGAAAACAAAACTTTGATATGAGATTGAAACTCAGTATTACAAGGGAAACGCACATGATAGATGACGCAAAACATGTACACACATAAATGAAAGACACTCAAAACATACTGCATATTTATCTATATATGTAATTTAAGATGGTCCCCTTCCAAAAAAGTCATGCATATGTGACAGGTGAGAGCACTACTATGTCAGCCAATTTAGGTGATCTAAAACTCACTTTCTTCTTGAGCTTCCCATCCCCCAACTGCACAGTATTCTCCTCTCTCTCACTCCACACATCCGCACCAAAACTCCTCTCCTTCAAACTCGGAGATGCAGCAATCAAATCCTTCAAAGTCACCACCTTGTATAAGTCTCCATGCATTTCGTGTGGAAGCGAATGCATTTTCTTTGAGGCCGTTAACCTCATCCTTCTCGGCTTCACGGATTTCGTCACTGGATCCTTACCACGGACACAGCACAGATTTGCGCCCATTTAAATTTTTGTTTAACAATATTATGTGAATGAGTTTAAGATAAGTGTGTAGGAGTTGAAGTGGTTAGAGTTATTATAAAGGGAAGAAGACTTTGAGTTTACTCAATAAAACATATTGTTGAGCATCGAATGCACCGTTGTGTTGGATACTTTTTGAACTTAGTAGTGTCTGTTAGAAATAAATGGACGCATATATAAAGCATGTATGTGTTGATTTGGAGTTTGTGCACGAAAATTTGCAGTGTTTGGTTTGCAGAGGCAGAACCGATCACCTACCCACCGTGGGCAAGAATAACGTGCCCACCATTGATGTGGCAATGTTAATTAGGAAGGAGAATCAATAAATCTTACTCTAATTAAAATTATCTTACTCTAATTACAATTGCCACATCAGTGGTGGGCACGTTATTCTTGCCCACGGTGGGTAGGTGATCGGTTCTGTTGCAGAGGACATCGCCGAATTGTTTTGGCTTAATCTCTGTCAGATACATGATTAGTGCGCCTACCGTTTTCGTCTAATTTTGCTCTAACACTTGAATATATAATACGGTTAAGGAATTTTGCGCTCTTCTTAATCCGGGGTCCTACGTGGCATCTCTAAGAATTCACCATTCAAAATCCCTGCAATTCTAGAGCCTCTAGCTTAATTGTATTGCGCTTAGCAAAATACATCCAACATGGCATATTTTATTTTAATTCTTAAAACACAGAATGAAGTTCTCTTCCCCAAATTCAATTCCCCTAAACCCCCCGTCTCCACACTACTCTCCCCTCCTCCGTCTGAAATCAGCGCCGCCCCTCCCTCTCCCACCGTGAATCCCTCCCTTCGTTTGTCTATTGCAGCTCCACACCATCCTCTCCCCTCTCCCGCGGCGATTACTCTGGCCCCAAATCGGCACCGTTGCCCTTCCTTCCTGTCTCCGCGTAGCAATTTCTCCCTCTCTTCCACCGCGATTCGCGTCACCGCCGCTGCCGCAATCACCAGAGGTCTGCTCCGATCTGCCTCCCACTCCACCAATTTCTTCGTTCTGCCTCCCGCAGCGATTCGCTTCGCAGCACTCAGGCCCCAAGTCGGCGCCGCCTCAACCACCATTCTCTGACCCGACCATGGGATGGGTCATATCCAACGCCAATGGCTACCCGGCCGCATCTATGCGCCGTCGACCACCGTATTGACCCCTTGCTCTAACATGGTAAGTATTAAAGATTACGTTTCACTGGGTTGGATATGGAATGATTAGTGCTTAATTTTAGAAATAACAAATTTTGGAAATACAGCCCTCTCTTCAAATCCCTTTCAGCGCCAGTTTATCGCCGCCTCCTCTATGGTAATTGGTAAGTATTCTATTAGGAAATATTAAAATTTTAAATATAGAATGATTTATGTACTTTAGAAAGAACAGATTTTGGAAAGATTAAAAGTTTATACAATGATTTAGATAAATATTTAAGAATGGAAACTTTAAAACCTCGATTTTTAGTTATAAATTTATTAGTTTACTGTCTATTCTGCTGCATCCACTCAATGTTTGCTAGAAATAAGTTCCTTTAGTTCTGCATACAGTGTGTTTGATAAAATTCTTGAGATAACCCTGCAAATTTTTTTCTTCACTTTCTTGAGATTATCTCTTGCCAATTCTTTATGTTCTTAGATGTTTGGAGTATGTTCTTAGATGTTTTTCAATTTTTTTTATATTATTATGAATAATTGAAATCTACCATAATATGTAGAGAGTTTCCACTCAATACTACTGTTTTCAGAGAAATTAACATAGAAATCAATTACCTTTTTCTCTAATTTGTTTCAGAGTTGAGGCCAATGTCAGTGCTCTCACTAATTTTGAAGTGCTTGACCTTTTGAGATCAAGAGGTGCTGGAAGGGATGCGTCTTGAGCTATTGCAACCGTATCTCAATCTGAGTTCAAGGTTGGGAATTCGTAGTTATGATCATCAAGTTATGTTAGAAATTTATCGCATATCTCATATTTTTTGTTTTTCGTTTAGGTTTTTGATTATCTAGAGGGGACTATTGCTTGCAATCAAACAAGTAAAATTATTGGTAACTTCGTTGAAGAGTGCCAAAAATTTGACCTGGCCAAGGCAAAGATTCTTAATATAAGACCAAGAAGTGGGCCTAAGCTTTTCCCGGTAATATCTATCGTTTGTTGTTACCAATTTTCTTTTCATTGGTGTGCTTTTAATCCTTGCTGTGTTGTTGAATTGCCATTTTGTACTTTATTTTTTCATATTGTTTGCATCTTTTAGTTGAAAAAGTCATCCACATTGTGAAATTTATCAATGTTGTTTGTCCAGTTTTGTTGAGTTTTGCAATCCAAGTCATGACAAAAAAAAATGAAGATATTATTTTTCTGAATCAGTTGAGATGTTATGCCGTCGGTTTATGAAAATGCATAGCAAATATGAAAATGCATTTTGAATACCCTGTATGATTTGCAGGAATTCTAGCTGGAGACAAAGAGATTGCTCCAAATTTCGCAGCAGGGTAATAATATATGTATTTATATATGTATGTGTGCTCTTCTTTTATTATTATGAAATTGTCTGTTGTACGTGTCATCACTGTCATGAAGCAGGGTGAAGAATACATGTACATGTGAAAAAGTTTGCTATATTAGCTGTTAGTTAACAAAATTAAATAGTAAAAAATGGTACCCCTCGAGGGCCAACTATGTCTTGGTTAATAGAAAAGTGTTCCTCTATATTTTATTTCATTGTTGTATGCTACCCCTACCGGTGTCAAGTTTCTCCTTCTTTGAGTTACAAAGGGTTGGTTGTATTTAAATGGTTAGTGATTTCTGTATGTTGTCCACATCTGTGCCATCTAAAATGAGTTTTAACTTCATATTCAACTTATCTCCTATTTCGACTGAAGGCAATTTTGATTGCTCTGGGGCCTTTATATTTTAATATTTTATACATGGAGAATGTTGTCCAACAGCTGAAATGTTTTTAAAGAAGATAAACACCAATTTTACACCAGAAAGCTATACAAGAAAAGAAACTTACAAAAATGACGATTCTTGTCTTGCTCTTTGCTTTATATACTTGACATGCTTATGGAATCTAATTAAATTGGTTGTTGTGATTTTCTTGTAGGGGCCTAGCAGTTGGAGGATGCTCTATGGTCTGGATATGAACTCTGACAAAGGAATTTTGCTTGCTGCAGATAATTTTGGGCTTCTCTATATGTGCGTATTTCCTGTATATTAAGCTCTTTGCGGATGTATTTTGTGAAATTTTTAGCTAAAAAAATGAGAAAAGAAAAAACGTGTTAACTCACTGCCAATGTTACTAGCATCACTACTATTGCAACATTCTCACATATGGTTTCATACTTGCTGGTGAATATTTTAAACGGATCCATTAATATGTTGATTGCCTTCAAGGAACACTAATTAAAGTTTCTTAATATCGTCATAGACATTCCATTTTTTTCTTATCTTCTTCAAGTTATATGTTGTTTGATTTTAGCTTTATATGCAAACTTTTCATTTTGATATATATGCAACATCATCCAGCTGTCCTACACCAGCCATAAGCGTGCCCAAAAGCATGGAAGATTTGATAGAATGCATGAATGTGTGTAATATTTCTTTGGCAAGTTATGAATTACGGTAGATTTACAGTTTTAAATGCATATACAGGATCGATGCGCACTCCAACAATGTGACAGGAAAACCTATATTGATTCACAAGAAAAAGAAAAAAAAAAAGCGAAGTTACCGGTTTACACTGTCATCCTCTCCAACCAGATCTACATATTTTGAGAGTCAAAACATAAAATATTCATATAATTTTATATTTTTCAACAAATATAATTTGTTTTACTATTTTAAATTTAATTTGATGTTAAGTAACAAAGAATTTGTTATTCTTACATCATAGGTTTCTCTATTTCAAATTAATAATATATATATAAAAACTTATTAACATAAAAACTATATTTTATCATAGAATTGATGATATTGCACTAAACATATAAATTTATTGTACTCGTGATATTCTATTATTCAACTAATATTTATCGTTATTTTCAAGTTTCGGCTGGTGTCCGACGGGTAGTGGGTGGCGTGTGGTGGGTATCGACGGGTAGCGGGTTGGTGGATACCCGGCGGGTAGCGGGTATCCGCGAGTCGCGTGTATGAGTGGCAAATAGTAGTGTACAAGAAGTTAAAATTTTCTCTAAAATTTGTTGCAGTTTCATGATGATTTATTTGTTGAGTGGTTGATTGTAGGATGTCGACGCCGAGAAGCAGCAGAGCCCTTACCTCTCAAGCCTCAGCGAGTATTCGACGGGTAGTGAGTGACGGGTATCCGACGGGTAGCGGGTGACGGATGCCCGATGGGTCGCGGGTATGAGTGGCAAATAGTAGTGGATGGCAAATAATTTTTTCAAATATATGTTTCGCTAAGTCATGTTAAGGATGAAAGTCATCTTTAACTTATTATTTCATTTTAGTTCGATGTGTAACGTAGACTTATATCATATTAACAGTTTTTTTTAGTGAATAATCTCCATAATTTATAAATATATTAAAATAATAATTTTTACATTTTTTTATATAAATTATAACATCAAATGATACCCGTCGAAATTCGACGGGTTACACACTAATTCTTTGATTTATTGAAACTAACTACAGAGCTTTGTTGTATGTTGTTAACTCAATCAATGCACATTTGTGAGCTCAACAATGAGCAATGAGAGAGATGTACTGATACGAGTAGGGATGTCAATCGGGTCAATCCATCAGACTTCGAGCTAGCTCTATCGGATTATCGGGTTATTCGGATGCGGACTAATTGGGTTGAAAAATTTTCGAGTCAGAAATTTTCAACACTAATTCTAAACGTTCGGGTTTCGGGCTAGCCCATCGGGCTAGTCGGGTTTAAAAAATTATTTTAAAAAAATAATTAATATATATTTCTTGATAATATTATATTTGTAATAAATAAATACATGTATAAATAAGTAATTTGAACATGACTTATATAATAACTAATATGCCACTCTTATAGATATAAACATATTTGATAAATAATTACTATCATTTTTTAGTTTTTACATTTAAATATTTTATGTCAAGTATTTGATTACAAAATACAAAGAATTGAAATGATGAGTATAATATTGAATCAAAATATATTTCACTAATTTTTGAAAAAATTAACTTATTATACTAATTTTCATAAGCAAAGTAGTGAAGTTGAAAATTCAGATAACGAAAAAAAAAATCATATAATCAAGCGAACACATTATTTTCGAGTTAACCCTATAGGATTTCGGGCTACTCGGCTACGGACTATTCGGGTTGTAATTTTTATCGATTTGAAAATTATCAGTTATAACCCTCTCGAATTGACGGGCTAATCGGACCAACTCACGGATTTCGGGCTGAATTGACAAATACAGGCACCCAATTTGTGACCTAATAAAAGTGTTAGATTTGCTGAAATGGGAATCATATATCATCAATTAATTTACCAATAATCGTTGCAGGAGCAAGAACCAGAGCTGAAATGGTGGAACCTGTGTCGATCCCTAACCACAATAACACGATCAAAAGCTTTAGACACCAATTTTGCTGCTTGGTGACAATCACTGCAGATTCTCAAATTTTTAACTATTCTAATGGGTGCAGGAGCAGCCGTTGCAAACAAGCCAAAGGCGATAGCCAGTTTCTCACTATGTCTAAACAGATTAGTTTCCTTCTCTTCTTCATCTATATCAAGCAAAACCTCATCCGTGCCCGGTGCATAGCCTAGGCTCTTCAACCTCCTCACCATCTCCGCCAGCATCGCCTCGATCTCCCTCATCCGCGGGTGTGATCTGTCTCCGGCCACGAACTCGTGCACGCCACCACCGGCCTCGATTACACTGCATCCGGGAGTTTTAACCACACCTTGCCGTGTCATCATCTCTCTGATCTCCACCACATTCTCCCAGTTCCCTTTGGAAGCATAGATATTCGACAGCAACACGTGGAAGCCGTCGTGCTGAGGCTCGAGTTGGATTAGTTTCCTCCCTAACCTCTCCCCCATTTCCTTGTCACCGTGTTTCTTGCAAGCTCCGAGCAGAGCGCCCCAAGTAGCAATGTCGGCTGCCATAGGCATCGTGTCGATAACTTCCTCTGCTTCCTTCAGCAACCCGGCTCTCCCAAGAAGATCCACCAAGCATCCATAGTGTTTAATGTTGGGTTCAATGCCGTAATCCTTCACCATAGAATCGAAACACTCACGCCCCTTCTCCACCAGACCTATATGCCGGCAAGCACCAAGAACTGCCACGAAAGTTACCTCATTTGGCAACATTCCGCGTCTTTTCATCTCCTCAAACGTCTCAAGCGACCTCTCCACCTGCCCGTTCATGGCCAGGCCGAGAATCAGGGCATTCCACGAAGAAACGCCCTTCTCCTCCATCCCATCGAAGACCTCCATAGCTTCCTCAACACTTGCACACTTCATGTACATGTTGATGAGAGTTGTGCCGAGGATCATGTTCACCTTCATCCCATTCTTCCGTATGTAAGCGTGCAACCACTTGCCCTGCTCGAGGGCAGCAAGGTGGGCACACGCTGAGACCACGCTCACCAGAGTGGTCTCATCGGGCTTAACAACACCTCCTCGCTGCATCTCATGAAACAACGCTAACATCTCTGAGAAATTGCCGTGCTGGGCATTGCCGGATATCATTGAACTCCACGACACAACGTCCTTCTCAGGCATGCTATCGAACAACTCCCTAGCCTTGTCCACCAACCCACATTTGATGTAGCCAGATATCATAGAATTCCAAGAAATCATGTCCAAAACACAGCCAGCTTCGAACAACTTCTCTGCTGCAGAGACATCCTCCCATCTCGAATACATGTGAATCAGAGCATTCTGCAGATTCACATAAGATTCAAAACCAACTTTTGTGACCAAACCATGAACTGATTCCCCCATCCTCGCCCGCACCAAATGCGAACAAGCAGAGAGCACGGAGACGAGGACTACCTCGTCGACACTAATTCCTTTCCTACACATTGCCAAGAACATATCTAAGGCCTCTTCATACATCATATTCTGCTCATAACAAGATATCATAGCAGTCCATGACACAACATCCTTCTCCTCCATTTCATCAAACAGTTGATGTGCCTCAATCAACCTACCACTCCTCCCCAACAATACTATCATAGAGTTAGAAGCAATGATATTCCGTTTAGGCATTCGAGCATACAACGCCTTCGCATCCTCAACGCTCCCCGCCGAAACATATCCAGCCAATATTGAGTTCCAAGAAACCGAATCCAATGCAGGACTTTCGTCGAACACCTTGCGCGCATCGCCAATTCGCCCACACACGCTGTACATAGTTATCAAATTGTTCACCACGTAAACATCGCCACAGAATCCCATCTTGACGACATGATCGTGCACCTCTTTCCCCTCGAGCTCGGAGAAACGGAGAGAGCAGCACTGGATCAAGATGGGGTAGGTGTAGTTGTCGATGGACATAAAACCGTTCTTTAACATTGATTTGTACAGAAAGATTGCATCTTCTGCTCTGTTCCGTTGCACAAAAGCTTTCAGCATTGTGTTCCAAATGAAGCCGTTTGGGTTGTCGATGTTTGTGAAGATTTTGTGAGAATAATCAATTTGAACAAAGGGTGAATCGGTGGAAAACTTGAGAACTCTGCTAGCAGCATAAGTGTCTCTGATAAGACCAGAGCAGATGGTTTGACATAAAATTTGATAAAAGAGCCTCGGATTTCGGCATTGGGTTAAAAGAGTCTCCAATTCCGAGCAAGTAATTGTACTTCTTGAAGCGGATTTCTGGTTAAGGGATGATCTGATTGCTGAAAATGCGCTTAGCTTTGCAGAGCTCATATCAGGTCAATGAAATATACAGACGAGAGAGATATCAGGTTTGAATCATCATATGAATTTGGGTTAAGTTTTGCCACAGCTTTGCTATATATATAGTTCTTTAATTTATGGGATAATTGCGTGAAAATACACAAACTTTGCCAAAAATTCATATTTGACGCGAAGTTAGGATTTTACATTTTAATACACCAACTTTCGTTGTTGTCCAAATTTGACACGACTTAATTCTTAAAAATTAAAAAAACAACCCCTTTTTATAAATAATTATACAAAGACACACTTATGTTATTATTTGGGACATTTAAACCAAAACAAGATATTTCCTTAGGATGTTTTCTTTTAATCTTTGATCCGCGCCTAAAATGGTTTAAAAGAAAACATCATAAGGAAATATCTTGTTTTGGTTTAAATGTCTCAAACTATAACATAAGTGGGTCTTTGTATAATTATTTACAAAAAGGGGTTGTTTTTTGAATTTTTAAGAATTAAGTCGTGTCAAATTTGGACAACAACGAAAGTTGATGTATTAAAATGTAAAATCCTAACTTTGCGTCAAATATGGATTTTTGGCAAAGTTTGTGTATTTAGGTGCAATTTTCTCTTAATTTATAAGGCAATTTTTATATTACAGAGATGATGTGCGTTCGCACATAAAAAGAAATTATTTTAATATTTATCATTTTAATGTATTTTTTGAATCAATTATTAATTAATTTTTTAAAAGTATAAAGTTATAGAACTCATAAAATAAAAATTTTATTTTATTTAATTAAACATCACCTAATTTTGTCTTCGTATTTATTTAATAGGTTTCATTCATCTTTACATAATTAATTTTAATTCCAAAAATTCTAGCAAAATTAAACTTCTAAAAAACAAGTATTAAGTAATTCTTTGTATTTTAATTCTAAATCATTAAAATTATATATAAAAAATAGTAGTAGTAACTTACATGATGAAAAGTCCCAATAGATACTACTACTTAAATAACTATTAAAATATAAAGAATAAACCATGATATATTTATAGATATATTATATGTATAATATATTAAATTACATAATTGACCTTCAATTAAATATATATACAATGGATGTAATAGGTATACGATGGATGTAATAGGCAAATGAAATTTTATGAAATAAGGCTCTATAGATTGATAGATAGTACACGAGTTTTTAAACCTGAGACCTCAATAACATGTGAGTGATACTTTGTCACCATGTGAGAGATAGTACACGAGTAATTTTAAGCTATGAACTATAAGTAACCTTTTTAAAAACCCAACATAGATGTAATTTAACGTCCCTTTATTAGAAGAGGCAATCTTGAATTATCCACACATTGAGAGGGAATCATCGTAGACATGTAATAGTAATAGTACTACATAATATCCAGCTCAATTATTTGAGAATTGTGGGCACAACAATTGAAGGCGCAATTAAATGAGTCATATTTTTGGCAGAAGCAAAGCTGAGTGATCAATGGCCTCACACCTCAACTTCATCCTCATACCATTCATGGCGCCCGGCCACATCACCCCAATGATCAACATGGCCCATTCCCTCTCCAAACACGGCGTCGCCGCCGCCATCATCCTCACCCACTTCGACGCCGCCCGCTTCAGCTCAGCCATCGACCCCATCCGCCTCCTCAAGATCCGCTTCCCCTCCTCGGAGGCCGGCCTCCCGCCCGCCTGCCAAAGCGCCGACACCCTCCCGTCGCACGACCTCCTCCCCAACTTCGCCGCCGCCATCAAAATGCTGCAGCGCCCCGTCCGGCAAATGCTGCGGGAGCTCCACCCCACTCCCAGCTGCATCATCTCCGACAAGCTCCTCACGTGGACAGCCGCCACCTGCGACGAGCTGCAGCTCCCGAGGATCGTCTTTGACGGGATGAACTGCTTCACTCAGTTAGTCACACACAACCTCTGCGTCTCCAACGTTTACCAAACTGACCAGCCCTTCCTGGTGCCCGGCTTGCCCGACCGGGTCGAGCTCACCCGCCTGCAGCTGCCGGGATTCTTCAATCCCGGGCCCAAGCACGTCCCCGGTTTCCGCGAGCAAGTCCGGGAAACCGAGGCCTCTGCATATGGGGTGGTGGTGAATAGCTTCGAGGAGCTCGAGAAGAGTTATTTCCACGAGTTTCGGAAGGTGAGAGGCGGTAAGGTTTGGTGTGTAGGGCCTTTATCTCTTTGCAGTTCAAAAAATATGGTGAAAGAAGTCTCGATTGATTCTGATCCATGCCTCAAGTGGCTTGATGGTAGGGAGCCTGCTTCTGTTGTCTACGCTTGTCTCGGAAGCCTTAGCCGCCCGTCGCCTGCTCAGTTCGCGGAGCTTGCGTTGGGCCTCGAAGCGTCGGAACGTCCGTTCATTCTTGTGGCGAAAGGAGCAGAGATATGGAAATGGATTGGAGACGAGGGAATCGAGGAGAGAACGAGAGAGAGGGGGGTTTTCGTTCGGGATTGGGCGCCCCAGGAGGCGATCTTGTCGCAGCCTGGGGTGGGGGCGTTCCTGACGCACTGTGGGTGGAACTCGACTCTAGAAGGGATATGCGCGGGCCTCCCGATGGTGACGTGGCCGTTGTTTGCCGAGCAGTTTTTGAATGAGAAGTTAGTGGTTGGGATTCTTGAGATAGGTGTGGGAGTAGGTGCAAAATGTGTAGTGCATGTGGGAGAGGAAGAGGGTGAGAAGAAGGTGAGGAGAGATGGGATTAAGGAGGCCATTGAAATGGTCATGGATAAGGGAAGTGAAGGGTGCAAGAGAAGGAAAAGAGCACAAGAATTTGCAGAGATTGCCAAAGGAGCAGTGAGAGAAGGAGGGTCTTCCTTCCTCAACGTTGAAGACCTCATTCAAGATATCCATCGTTTCACCAAAAACAAGAAACAAATCGATACAGCAGGCTGAGTTTTTTTTGTGATTATTATAATCTACTGTGTTTTGCAAGAGGAAGTGATCCATTTACCTTCTTGGGCTTATCAGCAGAGATTTGATGGCGATTATTGGGATAAATTCAATTAAAAAGATTTCTTAATTGTTTGAACCTGTTTGTTAGAGCACACAAGTGTAAATCTCTGTGGCAGGTATGCCATGATTCAATAATTTAAAATTCAGATTTGCTATCAACATATTCAAAGTAGTGAAGTCACTAATTTCTCTATCAAGAAAGTTATTAGGCATAACAGAAGCTGAGATAGGTGTAGGTTGTAAGGATAATTACAACCTACACCAATCTCACATGGTGCCTAAAGTTTATATAATAGGGAAAGAGAATATTGTTGGAAAAGACTTCATAATATATTTTTTTTCTTTTTGAAAACATTTTTTGTTAAGCACAACCCCAATACACAATGCCCGACATTATGTTTTTTATCAGTTATTTTTAATGAACTAGTACACTCAAAAAAAGGCAACACATAGTCAAGCCTCTTTACATAAAATTGTTTTCTTCATATCTCGAGATTAAGAAAAAGGCAAACATTCAACAGTTAGATTTCTCCAGTTATATTCTTACTTGGCTACAGTTTGCTGCTTGCCATCTGGTATGGCGAAGAGGACTATAGGCTTTGATGGTCGAATCAGAGGAGCATCGCATCGGTAATACCCTTTTCTCTCCAGCTGTATAACGTCACCACGCTTCAAGTTCCGCATATCAGACTCCCCAAGAGCTGATGTCTCTGTTCTTGTACAGGGATTAACCACATCGGTGAAATCTTCATCTTCCTCAAGCTTTAGTCATCAAACAATTCAAACAAGATTATAACAAGTTAATTGAAAGATAGCTTAACTCATAAAAATTAAAATTAAAAGAAACTCTTCTCCCACCTTCTTCTTTGTTATAAGATAATCAAAATCAACCAACGTCAGTCTGACTAGCTCGTTGACATCCGAAAGCCAGGTGAGCTTCAACTTTGTCTTCTTAACATCACCTTTAAGATGTAAGACCCCTACCAGCTGAGTAACTATCCCATTTTCATCTTTCTTGATTTCCTTGACAATTGCGTTACCCCAATCCTTTAAAGTTACTTCCTCATTCACAGAGATTGATTGGGCATCAGCATAATCTATCCACAACCTATTTGAGTAAGTCACGGCTTTCTCTCCAGCGCCTTCATACTTTTTATGTTTTTGTAAAATGCGTACAAAAGGAACTTCGGGGCCATCAGTTAGGATTAGTAATACACGCCGTTCCTCAATAACAGCGGTATGCCTAGGGCACACTGGATCAATGATCTTCTTATTAATTGCCCATAGTTTGTCCCACTCCATGAGATTAAGATTCTTCGATGCACCCTAATAAGTTGCACCAAGAAAAAAGATGTGAGCCTACTCACAAGCATTATAAAGAAATCAAAATATAAAGTAACGAGGAATTTTATTAACAAAACAGTGCTACCAAATATTAGCAGATAGTACAAGTTGCAACTTACTTGTTCCAGAATGAACTGTATTAGTGCTTCAATCTTCAGACCTCTTCGCACTATTCCTTGAACCGTAGGAAAACGAGGATCATCCCAACTTTCAACCTTTCCATTTTGGACAAACCATAGAAGCTTGCGCTTGCTAAGAAGTGTATAAACCATATTCAGTCGACTAAATTCATAAATATGGACCTTTCTGAATCCCATATCTGTCTGAATTCTGTAATATTGATCATTACGATCATGATACTCACTTGATCTAAGAGCATGTGTGATACCTTCCACAGCATCAACAAAGGGACAGCAGAAATCATATGTTGGGTATACCTTATATTTAGCTCCAATCCTGTGGTGAGGAGTCAAATTGCAGCGGTAATACACAGGATCCCTAAGTGATTTGTTCGGGTCCTGCATGTTCAATTTCCCACGGAGACAACACATCAAACCCCTCTCTGTACCAGCAATCATTTCCTTCCACAACTTTAAGTTCTCCTCCACACTGTTATTCCTGCACCTCGACTCTATGCCATCCATCCTTTCCTGCTGCATTTTCTCACGTGGAGTATCATCAACATAGGCCTTACCTTCACGAATCAATTTCTCAGCCATTTCCATGATCTGGGGAAAGTAATCTGACGTGTATGTAATAGCACTGTACTTAATCCCTAGAGTCTCAATATCTTTGAGAAGATTATCGACAAACTCACTACTTTCTTTGTCTGGGTTTGTGTCATCAAAACGTATGATAACCTGTCCTTTGTAACGTTCAGCAAAATACTGGTTTAACAAAGCAGCTTTCGAATGACCGATATGGAGATAACCACTGGGTTCTGGTGCAAAACGCAATTTCACCTTCCCAATCTCGGCAGCTGGAAGATCTACCTCAAAGGCCCGTGTTTCAGTGGTATGGACACCATTCTCCACTGAGTTCAACCGAGAATTAGAAGCTTGAGGTTCCTTTGGCTTGGAAGCTGCTACCTTCGCAGAACCTCTCTTCCCAAGAAATGTAGAAGCAAAATCACTCAATGGTGCATCATATTCAGCAGATATAGAATTGAACCACCGTACCAAATTTTGGTACTTCTTAGATTTCCTTAAACTTTCCCATCTCAGACCAGCTCCTGTAATAGAAATAAAAGAACTTATATTCTCTGAGAAGTAGAACACTTGTGTGCCATGATTTATATAGAAAAGACATAGCAATCAGAGGCAAGCTAAAGTACACACTGAAAACATGTGAATCTCTTTCACAAAAAGAAGTCCTTTGGAAAAAAAAGTCAAGACCACATCAAGGATCATCGATATAAAGAAACTCAATAATAGAATTGCATAAATTTACCAGCAAGACTAGTCCAGACTGCAACATCTGCAATTGAGAGGCTATAACCAGCGAGAAAGGTATTCAATAGTAGATACTCATCCACAAAGCGGCATGCTCCCTCGAATTCAGATCCAGAAGCAAAGATGGGGGCATAATCAAGCCATTCATCAATCTAGAAGACCCAAAAATACATTAAAAAAGCTTCATGAAGATTTAGAATAAACAAAATCAGCAGGCAAGATAATTGAAACAATAAATATCATCATAAGTGACAACAATGACCAAGTACACATTAGAAAAAGAAAAGATAAACAAAAGCAATTAGGCAAGATAAAAGTGCAGAAAAACACACCTGGCTCGTCTGATAAGCATCATGTCCATAGAAACCAGGTATGCTTGATATTCTACCAATATACCTCAGAATCACATTAGCTCCATACAGCCTCTGCCTGAAAATTGAGTTTCCATAAAAACTAGCAACAAAATGTCGTGCTAAAAGCGAGAGAGAGATTCATCCATATGTATAGAAAGCAATCTTTCACAGTATCCACAATCCATATAACAATCATCACTTATAATAATATCGCCATTTGTGTGTAATGCGCAGGAAGATTCTAACTCCAACGCCCCTGGTTCAATTTACCAGATCCTCGACACACGCACACTTAGTAAAAGCACAAAATCCATATTGCTATAAGCGCAGTTCAACCAATTGGCCAAATAAAATCGTTCAAACCCCTCCCAACATGAAAATCAACCCAACTTGCATTTGACATAGCATATATTTTATTCATTTTTCAACAAATTGAGAATACCCGGTCTGTAGTAAAAGAGTTGGCGGCGAGCCGGAGGGAAGAGATGGTTCGGCAGCCAGAGAAACGCCTGCGATTTTGGCGGCAGCGATTGCATGGAGTGGTGGAGAATCGGCCGCAAAATGGAGTTCCATCGATCGAGCAGTTGTACTTGAGCGGAAGCTGATGTCGAATTACCAAATTTACCGCGGAGGTGCGGCGAAAGAGCAGTGGAGAGAACGAGCGACGGCGAGCGGTAGCGGGGTGTAGCAGCGGGAGCGGCGGCGGCGAGACGAAGGGTATAGAAGGGTTTCGACTTTCAAGTGGAACGAGAAGACGAAACCTCTGTTTTTCTTTTAATTTTTAATTTTTAATTTGTATATATATATATGTTTCTTATTCTACTTTGAAATTATAAAATACTCTTCTCGTTTTCCATTTTGGATGGTTCCATACTCCCACTAAAAATAAGATGATTCATTTTTATGAAAGTCAATATTGTTGTAATATCCCCTTGAGCAAGCAATTCCAAAGTAAAAGAGTAGAAGATGCAGAGAGAAGAGAAGAAGAAGAATAGACAGAAAACCAGATTCTGTATATCATTAACTGTATTCCTACCGTTCCATCATATATATATATATATATATATATATATATATATATATATGAATAAGTAATGTACAATAAATAATAAATAATATTATTTACAATACTCCCCCTTGATATACAGAATCTGGTTTTCTGTCTATTCTTCTTCTTCTCTTCTCTCTGCATCTTCTACTCTTTTACTTTGGAATTGCTTGCTCAAGGGGATATTACAACACCTTATCAGCACGAGTCTCTAGCCAATTGAGCGAACACGGAGATAGTCCATAAGAAAAAATCGTATTTTTCTTGCAAGGTATTTTTTTTCTTTCTTCCACTTTTGGATTTAAACACCCAACTCTATGATGGTTGTACATAGGGATACTGGTAAGAATATGGATGAATGCTACTGCTGAATATGAATATGAATAAGAATTCGTGAATTGATTCGAATATGGGTGAATTGGTCTATTCTTACCAATTATACGAATGGATGAATTGGTTGTACATAGGGGTTTGGGTAGGAATATGAATAAGAATTCGTATTATACGTGAATTGATCATAAGATCCATGGTTTTGAGAAGAGGGATCGAATTCGTGAGGCCAAAGTAATTCATGGTTTATTTTATATATTTTCGTTCAGTTCATGGCAACGGAAGCAATGAAAATATTTTATTTTATATATGTTGCAAATACAATTTTATTTTCTGTTGATAATTATATTTCTCCAATCTCCCATTGTGTTCTATGCAAAATTTAGCGATTTTTATTGCTAAAAAAAAAAAAAAAAAGGAAAAACAGTTTCAAATCTTCTCAATTCAGTGTTTAATTGAACTTATTTGTATTATTTGAGTTCATTTCGATATACTCTGCCTATATATATTTTTTTTAAATAAAAATAATGATATATTTAATGTGTTGGGATAGGCGTATTAATTTCTTAAGGATCTTCTCCCTACGGGATAGATATTATTACGTCTTAAGGATCGTCTCCCAACTATAATATTTATTGTTTGTTATTTATTAAATGAATTGATTGAAAAATAATTATGTATAATTATCTATTTTTCTTTTGATAATTGAAATTATTTCTTTTCATTATTTGTTATAGTTTGAATATGTCTGATATCAACAAAAGAGAATTCACCGAGCTTGCTCTTGATGGTGGTAACTATTTGACTTGGATTTGGATGTTGAAATATACCTCGCCTCATGTGATCTGAGCGACGCTATAGTTCCAGATTCTTCATGTAGCTCCGCCCAGAAGGCGAAAGCTTTGATTTTCTTGCGTCATCATCTGAATAAGGACTTAAAAAAATGAGTACCTTACTGAAAAGGATCCTGTTGTCCTATGGCAATCCCTGAAGGATCGCTTTGATCAACAAAAGGCCATTATTCTCCCTCAGGCACAATATGATTGGCTGAATTTACGCTTTCAGGATTTCAAGTCCGTGATTGAGTACCATTCTACCTTACATCGTATTGTGTCACAGCTGAAACTCTGTAAGCAAGAAGTTACAGAGATTGATTTGATAGAGAAGACTCTATCTACTTTTCATGCCAGTAACCTTGTACTCCAGCAGCAGTACAGGGCCAAGAATTATACTAGGCATTCTGAACTCATTTCTGCTTTACTTGTAGCAGAGAAGCATAATCAGCTTTTGATGAGAAACCACAATGCAAGACCAGTTGGTTCACAAGTAGTGCCTGAAGCACATGCTACCACTTATAGAGGTGGTCGAGGGAGAGGCCGAGGAAAAGCAAATTGGTCCCAACGTGGTGGACGAGGTTGGTCCCATAGAGGAGGTCGAGGTCGTGGATACAATCATGTTGCTAGATTCCAAAGTCATGGAAAAGGATTTCATAAGACATTGCATCCACAAGAAGCAAGTACATCTCAGCAAACTCCAAAAACATAACAAACTTGTCACAGGTGTGGGTGCGATGGTCATTGGAGTCGTACATGTCGCACCGCCAAGCACCTCGTTGAAGCATATCAAATGTTGCAAAAGAACAAGAAAGGCAAGAAAATTCGAAGTGAAATACATCATGCCAGTTTGCCTGAAGCAAATTTGGAGTTTAATGCCGATGATGATGATTTAATGCAACTTGATCTTGAAGATTATGGAGATCAAAAGTAATTTGATTTGTTGAACTATTCAGACATTTTAGGATTTTATTTATGGTTCATGTTTTTATTTGCAAACTATTAGTAATTTAGTTTGTTTTTGTGTGTTTGCAATACTTCAAATTCTATTATTATTGTGACCTATTTGCTATCTTTATTTGTTATTTTCTTGATTTATATTCTACTTCTTTGCTTTTAGAATGTCAAACTCAAACTTGCAACCCATGGAGAATGAAAGTACATTGTGTCTAGTGGATAGTGCCACAACACATACTATACTTACTGATAGAAAATATTTTCAAACTCTTACTGAAAAAAGGGGGAGCGTCACTACAATTGCAAATGACAATATCCTTATTGTCGGCTCTGGAAGAGCTTCTCTAATACTCCCTATGGGTACAGAATTAATTATCAATGATGCACTTTTGTATCCACAATCAAAACGTACCCTTCTTAGTTTTAAAGACATCCGATTAAACGGTTTTCACATTGAAACTGAAACCGATAACAATAATGAATTTCTCCTCATCACTCAGAATATTGGATGTAGGAAACAAATTCTTGAGAAGTTCCCTTCTTTCTCCTCTGGGTTGTATTATACTCATATTAAATCTAACAATCATGTTGCGTTAAGCATAAAATTTAAAGACCCAAAATCTTTTATATTATGGCATGAACGATTGGGTCATCCTGGGCAAAATATGATACGTCGGATTATTAATAATGCTATTGGGCACAATATACAAACAAAAGATCTATCATATTCAAATGAATTTGTTTGTGAAGCATGTGCAAAAGGTAAGCTTATAGTACGACCTTCTCGTACCAAAGTTAAATTAGAATCTCCTTCTTTTCTTGAACGAATTCAAGGAGATATATGTGGACCAATTCACCCGGCGTCCGGACCATTTAAATATTTTATGGTCCTGATTGATGCTTCTACTCGATGGACTTATGTATGCTTATTATCTACTCGCAATAAAGCATTTGCAAAGCTTATTGCCAAAATAATCGAATTAAGAGCTCAATTTCCTGATTACCCAATAAAGTCCATTCGAATGGACAATGCCGGTGAATTCACATCAAAATCTTTTGATGAATATTGTATGTCATTGGGTATTAAAGTGGAGCATCCTGTTCCATATGTCCACACACAAAATGGTCTAGCTGAATCCTTAATCAAACGTTTAAAACTAGTAGCTAGACCATTGCTACAAAAATCAAACTTACCTATTACTTGTTGGGGTCATGCGATTTTGCATGCTGCAAATTTGCTCCAAATCCGACCAACTGCATATCATGAATATTCCCCAATACAATTAGTACATGGTAAAGAACCAAATATTTCCCATCTGCGAATATTTGGTTGTGGAGTTTATACTCCAATAGCGCCACCAAAACGTACCACAATGGGCCCTCAACGTAAGCTAGGTATATACGTGGGTTATGAATCTCCATCTATAGTTAAATTTCTTGAACCCATGACTGGGGATCAATTTACTGCCCGGTACGCTGACTGTATTTTTGATGAAGATCATTTCCCGACATTAGGGGGAGACAAAAGCCCAACTTCAACACAATGTCGAGAAATTTCATGGAATGAAAAGAATCTTCACTATTTAGATCCACGTACTAATGAATCTGAACTGGAAGTTCAAAGGATAATTAACTTGCAATATTTAGCAAGTAATTTGCCAGATGCATTTACTGATCATAAAGGAGTGACAAAATCACATATTCCTGCTATGAATGCACCACAAAGGATTGAAGTTCCATATGGACAAAATAAATCAGCTGATAATCCCGAACGCCAGAAGCGTGGGAGACCTATTGGTGCTAAAGATAAAAATCCCCGCAAAACAAAATCAAATAAGAATATGATATCACTCCAACAACTTCTTGAAGAGGATCATCCTGTAGATGATATTCCCAGTACTTCTAAAAGTGCACTAACTAATACTGGGATTGCGGAACAACCAGATCATAATATAATGGGAATTGATAAAAATCTGGTTGATGTCAACATTGAAGTTGCTATGAACTTTATAAATACGGGAGAAACTTATAACAGAAATGTTATTGTAATAGACGATGTATTTGTCTCTACAATTGCATGTACTATTTCAAATGATAATCTGGATCCAGAACCAAAAACAGTAGCACAGTGCCGGAAGCGCTCTGATTGGTTGAAATGGAAGGAAGCAATTGAGGCAGAGTATAACTCGCTAAAGAAAAGAAAAGTTCTTGGTACTATAATACTTATACCCGACAATGTTGAACCATTGGGATATAGATGGGTATTTGTACGAAAGAGAGATGAGAACAATGAGGTGGCAAGATATAAAGCGAGATTAGTAGCTCAAGGGTTTTCGCAGAGACCTGGAATTGATTTTGATCAAACATATTCTCCTGTTTTAGATGGCATAACATTCCGCTATTTGATATCTCTGGCATCATCAATGAATTTAGAAATGCAGTTAATGGACGTCGTGACTGCATATTTATATGGGTCACTAGACGCTGATATCTATATGAAAATCCCTGAAGGATTCAAAATTCCTCATATGAAGGAAAATGAAACTCGTGACATGTATTGTGTGAAATTAGAAAAATCGTTGTACGGTTTAAAACAGTCGGGAAAGATGTGGTATAACCGACTTAGTGAATTCCTCTTGAAGAAGGAATATGTGAATAATGATATATGCCCTTGTGTGTTCATTAAAAGATCACAAAATGGTTTTTGTATCATTTCTGTTTATGTTGATGATATAAATATAATTGGAACACGCAAAGAGGTTGAAGAAGCTCGTTCATGCTTAAAGATGGAGTTTGAAATGAAAGACTTAGGTAAAACCAAGTTTTGTCTCGGCCTGCAGATCGAACATCTCCCTGAAGGAATTCTTGTACACCAGTCAACTTATGTGAGTAAGATTTTAGAGAAATTCTATATGGATAAATCACATCCACTTAGCACACCTATGGTTGTCCGATCACTAGAAGTAGATAAGGACCCATTTAGACCTAAAGAAGATGATGAGGATATTTTAGGACCAGAAGTTCCTTATTTGAGTGCAATTGGAGCACTACTTTATCTCGCAAATTGCACAAGGCCTGACATAGCATTTGCGGTTAACTTGCTAGCAAGATTCAGTGCTTCTCCTACACGAAGACATTGGAATGGTGTTAAACACATTCTTCGTTATCTTCAAGGTACAAAAGATCTTGGTTTGTTCTATCTAAGAAACCAAGACATGACATTGGTAGGCTATGCGGATGCTGGTTATTTATCTGATCCCCATAATGCTAAATCTCAGACTGGTTATGTTTTCCTCTGTGGTGGTACAGCTATTTCTTGGAGATCTGTTAAACAGACTCTAATTACTACATCCTCAAACCACTCAGAGATTATCGCTTTACATGAGACCGCTAAAGAATGTGCATGGTTAAGATCATTGATACAACATATTCGCGGATCTTGTGGTATTGCAGATGATAAATCTCCCACTGTTCTATATGAGGACAATGCTGCTTGTGTTGCACAAATGGATAGCGGGTATATTAAAGGAAATTTAACAAAACATATATTACCTAAATTCTTTTACCCGCATGAGCTCCAGAAGAGCGGCGAAATTAAAATAAATAAAATTCGCTCTTGTGATAATCTGGCAGATTTATTCACAAAATCCCTTCCTACGTCAACTTTTGAAAAACATGTTTATAATATTGGAATGCGTAGGCTTAGTAGATTATTAGTTTGACGGGAGCGAATTCATTATGCCTTGAAGGTGTATTTTTTGTTGTACTCTTTTTCCCTTACTAAGTTTTTTCCCATTGGGTTTTCTTAGTTAAGGTTTTTAATGAGGCAACAAATGCAACACAAAGTTATACATATCACATGTACTCTTTTCTTTGACTGTTTTTTCCCACAGGGTTTTTCAGCGAGAGAGACATGAACATAATCAAGTAATGTCCAAGGGGGAGTATTGTAAATAATATTATTTACAATAAATATTTAATTTTTGAAAAGTTACGAATTTTCACTTATATTCAATTTATACATTCTATTTAATTTTTATATAAAAAGTTGGGTTATGTTTAGTGGGAAGAAGGGAGTAACCTGGTCCGTCTTAGATCAATTAAGTACTACTCCCATAAATAATTATTGAAATATTTGTTGTAAAATACACGAACCTTCAATAAATTTTGATTTTTCACATGACCTTAAAATTTTTATTAAAAAATACACTATTTTTTGATTTTTTTTTTCTATTTTTTTCACGGTTATGAAATAACCTAAAATAGAAGCAGAAGCTAATTTTAAAACTTTTAACTTAGATTTTTTGAAACTTAAATTTAAAGAATTTTCAATTCACGGATACACTATGTCACTTTATTATTCTTCACACTTAGGTATCAAAAAATTTAAGTCAAAAACTTTAAAATCAGCTTTTATTTGGGGTATTTCATATCTGCGGGAAAAAAAAAAAAAAAAAATTGGAAGGTGGTGTATTTTTTTTTTCAAATTTTAAAAGTCATGAAAAAAATCATAATTTGTTGAAAGTTCGTGTGTTTTACAACAAATATCTCATAATTATTCTACTTTATTCATGTTAATGCATAACAAATACTTTAATATGACACAATATTTAAATCATAGTCCCTCCGTTTCTCATATTTGTGCATATCTTTCTTTTTTGTACGTCCTTCAAATTTATGCACACTTTATTTTTGAACATTATTCCACACATAATTTTTACAATTTTATCTTCATAACTCACACTATTTACTTACAATTTATTTAATATTAATATCTTTAATGTGAAACCATTTTCCACTATCAATACTCTAAATAATTTTTTTATTAAAATTCGTGTCATGATTAAACTATGCATATTTATGAGCGAGACAGAGGAAGGATGTCATTATTTATGAGATATAATGATAAACTACGATTTAAATAATTACTAGCACACGCCCACTCGTGCGATGCACGATCAATATCGAAATTGAACGATATTTTAAATAAATAAATATGCATATTAAATATATACTATAATTTAAATATAAATATAAATCTAAATAAAAAATTTAAATTATCCACAATATAATTTCAATAAAAAACACGAATTTCAAAATATATAAATTTTCAATTTTGTTGTATTTTCAATTACCAATTAATTGATTTTTATTGATAATTAAAAGAAATTATAAAAGAGAAAGGAGAGATAAAAGATGAGAGAGAGAAAAAATAATTTTGTAACTTTAATTGATAATAATTTATTCGTTTTAAATTTATTTTTTATAATTTTTTATCTCAAATTAAAGATCTTTTCGTTATCTTTAATTTAACATCCATGTTGAATATCTTTTTATTAATCAAAGTTGACGATTTTTATAAAAGAATCAAAATAAAAAAAGAAAAATAAGGAGAGATAAATTTTGATGAGAAAAAGTAGCCGTTATACTGCTCTTTTATATATTATATAGATATAGATTCTACTCCGAAAAACTCACTCGGCCCACCCCCATTCCCCACTACCATCGACGAACATCGCTCCTGCCATCTTCGCTCTCGACAAACTTAGTGCTTGAATGCACGAATGAATTCGTTTCGTGTATTCGAGCATCTAGATCAACAAACGGAGCATGATGATCTGGTGGCGGAGAGAGGAATCAAGTTGTCAAGGAGCTGCAGCGGTAATAGCTAGTCGTACGGTGGCAGCAGCTAAGATTCATGTACACACATTACAATCCATTTTATAAAAATTAAATTCAATAATTAACTCGGTATATATGCACGGTACATCCATTATAATTAAATTCAATTAGGTTAGTACAACATATTTATTTTAAATTAATTCAATTATAATTTATTAGTCTTTAATTATGATTTATTAATTCATAATTATAATTTATTAAATACATCTAAAATTTAATTAGTGCGAAACCAAATTTTGTAAAACAATTTACTCCATTCATGATTCTTTACGCCAAAAACCACGAGTCTACCGGTGACTAAAAATTAGGTCACTTTCATCAACTTAAATGTTTTAATTAATTTGTGCGTAGCGAAGATAAACTGCAAGCATTCATAGATGTGCTCAAAAATCAAAATACGCCATTCAATTGTTTTCTTCCCCACACTAGTAGGAAGCGCTTCATGTCTAGTACTATTAACTACTCCTAATCGGCTTTTGCTCCGAGAATGATATTGGTCCGATTGTGGTTTATACCGACTCTTTGCTAGCAGTGCACGTGGTTCACGAAGATTATAAAGGTATGGACTCTTTGTGTGTGATGATTTGATCGAGGCGTTTGTGAAGGCAAAAGAACGCATTGTTTTTTATTTTAGGCATGCTCGTCGCGAGGTCTGATGGTGTAATGATCGGGAAGCAAGATTTTCCCTCTTTTCCCTTCTGGCTTACAGATATTGTTCATCGTGATTAATATATATATTTTCTTTGATTTCCCCTCAAAGAAAGAAAGAAAGAAAAAACTAATTTTGAAAATTTGTAATATTAACGAATCTCATAATCATAGGGCGACACGTTTGAACTCTAAATCTCAATGAATTATATGATCTCATTCAACATAACCAAAAATATATTTTCTTTTTTTTTTCAAAAAAAAGGTTAAAATTGAGAATTGATTTTATTTCAAACCATACATTAACATATGATATTATACCCATAAGTATGATACACTGGATCTCACGTATTCGGATCGAGCAGTGTCCCAACATTTTTTATGCTTCACTTAGACCTCCTTGACTTCAACGGCGCCCGCCTTGACCTCCTCTTTGACTTGATGGGCGGGCTTCTCCTTCTCTTTCTCCTTCTCCTTCTCCTTCTCCTTCTCCTTCTCCTGATCGTCGTCTTCAATTTGGAAGGCGTCGACGGGGTAGGTGCGGAAGAGGCCGGTGGGGGTCTTGAAGGTGATCTTACCGGTGGGGGGATCGTCGACGTAGATCTCCCTGAGCATGACCCAGAGAAGAAGCTCCTTGGCCTTGACGCCGGTGAGCTTGGTGATCCGGTTGGGCTGGATGTGGGCGGTGACCTCGGCGGCGTACTGCACGGGCTTGCCGATCTTCTCGAAGCGGTGCTCGCACTTCTTCTTCTGTATGAGCCACACGAAGCCCGTCTCCTTCACGTAACCGACCTCCACGATGTCCTTCAGCGGCAGGAGGCCGTTGGGCAGCCCCATCTCCGTCAGCAGCTGCTTCGATTTGGCCTTGCAGATTTCGTCGCCTTTGTACATCTCCGACGCCGCCGCTCTGATCTCGTCCGTCACCAGAGACATGTTGTTTGCTTTCTGTGGTGGTTTTGAATGAATGCGTGTGGTGCAGTTGGGATGCTAGGGAGGGGTGTGTTATATTATATAGAGGGATGGCTACACCTCATTTTGGTGTGTAAAATATCATGCTGTATTAATTGTATGGTTTCTATCAATACCTAGCTACCAACTACTTTATGATTTTTGATGTAACTATACTACTAAAAAAATTACTAATCAATAACTATATATATATATATATATATATATATATATATAGGGGAAGGCTAAAATAAGAACGCTTCTTAAAATATAAATTAGGAACAATTTTCAACTATATATATATATATATGATTGGGTACTGTAGAGAACGAAGAACAATGAATAAATCTATAAATTTAACGAATATATCGCATAACTTATGAATATGTGTATTCATTAAAAATACATAAAAAAATATATCAAAAATCTTGCCTTTCTCACGATTCGAACCCAAGCCAAAACTTATTCATAAGATATTAAGATACATTGATTTATTCATCGAAATTATAGACTTATTCGTAACTTTATATTTATTCTCCGTTCTCTACTTAATTTGCAGTTCTTTATGGATCTTCTCCCTATATATATATATATATATATATATATATATATATATATATATATATATATATATGACAAGAGAAATATTACCCTCCTAAATACGGGGGATTAATAGTACGAAGTAATTATCGATGTATGTTATTGAAAATGTACACAAATGCATGGTTAATTTACAAGCACGTACACAGCAAATTTAATCGAATATATTCCTTGTACAATTTTCTAGGCTACACATATAATACATTAGTGAAATTTAATTCACGAGATAATATCTCATTTTAGCCTCTTTTTTTATATATAAAAGAAAATTGTAGCCATGTAGATAAAAGTACAGAAATAGCAGTCATATTGGACTATTATGCCCTCACAAACTTAAACGAGTTTTGTGTGTAATCAAAATTCGTGTAACATTGTAAATAACATTGTTACACAAATTATAATTACACATAAAAATCGTGTAAAGTTTATTTATTTATATGACTATAATTTTTTATGTTTTTTTTTAACTAGAATAGAGTGTTGCCTCTTAAATTATCCATAAGAGAACAAAAAAGTGATTTGTGTCTCAAATTAAATGATTTTAATGAATAAATAAATATCTTAAACTTATACTCCGGGAGGATAAGGTTTTTTTTAGAGGGAAACTTATGAGTTAATTAGCTTGATATTTTTTTGATTTCTCATACCCGGGAGGATAACATGTCCCAATCATATTTAAAAAAAAAATCACCAAAAAAAAATTAAAGATCACACGATGATGAACTCGAACCCAAAACTTCAGGCCTTGAGCCAAAATTAGAGTATATATGGTTAGAAAGAAATTCGAGGTAACTTATTAGTTATAAGTTGCAATTTGAGATTGCTTAATATATAAGGTAGTAGTAAAAGAATTAGTTACGGACTTGCAGAATTAATCTGTAATTAACGAGGCAACAAGTCATTTTTGGTCAGCTGGAAATATATTAGTAGTGGTCGTTTTATAATATTACTCTATCTGTCTCTTAGACATCTTTCTCTTTTTCTATTTTTGTCTGTTCTCAAAATATTTTCCTAACCTATTTTTGAAAACAATTTCATTAATTATTACTCTTACAATGTCACGTTCTGTGGGACCTATTAATTACTCTTATAATTTCATTTTTTGTGGGACTCATTCTCCACTTATCAAATACACAATTAAAATTTATGTCGTCTTTCCTTAAGAAGATGTTTGGCAGACATGAGGGAGTAAGATATAGCTGAAACTGTTCAACTTTACCATCAAATTCGTTCATAATTTCTCTAACCAAAGTCCTTAAATGTAGATGGGATCCAAATTAATACGCAGATGGTGGACATCATTTACCACTGCGCTGTACACATTTATGGCTTATTTCACTAGCTTGTTATTCATTTTGGGAAAAATTCTCAATTTTCATAATTACCAACCATTAACCAAAATGAGAAAAAATTATCTTCATTTGCGAGTTTGAGGAGTACTACAATTTTTTAGAGTAATTTGGTGATTTATGACTAAGGAGATCTTTTTTATTTTATTTTTTTTGCGAATTTTTTATCATTGAAAATGGGTATATATAGCTATTTTCGGCAGAGTCGTCCGACCCATGAATTTCCCAAATCTAATAAAAATTGAGGTGTACAAATCATATCGAATTACACAATGTACCACGTTTCTTTCTTATTCAATCTGGTTTTTAATTCCTTCTCTTTTTTGAGAGGGGTTTTTAATTCCTTCTTAACATTTGGCATTCGTTGCAACAATAAACACTCATCTGTTTCCAAAAATGTAAATTAATCTAATCTTTTTTTATTTCAAACATCCTAAGCAATAATATTTTATTCATATCGGCAAATTGATTAATCTCAATCCTTTAGCAATAAAAGCCGCATTTGATATGGACTAATATGTACTCCCTCAATCCTTTAAAATATGCATTAATTTTGTCGTTACATATTTTAATAAATACTAACATGAGTGTGTTATGAGTAGAAAAAATAAAAAATTAAAAAATTGTCGGTGAATCATATGTGATAAAATTGTGAATAAATTGAGAAAGTGGGAAGCAAATAAAGAATTTATGATGAATAATGTTCAAAAATAAAAGTATACGCACTTTTATAAAATGTATCAAAAAATATTTCTGACAAACGAAGTGAGATAACTTTTTATTGGGTTAAGCTCAATAAGGCCACGGGAGCCAAGAAGAAGAATTAAGGCCCATGGTTGTCATTTTCCAAAGGCCAAGTATTTAAATTTGTTGATAACGAAGCACAATTCAATTGATAAAATATTTTTCTTAGGTCTAAAGTTCCGTATCTCCTACTAGCTCTATTCCCTTATCCGTTCACCTTCAAACTACTTTAAGCAAGGTAGCTATAGCTTCCTACCTCTGTTTATGGGTTCTCAATCTAGCTCATCAACATCACTACTAGTGCAAAATCCATAATTTGAATGTGTGTAGGGCTGTAAACGAGCCAAGCTACTCGTGAGTTATTCGACGTTCAACTCGATAAAAGCTCGATCGGTAATTAAATGAACAACTAGTTTAGCTAAACAAGTCAAGCTTGAGCATGACGAGAGCATGACGATACTCGGCTCGTTAGCTTGTGAACAAGCTCGTTAAGTGATTTATTTTAAAAACATGAGATTATTCATTAAATGTCTTACTATATTTTTACTATATTTAGAGGGTGTTTGGCTAAGCTTATTTTAAAGAGCTTATAAGATGTAGTTTTCTAAGAGCTTATAAGTTGTCAAAGTGTTTGGATAATTGAGGTTATAAGCTAGAGAGAGAATTTTTTTCTAGAGAGAGATTTTTTTTCTAGAGAGAGAAAATATTTTTTTAGAGAGATAAAATCGAAGAGAAATGAACTTGAATGATATATGATGAAAATAAATAAATAATAAATTATAGTTGAAAAATATTTGTAAAATAATTATTATATATGAGATTATAAAAAAAAATAAGTTGGGTAGAGGAACTTATTTTTTTGGGAGCTTAAATTTGAAGCTTATAAGCTGTTTAGGAGCTTATTTTGCCAAACACTTTGATGGAGCTTATAAGCTCCTGAACAGCTTATAAATTGTTTTGAAGAGCTTATAAGCTCAGCCAAACACCCTCTTAGTAATATATGGATTAAGTATCTTATTAACATCATTTATTTACAAAAAATAGTAAATATATTATATTTTTACAAATAAAATAACTTATATATTTGAAAATTAACTTATGTATTAGAAAAATAACTAAAATTTTAAATTTAAAAATTAAGCTCGATTAGACTCGACACTATATTCGACTCAATTAAAACTCGATCAATAATTAATTAATCAAACAACTCGATTAGCTAAACGAGCTAAGCTTAAGCAAGAAACTATTCGGCTCGACTCGACTCGATTACACACCTATTTGAATGCAATTTCTCCTAAATAGCAAGCAACAGTTGTCGGGTCAAAAATTATGAAATGATGAAACAAAATGTGGGCCAATTTTGCCACTTTTCTCTAATTACAAAACTTTGTTTTACTAATAATTTTCCCAATCGATGGAGTTCACGTATCCCGCACGAAACTTTTCAATCAAAAGTTAAGATTCCCGGCTATAATTGGGATTAATGTAAAACGCAATTAGTTTTAGAATACAATTAGGACCTATATATATTGCAACCACTTTCCTGTTAAAGGTTTACCTTTTGAATTTCTCCATAAATCGATACACATACACACACGTTGATGATCAATGTATTATATATTGTAGTTATTTGTTCATATTTTCATTTACGAATATGTATAAATTAAAATTGACTTTAATATAAGTAAAAAAAAGTGTTGCATCATGCATGTGTGTCTCATTCCAATTGCAACACACAAGTCAGGAAGAGAGAAAAAATGGGACCTGCGTTGCAGCTCATGTTTGAGCATAGATATAAATTATCACATTTATATATCTTTTTTATAGTTTTGGATATCACATCTCTGTATATCAAACACAAGTAAATGTAATTGTAAATTGCATGTAACAAGTAAATCAAACACAAAATCAGAACTTATTATCAAATTAATTCAACTTAACAAGAGACAGCAATATATGTAGGAGTGGTACTGATTAATCGATGGTACATTATAGTGAGTAATTAAGTTCGGTAATTAAACCTCCTTGACTTGAATCGCGGGGGCGACGGCGGCGGGCTTGAGCGGCGGCTTGTCGTCTTCGATCTGGAAAGCGTCGACGGGGAAGGATCGGGAGAGACCGGTGGGGCTCTTGAAGGTGATCTTACCGGTGGGGGGGTCGTCGATGTAGATGTCGCAGATGGTGAGCCACATCATCATCTCCTTGGCCTTGACGCCGGTGAGCTTTTTGATCTTCTTCTGCTCGACGTAGGCGGTGACCTCGGTGGCGTACTGGACGTGCCGCCCGATCTTCTCGAACTTGTGGTCGCGCTTCTTCTTCTGGATCAGCCACACGAATCCGGTGTCCTTGATGTAACCGACCTCCACGATCTCCCGCAGCGGCAGGAGCCCGTTCGGCAGCCCCATTTCCGTCAGCAGGAACTTCGATTTCTCCTGGCAGATCTCGTCGCCGCGGTACATCTCCGACGCCGCCGCTCTGATTTCCTCCGTGATCGCAGACATCTTACTTTCTCTCTCTTCTCTTAGCTAGAATTTGCTGGGTTTGCTTCGCTTTTCAAATTAATTGCGGAGGTGAGAGCGGTGGCCACCCTACATGGATATCAGCATCATATATATAGATGCCAGCCAATCAAATTTGCCCTTCATTTTCATTTTTATCCCCATTATGCCCCTCCCATTTACAGTTTTTTTTCCTTTAAAATTATTTATTCATTTCGTAAAAAATAAATCGGATGTCGCATTCCAATCTCGCGAACACGTGTTTTTTAATTAGTGTGAATATTTATGTTGGTATCAGAATATTTAGATTATCTTCAATAATTTACTACTCCCTCCGTTCCACTAAAATTAATTTATATTTCATAAATGAAAAAATTTAACCTTTAAAAAAAGTGTGAATCCTACCACTTTTAACAAATTTACACTTTTTCCTTAATTCTCGTGCTGAAAATTTTTGAGTCACTTACAGTAGGACGGAGGAAAAACTATATTTAATTTACGATGGATTCTGCGCTACTCCATCACCAATACTACTCCCTCCGTCCCATAAGCTTAGGCTGATTGGGATTTTCACAAAGATTAAGAAAAATCATTGGAAATGAAAATATATAAGTAAATTTCCTAGTATGCCCATATTTATTACTTAATGATGTATTAAAGTGAGAGTAAATTAAAGAATTAAATAGGGATATAATAGTAAATGAGTAAAAAAATATTACTTTTTATGGAAACAAGCCTATATAAATGGGACATTCAAAAAAAGAAAATAAGCCTAAGCTTATGGGACGGAGGGAGTATGTTCTATGTTATGCACTCAAAATGAATATTTTGAAACATTATTTTGTATTATTAATAAAACGTAAAATTTATTTGAACTAGTGCAAAATAAATTTCATCATATTTAGTTATTTAATCTTAGTACAAGTAAAATTTAAAAAAAAAAATACTACAAAAGATATAATGACTAATGTTTAAGGCCAAAAATCTAATATTGGAATTCATGAGTGAAAGAATCTAGCACATTTTTGGAGGAACAACACAATGGCTGTTGCACGCTATTTTCCGACATTGTTGGAGATGGCCTTACAACTCATTATGCAAATGATTGCGGTTTTGATCATTAATATAAAACAAAACAAAACAAAACAAAATGCAAGGTGGGTGCTGCTTTACAATGAATCTATCAATTTAGGAAGAGTAATGATCTAGTTATTTTCGGTACAATGATTTAAAAAAATATACTATTATAATATAAAAATATGTGAATTCGTATTTATTCTAGTGAAATTTAATGATTTAGAGAAAAAAAATACAAACCAAATTAATTGGGACAATTCAAAAATAAATACAGATCAAGTGAAATAAGACGGAGGAAATACTTAATTTGTTATCATAAAATTATTTATTACTCCGTCCGTCCCATGAAGCATGACACAGTTCTTTTCGGCACGGGAATTAAGAAATTGGTATTCTGTGTGTTAAGTGTGATAGGTGAAAAAAATGAAAATGTGAATATAGGATAAATTTTTTGCTATTTTTAGAAACATGTCATGTTTCGTGGGACAGACCAAAAAGAAAATTGTGTCATGTTTCGTGGGACAGAGGGAGTAATTTACTCTCTCATTAACATGGGTGTGTGCCAATATCTGAATTAGCAAGGTTAGGTTTAATAGTTGAAATGAATTTAGAGTGTAAAAGCTTCATGTATAGGCATATATTGATCTGCCTAATTACTGGTAAACTAACTATCAGCTAAGTCGCCCCTACGACACTTGCATGGTCACAATGTTTTAATTTCAATGTCAATATTAAATTGGAAAATTGAAGGTCGGTTATATTAGGACTTCAAAATGTATAATTAATAACGTGTCAGTATATGGATGGTCGTGTGTTCGTACACTTACCACAACCTATAATTTATAAATAAAATAAATTAATTATTTATAAATGGTTTAATGTTAATTAGTTGTTTAAGTAACTAATTTAAATGTAATGTAGCCCTTAGTAAGAATTTAAGGGCACGTGATATTTTAAATACTTTGAGCTACTGATTTCAAGATGAGATGGTGATATGATGCTGATGCTGTAGTCTATTTTCATAAATATATCGAACTATTAGAAATGGTCTTTTTTTTTAGGTAAGTAATGGTCTTATTTAAGAAAATGAAATAGGCAATTTCGCTTATTAGTGAATCAGAAATGATTGGTTTTTATTTATTTATTTTTCTTATTGCTGCAAACGGGCTTAATTAAGTAAAATTAATTTAATTAGTTTAATTATGCTTCGTGTACCGACTAGGAATACTGATAAGACACCTGTAAACCTATATGTTAAAACAATCAATGTTATAATAATAATTTTGAAAAAGATAGGCAAGAATTGAATTTGTATATCAGCATAATAAAGGAGTGGTAGAGGTAGTTGGGAGGAGTGAAATAAAAACAAAAGTAACTATTATTGTGTAGTTGGGAGGGAGGAAGGGGCATCAACAAAGAGATAAGAGTAATTATGTTTGAGACAAAATAGAGATAATTATTGGAGGGGTATAATTTTAAAGATTAATCTAAATAAATAAAAGTAGCATATGTTATTCATTGTTTAGTAACATGAGTTTGAATCATGCAATACCCGAAGATTTTTGGTAATTTTTACCATTTGAGCTAATTTTGTTTGATTCACATTTTGTTAAAAATGTTAAATTGGAAATATCATGATAATGAAGATAAAAATATTCGTCATATATCTTATCAATTATATTAAATAAACATTTAATTTTAATATTAATAAAAATAATATAATTCCATTAATAAAGAAAATGAAAAATATCAATCCTTATCGATATGTCATTCAATATACATGATTACATATACACAAACAGATTTATTGATCGTGCATTCGTGTAAATAGTACGTTATGCATGGTATAAATAATATAGAATTTTTCATATACAGTCTGTTAATTTATAAGATAATTATCAATATAAATAATAAAAAAACACATTAAATCATAAGTTGACTAACTATAATAATTTAATCAATCCAAGTATTATAGCTTAGTAGTATTCCTTTATTTGTAAGAGTGGGTCATCTGATTATGAATTTGAATCCCTTCATCCCCAAATAATAATTAAAAAAATAGTGATTTAATCAAGCATATATAAATACATATTTGTGTAATCTAATTGAGTCGTAATTATTACATATAAAATGGGATAATATAACTTATATAAATAGTAATATACAAAATTAATTATGAACTATAGTCTAACAATAATTTTATTATTTAATTATTTTAATAATAAAAAAATACTCATAAGGGGGCGTCTGAAAAATATACTTATAAGAGGACATTCAAGCAGTAAAGACCTATAGAGAGAGTTATGGTTCAACCTCCGTTCCCCTTCCACATACAAAAAAATTACAAAACAGTGTATTAGTGTACAAATATAATTTCGACTAAATTCACTCATTTGAATTCTCTTGTATGGATTATTCTATACAAATTTAAATAACTTTTTTATAATTATATTTTGAGAATAATATTTTATTTTTATATAAAAAATAAGATCATTCAACATAATGAATATAAAATAATTATTTTATTCTTATATGCAATCTTGTCAAATGACCACCAATTTAATATTGTAAGCTTCATGACTATACTATGAAACATTTATTTTGGTTCGTCTCAAATTTTATCTACGAAAGTAAATAAAATTTGTGTTAAAATTATTACAATCAATAAATTGGTGTATTTTTTTATATTATTACAGTTTATGTTAAAAATCAGAATTGGTCCAAAGTTTGTGTATTTATGCGCCAATAACGCATATTTTTATTTATTTATTGAAAAAGTATGTGACGAATAACGATCACAATCCATTAACCAATGGTTATAAACTTAAATTTAATACCCATTTGATAAATCAATGATAGTTTTGGAGGAAAATTTCTGCAACCAAATTGTTTGATTTAATATAAATTAAAAGTAGTTCAAAATATTTATGGATAATACAACTATTTACCTTGTCTATTATTAATCTTCAAGATCGTCCTATTTTTAAATGGTTGAGAATGATTCCTAATTAACGCAATCAAATTTTTTCCAATGAGGCCTAGCGTTCAAGTGACAAAGTTGGGGCATTCAAAGACTATCATTTGTGAGAGGTTTTGGATTTTTTTTTTCCACCTTTGTGTGGGTAGTGGTCCCGTCTGCATGCGATCATTTTTTCACATTTATATGGTGTAGAGAGGTCATGCCTGCATCCGAATGATTTATTTGATTATATTGGATCGAACTTGATCCAATATACATTAGAGTTTATAACATTGGATGACATTAAATTATAAGTACTTAGAGTAGATGGTAAAGTTTGTTTAGGCTGCCAAGTGACGAAGCACGCCACATCAAATTGAAAGATTGATGATGAGCATTTATGCCATAGCATTAATTTCTTGGATTCAAGCCTATATAGCTTAGTTAAATTAACAAATAAGATATATCATTGGCTCTAAATTAACGTTGTATGGTGGGCATATATATTTAGAAAATAACTTGGCCAAAATATAGCCATTTTTTTGTGTAAAATTTACCATCAATATTCGTGCGCGAATGATAGTGACTAGTATGTACATATTGGCATAAGAGTTTATGTCATTCATAGTACAACAGAACAAAAACGTCATCTTGATCGATGAATGCAACACCCAAATTTGAAATTCATGAACAACAAATTAATTTTTTTTTCGAATACATTAAATGTATTAACTTTATAGAAAAGTGCATTATTCTCACATTTTCATGAGAAATATAGTTCTCACGATAACCATAGTATAATTATATAAGAATAATTTTATTTTTATTATATCAAAATAATTATTTTAAAGTTGCCTCTTGTTAAATTCATGTTAGTGCAAGCACTGATAGGATATTTTGCAATCATGTACGCCAATAATTGAAAGAAATTAATTAACTATACTTGATATTCACGTATATATATATTATAATAAAATTATATGTTTACTGTTTTTATAATTTTTTATATGATAATTAAATTAATATTTACTATTATATATAAATATATTTTCTGTGTATTTTAGGAATGTGAATGCTAGTTGGTGTATACAAACTTGATTAATTTCACACGCCCAAAACTAGAAGTAGTAATGCCTCCATCAATATTGGGAATAACATTAACACATGTGTTGTTGAAAATGTTGACCATATAATAATAATAATAATAATAATAATAATAATAATAATAATAATAATAATAATAATAATAATAATAATGGTTGAATTACAGCTTAGTAAGTGCAGCACCAACTATCCCAATAAATGAATACAGCTGAGAAATAGCAAAGACTGAGCACCAAACAAAAGTCATAAATACCAACTCACATTAATTCATTGCTCTAAATTTTCTCAACTCTCACTGCCCATCCATTGCTGTCCTATCCATCACTGCCACTCTTTTTCGCCTTTTTTTACTACAAAAATCCATTCATTCATTCTATTTGGATTTGGTAGTGAATACTAATTTGACTCAGAATCATTTTTGGCCTTGATGAAGAAATTAATTAATGACTGTGTTTACGTACTCATTTTCGATTTCTTTTATTTACAACCGTTCTAATTTGAGAATTTGACATTTTCGTTCAACTAGTATTTGCATCCCGCACGAGAACGTTATATTTTTATATTTTTGTATTTATATAAATTTGATGCCAACTTAATTTTCATATTTAAATGAATATAACTTTTACATTTAAAATCAAATATTTACATAAAACAATATAAAATTAAAGTTCTTATGATTCTATGATTGTTCGATGTTGAATTCCAGAGTCAAGTCAACGCCGGATTGAAATATTGATTTGAGAATTTTGTTAAAAGGATTTCGATTATGGTTTTAATTTCAGCGACGTGTGATTGGATTGGTCGAAATTGACACTGCAAGTAAGGAAAGTTTAACATTTATTATTGGAAGGGTAGAATCAATTGTTTACAATAATGATACTCCCTCCCACTTTGATATTCATTATTCTAAATTTAAATTGTATATTAAAATTTTCTTTTATTAAAATAATCTTATTCAACTTATATGAAGATAATATGTAGAACAATAAATAAGAGTAAAATAGAACAAAGTATCTTTCAAATAATATTAGTCATAATTTCTCGAAGTGTGCAAAAATAACGTGAACTATTAAGTGGGAAGAATGGAGTAGTATATTTTTTTTAATGTGTCTTACATTAGTATTATAATTGTTGGTATTATGAGATACTCTCTTCGTCCCACGAATCTTGATACGTATTTTTTTTTTGGCCGTTCCACGAATCTTGACACATTACAATTTCTTAATTTTCGTGCCGAAATCAAACGTGTCAAGATTCGTGGGATGGAGGGAGTATTAGATTATAGATGGTGGTAACAATGGGCAACAACTTCCCGACAAGGCTTTGAGTGTGGCAACGAATACAGTTAGAACAGTACCACACTACCGTCATACTATAATTTTTGGGTGGCTCAAATTTTATTTCGTGTCTTAATTAACAATAACGTCGTGGGCCTTCCAATTCTTATCACAATAATCACTTATTTGGTACCCATATTTAAAAATAAAATAAATAATAGAAAGAGGATTAGTGAATAATTATTGTATTGTTAAAATTAATTTATTTTAAAGGTAAAACTTGATTTTATCCAAAATCCTCTCTATTAATAATCTGAGGTACCAAACACATAAATAACCACATACTAATTTAACTTACAGACTTATAAAACCTACCAAACATGCACTAAATTAATTAATCTTAATCAATTTGCCAATTATTACTATTAACACTAGCTTTTAACGAAAAAATATAGATTGGTCCATAGTTCAAACATATGGCACAACTCTTCTACAATATAAAATAAATCAAAACCCACAAATAAATAATAAATCAAGAGTGATAACTAGTTGCAATTAATGTCCGAAGTAGAAAAAGAAACCCCAAACCAGGGGGCTTAGCCCACTGGCCACCGGGTCCTCATTTAAGTGAAGTGACCCGGGTTCGATCCCTCTTGGGAGCGAATTGGAGATATAAGGTGGATCTTGGTGAATGGAGAGATAAGGTGGTTATTGGAGTGGATGGAGAACTAATTACTAACATCTAACATGTCTTTGCCCGATCAAAAAAAAAAGAAAAGAAAAGAAAAAGAAACCCCAAAATGTCTCATCTAAGTTTACATGTGCAAGTTCAGTTCGGTTTCAAACAATCCCAAAGTGTTCATACATACAAAATCCAAAGAATAAAATTCATTTCATTTTATTGTAAAGGGAATTCAGTTAATTGTTACAAAATTGGATCCAACAAACGCACATATGACTAACCTACCATTTGGTTTGATGATGTAATCTTTCAAATACTCTTATCATGCAAAGAAAACCCATAAAATATCAGCTAAGAATTTTATTAGAATTGCATCTATATTTCTTGCTTTATTGTTTCCTAGTTATTGTAAACCATTTATATAAAGGAAATGAAATAAAATAAATATGAAACTGAGCTGCAAGTAGTCCTTCATACAAAGTTAGCACCAATACGAAATGGTGAGACATCATAGAAATAATAAAAGAAAAGAAAATAAGCCAATTCATGATTTCAACCAATCTGTTTAATATCTCAATTGCCCACATAAATTACAAGTTATCTGTCCAAAATTACTGCTAATAAATATTGAATCTACTATGTCACAAATGCTGAAAGCAAAATTCAATACCTGACCTACATATATCCCTCATAGACCGCAGGGTAATTGCAGATGGACAAAATTGATTTATAAAATGGGAGGGAAAATAGTTATTCGCTAAGAATCGCGAAAATAGTAAAAGCGTTGAAGCAGAAATACATTACAGAAATTGAAGGTGAAAAATGACCAAATCAAGAGGGCTAGAACTTCCAAACCAACAATGCTAAAAAGCAATATCAAGAGTGGAAGCAATTCACCTTGATTGCAGTATTTGAATTGTTAGCAACTATCTTGAATTGATTTCATCTACCAGCAGCTGTCTATTGGAGTGCTCAACTAAAATCCGTAGACGGCATTGCATTTTTCCATCCCCATCCCGTAAGACAAATTATTAAGCAATGATTCCAGGTGCTTAATTTCTTTTGGTACTGAAGCGGTAAGTACCTGCCCACCAAGGAAAAAACGAGAACCTCATGACCGCAACCATAGCAGATGAAAATAATATGTCAACATAAAATTTATGAACTTAAAGACTCACTTGTGTTATACTATTAGACAAGCTTAATTAAGATTGGAGGAAAATACATGGGAGTAATCAGCAGACTGGAATATAGTTTCAATATTCACTCAAACCTTACCTCATATCCCGACTCTGTGATGAGAACATCGTCTTCTATCCTTATCCCAATGCCTTGATATCTGCATTTTATGCCCCGTTTCAGTGAGAACTATTGTCAACATAAATTAGGAACTAGAGTGAAGACAGCTAGTCATGCTGCCTAGAAACACTCACAATCCAGAGGGATTTTCATTTACGATATTGTGAAATACTCCCTCCATCCACAAAAAATAGTCAATTTTTGCCATTTTTGGACGTCCACAAAAATTAGTCTATTTCCATTTTTGGAAACTTTCTATCACATGGTGGGCCCCTTTCTCCACTCACAATACAAATAACTATCATTATTAACACAACTTTTTAAGTGGGACCCATTCTCCACTCACAATACACTCAACTATTTTTATTAAAACTCATGTCGTCTTCTTCTAGAACTATTTTTTGTGGACGAAGGGAGTATAAAATGCCTAGAATCATAAAGATGGCTGATTTAAAATAGGGTTATTCTTAAAAAATAGCCCGAACTTTGACCTCGGTGTAACTTTTTAGCATGCATTTACAACTATTTGTTCTGGCCATCTGAGTTGTGATCCACCTTCTGGCCAGAAATTGACTCTGCCTATAGACTGAATAACGGAGATAACCATACATCATATTTGTAATAATTGTAAATTCGGGCTAAAAAGTTACCATAGTGTCAAATTCGGGCTATCTTTTAAGAATAAGTTGAACAACCCTTTAAAATATTTTCTAACGATGACCGAAAACAGTGAGATGATTTCCAAAGTAATTGTGCTACTCTTAAATGTCACTACTTCAATTAGTTTTTCAATTTCCTTTTTAGAGTTTTTCCTTCATCGTCGTAAATGTCAAACCATCAGAGGACATCCTTTAGAAAAACAAACATCCAAGAAAATGATGCACACACATAATGGTGTTGGGTTCATTCTTCAGAAGCCTCCTTCGGCATGATATTTGGCCCGATAGTATTACAAAGTTGAAGTCTTATTATTGTATAGTTGTATCCTTTCCTCAGGAAATGAGGGTGGTCTGTACCGAGCCCCTCAAACACATGCCTAAATATGCAGATAACCTAAAATGACCACCCCCCTCCCAAAAAAAAAAGATGCATGCATGCAGAGAAAGAAATATATGAAGTAGGAAATTACCTCTCGGGAACATTAGAATTGGGAGGGATGTAAACTCCGGGTTCAATTGTGATCACCTGCCCATGTGGAAGTTGTGCAAGAATTAGTAATTATCAACAAAAAGAACATAAAAGAAACTAGGAGCAGGACTAGGAATGTGCCAGAAATCCATTCAGCAGCAACAGATGATGTGACGACAGACTATAATCAAAAGTATTGGCATTGATCACCAAAAATAAGCCAGGGTATTGCCAAATTTCATTTTCATTACCCTACTCCCCACCCCACCTGCCTAAAGAAAAAGAAAAAGAAAAAGAGAATAGATTTGAGCTTACACACCAACAGCTATCAATGAAAATGGTACAACTACAACATGCAGAAATGGAAAAATGAAACATGTTGATACCCTGTACCCCCACTCTCCACCCCCTAATAAATAAATAAGTACTTAACACAATTGTCTTAATAGAAAGACAAATGCTTGATATATCTTACTTCATCAAGTTCGCAAGAAAGTTTTCTTGTACAAATTTGTCCTGCTTAAAGATCGACCAGTATTAAGCAACATCTATCTTTTCAAGTAGACTTCAGCTAGTTAGATATTACAATAACAGTCGAATGAGATAGACCACAAGTTATCCTTACTTGTCTGAGAGAAGAAGCCCACCATCTAATTATTGGTGTAAGATACAATAAAGCAGCAGTTCTCCAGGAGGGTTTTCTCTTTTTTAGGCTTCATGGGATTTATAAATTAGAGTATCATTCTTTTTTTCCAAATTAATCATATAGAAGATTTAATTACATAGTCAAGTGTTTTCTGGCAAGTATTCTTATGATTGTATCAAGCTCATTGGGGGGAATATTCAAGATCCCACTCAAACCAAAAAGATGGAAAAAGATACGGGAAGAAGAAGAAGAAACTCACAACACCAGGCTTCAGAGGGCGGTCATATGTGATTGTGCGGCAATCATGGACGTCCATTCCTAGGTAGTGACCTGTACAATGAAGACAAACCAAACCAACTTAATTATCATAACTTCCCATTAACTACTTATCAAGCAGACCAAGCATGCATTATACAGAGTAGTAGATGAAAGGGAATAATAACCTATACTGGTCGGATTCAGCATATAGTAACTCTGAGGTTGATCACTTTTCAATATCCCAAGATCTTCGAATCCTTTTCGCAGCCTATCAACCTATTAAAAGCACAATTCTCCAATAAGTTTATGATAACAATTAATATATGGTATCAGAGATTACTGAAGTCTGTAAATCAACAACTTAATTGGCACGCACATATCTCATTACTGTGATATAGTATTTAATAACCTTGATATGTGTGTGACTAACAATTCTGGCTTTTTAGTCATATGAAATACTTGACCAAACTAGTCGAGACTTGGCAATATATCAAGTCATCATATTCTACACAACATTAGTATTTATCAAACATAAAAGCTCAATCTTGGAGTACTAGGAAGTCTACAAAAGAACTATTTTAGTATTTCTATTGTGTTTCAAGAGGACTACATCCTGAATTTCTAACATTCCTGTGAACGGATTATTGATTTAAACATGATAACTGATAATTTATTTAAACATGATTTGTTCTAGCAACTCTAAATAAAATTCCACCTCATCATAACTGCACAAACATGTTGTAACCATACATGACTACACGAACGCTTGCAAAAATTCAATATTACTTCATGTCACATAGCCCCTTGGGCCCCGTCACTCATGTACAATCACATCTAACAAATATTTAGGCATCATCATATTCAACTAGCTCCAGTTTTGTGCTTAATGTTATTTGCATCATGCAGAAGCAATAATAAAATTGGAAACTCTTCATTCTTCAATAAAACAATAATTGATTATACAATTGATCTACACATATATTAACTGATAAAAGAAGAACAGCATAAAAGAACCACAGAATTAGATCAGTTCGAGTTTTACCGAATAGTTGTGAATTTCTCGAATAGTTGTGCCTGGTCTGCAGAGTCTCAAACATTCTTCATTTGTCTGTAATATAAGGTCATAAAGTTCTTCCTGCAACATTCATAAATAGAATTAGGGCATCTCGACTTGACCTTTCAAACATTGAACTGGAAATTTAAGTTAGCAAAACACTACTTTCCATGAATTTAGTTAAGCAATTTATACAGAAGATTTCAGGAATTTGGAGGCTAAGAAAGTAAATTTTCTATTTCACAATGTAAATAGTACAGAAAAGGACAGGAAAACTTAAAGATTTAGAAACTAAAATAAATTTAAAGAGATTAAAATAGATGGGCATAGTACAGACTGCAGAAAGTTGATGCATAATGGAATCATTATCACTAGAACTCCTTGAAGGATCTTTTTCTTTTCCAGTTGAAATTTGGCCAGAAAATGGATCCCCAAATTAATTTAGTATAAAGTTCTAATAACTAAATCTTTGAAGGAAATGCACAAGGCTCTCTTGATCTCTTTCTCAGATTAGTTCCGGTGACGCAAACATATATGAGAAAAGAATAACAGTTACTACTAAATTAAATCTATTCCTAATATAACAACAGATAAATAAGGAAAACCTAGATACAAAAATATTCTACAACAGTTCCCACAAAGACGTCTTGGGAGTATCCTTACGTGAGGAACCATCTAGGACTCTGTTTTCTTGATCAGAGCAGCGCCTGCTGAACTTACGTTCCTTTTCTGATAGTCGTTAATTTGGTTATTGGTTATCATATTATTCCTCTGAGTACATGTTAATCGGTTGTCTATTCTCCTTTACTCTAACCAACACATAAGGAATGCAAACATTTCAGAGTTGCTATAAGGAAGTTGCAAGTCCATGAGGAACAATATGCACCCTTATTCATGAAGAATGGCTCATCATTAATTCATTATCAACATTCCTCAAGTTGGTGGCTTTAAAGTAAGATGCCCCATCGGTTCCAAACACTATAGCTTAAGTCATCTATCTACATGTAAGGAAATTAACTATCTATTTTATTTTAATCAAGGTATCAGAAGAGAACCGCATCGAATGTGTACCTGTGCTGGGGAAAATCTGCCACATGGTGGCCATGTGCGAGTAAGATCACTAGAGTAACCATGAAGCTCACATCCTACATCCATCAGAACCAGGTCTCCACCTTGGATCTGTAGCAAAATTACAATATTAACATAGATTTTAGAGGCGCACAAACATGCATGCCAGGCAGCAAACTCACTCTCTGATCATTCCGAGCATAATGTATGACACTGCCATTTGAACCCCCACCAACCACAGGATTGAAGCTGTAAAGAAAAAAAATACAAAATTAGAATAATAAACATGCAATAAAAAAGCTTAAAGTTGTTCCAGAAAAATTAAAAGGATGAGTGCAATCATTATTTGCCAAAGGCAATATCTTTTGTCAACCAAAATAGGATTTGAAATAAAAATCGTGTTCCCAGTCATGGTCCGCCAATAGGCATCTTCCACAGGCAGTTCAAGAAAACAGAACACTTACGCCATTCGTTGGGCACCTCTCATTCTGCACTCATATTCAAACTTGGCTGAGAGCATTCCCTCGTTAGGAAATATTTTGGAGTGCAGCAGTGTCTGCAGAAGAGCCTATCCAATGCAAAACATGAAAAATATTGAAAGATTAGACAAAAATTCCTTCAAAAAAGAGTTCAGGGGTTTGGGTGGGGGAATAAATGGATTCTCCATTATACTTCTTATATCCCCACTTCACTTGGATCATTCAAGCAAGCAAACAGTGAGGCACTTTTTCCCACATCCTTCAAGCATTAAACTGCCTTCATTAGCATTTAAGTAGATAGTTTTATAAACTTGGCTCAAGTTTGGGAGTTCAAAAATAATACAGACCAACAAAAGAAATAAACAATAAAGAGAAAAAAGCATAATGCATACCAAAAATACCAAGCTAGGTAACTCGGGAATATATGTTGAGTGTCATATCATGCAATTGAATCAATCATTATCACTCTCAAATTGCATATGAAATATTAATAATTTTATTCTGCAGTAGTAACAATTTTTTGGCAATTACCAACGATACGCTTATAAAAAGATTTTTCTGAATGCTACTAAATTTTATTAACAGAGTATTCATATAATTAAGCATCAATATTCATCTCTTGAGATTTGGCTTTGCTTTTTCCACCCTCTCAAAACGTAATGGTTGACTGCATATATCACAGAAACACAGCCTGCTTCACCTAGTTAAAGACACTCCCATGATCCCATAACTTATATTTCCCATTCCAATGCACCTTCACATTCTGCATGTAGACTCTCATTTATCTATTATCTTATTTGTACACAGACCTAAACTAGGGCAAATTAGAGATCACTGGAAGGTAAAGCCATATATTTTAAGGGAAGATTGATGATAGTATCCACAAGACTGGACTATGTATGTGGGCCCAGCCCATATCATGCTTAAGGTAGCTACAACCTAGAATACTCCAAAAATGGACATTTGCATTCCAAGGAAATATGCTACTTCACTACAAACTCCTATTTGAAAATTTTGTTTGCATACCTGAGAAGCTATAGATGCAGAATTTCGCATCAAATTAAGCTCAGCTTCTGATTTTATCCATCGTGCTTCATGAGTATAAACTGCAAAGTCTTTCACTTTCCCGTCATAAGCTGCTTTTTGGAAGGTCTCCAAGTTCACATAAGTAGAATTAGCTGTATTCACATTATGGAACAATTGGAGTGAGCACTTTATCATCCTTGATAGGATCTGCAACCATAATTACGAAAACTAACCATGAATATTAAGCTAAAACCAAGTTTTTGGCAAGTCATGTATAACCTTATGGCAAATAAGGCAGTCTGGGGAGAGCTATCAAGTATTTCTAACCTTGATAATGACATACTGGAAAACAACAAAATTACAACAAGCCTTTTTTTTATGTTCTTCACAGGCAGTCTCTACTATTACAACAGTACAGTAGTACCAATCACCAACTAAAGCTGTGTACAAGGTTGTCAGTTTTTGCTAAACCTGTGAAATTGCAGTCTGGGACTATCACATGTGAATCTGTGATAATAAGCCACTGCAGTCGGTATTAATGGTCTGAGCAGCATATGACTATTCAATGAGCTATACATTGAGGTCATGTTTTAACAAACAATTAAAGATAGAATTTTTAACATCTAACAACATTCCTCTTTCCACCAATACTAAGAAGCTTGCGCTGAAAGGTTTAACAAGATGAAGCAGCAACCGCAATATGAAATGTAACAGTAGCATCTAAAAACAAACAAAATGAAAAAAGGGCAACAGAACAACTATAGCCTCGTTCAAAGGTCTATTCAAGAACAGAATAAGGAACTAAAAAGATATCACATGCAAAATTCTTAATTCCATTAGCCTTGAAAAATAACGAACTTTAGAAAAAGTATAATTCACCTTATTCAATGCACTTATAGGGTATGCTTCATCAGCCTTGAATGTGCTTAGAGCTGCATCAACTCCAGCAGTCTCACCTTGCCACATCACATCCTGAAACAGATTTCATGAACTACTAGTTAAAGATTTGCTGTTGTTTCACAAAGCAGATAGCACAACTACATGATAATCTGGAAAAAACCTAGAGTCGGGACTGGAAGATATTTCCAATTATAAAAATCACTAGCATTTCCAACAAGAGAAGACATTTCTCAAGGCAAAAGAACAGAGAGCATGTTTCTAATTTTCCCATCCCTAAGAGTATGTGGATTTTGATAAAGAGGAGAGAGCTAGGAGAAAAGAGAGAAATATTGAAGTTACGAGGTTTCAATTACATTCACACAAAAATAGTTAAAGTAAAATATAATGAGCCAGTCACAAAATTAAAAACAAAAAAAGTAGCAGTGACTAACATTTTGTTTAGAAATCTAAAGAACCAACAATTGAAGTGACTGATATATTATTATGCTTTGTTCACAGCACTGAAGAACCAACAACTTACTAAAATTTGCTTTAGTTTCCTAAGAATATATCAATGCTTTAATGACAATATATAGCAATCCATTGGGAACGCGAGTTTCTCTAAACATTAATTTAGAAAGATACCAATTTTAAGATGTGTATGAATCCAGAAGGATCAATGCTTTATCATTCAATAATCAGGACAGGGATATATAAATGTTCTGATGTAGTTGTTACTGGTTGCCTGCAAAAAAAGGTTCACAACAAAAAGCTAGTCTCAACTGAATAGATGGTTGCTTACTCTATATTTGATGTTTAAAGTTGCAAAGAATATTTTCTATTACTTCAACTTATAGTTTGACAGTATTCTGTTTATGTTGGCTTGCCACATGAAGTCATTTTCATGGATCAGGAAAAATATCCTCTCAACTGAAATTTTTCTGAAACATGCATTTGTTGGGCTTCCCACAATCCGTTAGATTCCTGATATCCAGTATTCCATATGAAATTAATCTACATTAACTTACGTAGACCGCAGGAAGGTAAAATGGGGTAATACAGGGAATTGTTATACGTTGATTTGGCTTACTTGTGGCGTTGTTTCCGGCATAAACATGCACAAACCACAGTTATGACCCAAAACTGCAACGCCGCCTGGCTGTTGGCAGCCAGTGATATAGAGATAATCAGCATCTTGCCTGAAAGTGTACGGCACAACATCGGTCATCATCTTAACCGGAGCAGATGCAAAAATTGCCAAAGCATTCTCTGGAAGTAGCTTCAACAAATTCTTCCTCCTCCATATATACTCATCACTGCTTATCCCAGGAGTAATCTCCCCTTCCTTCATTATCTACAACATAGATGACAGTGAGGAAGGTCAAGTTTCTCCGTCCAAACAATTAACGATGATAAAGAGAAAGACGCAAGAGACAGCATAGGACCTGCGGATGAGTGCTCGCTGTTGGCTGCCCCACATCGTGCACTATCCTACTAGAAAATCCCCTCGCCTTCACCTATCCAATCAATGGCATTTCAACATATGTTAAAGAAAGTACTTGCAAAAATAAGTAGAGAGAATTCGTAAAGCAATTGTTCTAGACACTTCATCACAGATTTAAAAAAGTTTGTGTGTCATAATGCCTGTCCACCTTTCAAAAAATTATGTGCCTTTCCAGAATAGAAAATGGTCACTATCATGTACAAACTAATGCCGATTAAGTATTGCAGATTGCACAGTGCTAATTTGCAGAATACGGAAATCCATGAAAACTCATTGATTTCACGCATTTTGTTGCTGTACATAACATTCAAATTGGACGAATGAAGACTGAGACCACCAGTTCAATTGTTATCAATAATTATAGCAGGAGATAATTAAAATATTAACAGAATTTAGCTTTTCCATTAATTTCTAGCGAATTAAACAAGGGAGATAGGTAGGAACGAATATCAACCAATGCAAAACAACAAGCCCTTGCACAACAACAGAATGAGAAGAAATTGCACGAGAAACATTAAAGAGATACGAACCTCATTGTAGAAATTGGGGGAGAATCTACGCAGTAGGTTTATACGGAGAATATGCATATTGAGTCGCCTTCTCTACGGAGTTCCACTGGCATAAGCTAGATTTTGTGATGCCAAGTACCATGAGAGTACTTTCGTTTGGTGAAAGATAAATTTTGTTGGAATCTTTTTCTTAGTATTTTAATTTAATTATAAGTGAAGGGCTCTGGGTTCCAATGAGATGCATAGATTCGAATTATGGAGAGAGAGTTATTATGTTAATTTAATTTATTATTAAATTAAAAATATTTTCTCCGTCTCAATTAACTTAATTAATATTTCTTTTTTAAAAGTCCTAATTAAGTTGATCAATTTCCTTATATAGAATGATTTTTTCACTTTGTTCACTTTATCATCAAACATACTTTAAACATTAAATAGTAACTTCTTAAATTTTATGTCCAAAAGAGATCAATCAACTTAAGTGAGATGGAGGTGGTAATATAATTATGACTTTTATTTCATATCTCACCTAGAAAGTGATATACATAATTTCAAATATCCAGGGACGGAGCCAGGAATTTAGTTCGGGGGGGTACCGCCCCCGAGAATTTTTTTTTGGGCATTCAGTATATTTAAGGTATTTTTTTATTAAAATACGAGCATAATACTAATAATAACAAACAATATTTTCATAGATTATATAGTTTCAATATATCACAAAACTTTTTTTGAAAATTCCGTATATTTAAGACATTTTTTATTAAAAGGCAAGCATAATAATAATAATAACAAACAGCATGTCCATAAATTATATATTTTCTATATACTACAAATTAATTAGTTTCAATACATTATAATTTTTTTTAGCATTTCATACATATTAGACATTTTTTATTAAAAGACAAGTATAATAGTAATAATAACAAACAATATTTCATAGATTATATAGTTTTAAATAACAAAATTATCCTTAAATTAAGTATATATGAGAGAATATAATAACCAAATACTCTTTTATAAAATAAAATTATTTTATAATAGATATAAACATATATCTATATATATTTTAAAAATAAAAAAAATAAACTCAAAATTTGGGAGGGGGCTCTAGCCCCCTGGCTCCGTCCCTGCAAATATCTATACAATACATATTGAATCCTTGCTTTTATAAAGGGCCTCATGTTTTGAAGCTGACATATGATATTAGGATGTCATAATCACCCTTAATAAATACTCCCTCTGTCCGCCAAAAGTATACCACTTTTACTATATTGGGCGTCCGCAAAGAGTATACCACTTTCCTTTTATGGAAATGGTCCCACCACCCACTTTAATCTTTTATCCTTACAAACACTCTTTATTTACAATAAAACCCACCCCAAATTCAATCTCAACCACACATCCCATAAAGTGGTGGGACCCTTTCTCCACTACATCAAAATCATCACCAATTTTATTAAATCCCGTGCCCAGCCAAAGTGGTACACTTTTGGCGGACGGAGGGAGTAAACTCTTATCGTGTTCACTTTGCATGATTGATAGTATTATGTTTGATTGAATATTTTTATCTTCAAAAACAGAATTTATCCAATCTCATCTTTTTATGAGATATAGATTAAGAAAAAATAATTTAAATTATATAAATAATTAAGGACTTTGGAATATATCAAAATTTCAATCCATCTAAATAAAATTACACGAGGAAATCGAATTGAAGTCTGCCAAAGTTGTTGATATCGAATTTACTAATACGCATGAGAGTAATACATTAAAAATACAATACTTTTTTTTTCTTGTATGACTTTCACCTATCCTTTTTCAATTAGAAATCCTTTTAACTATCGATTAGTATAATTACACAACTTTTTATACCTATAAATACATAAGAAACATAACTCTTTCCCTTGCATCTTCACATTATCTCGTTAGTTTTTCAATTTTTTTAGATTTTAGAATCTTCATAGTTTTTCAAAAAAAAATAGATTCTGGAATGGCATCATCATCGGCTGAAAAGAAGATGATCCTTTTGATTAGCAAGGAAGGGGAGACGTTCGAAATCGAGGAGGCCGCAACTCTCCTTTCAGGGACTATGAAGCACATGATCGAAGACAATTGCACCACCGGTGGAATCCCGCTGTCGAACGTCGATTCGGTGACTCTGGCGAAGGTGATCGAGTTCTGCAAAAGCCATGCCGCCAGCGACGACGTCGAGACTTTGAAGAAATTCGACTCCGACTACGTCAACATGGTGAAAAATGATCAGAAACTGATGTTTGATTTGGTGTTGGTAATTAATTTAATTTCCTCGTCTCAAATATGGTCAACTAATTATTTATCCCAATAAGTTCCTCTCTTTTAAGATTATCCGATTTAGTTGGGGATTAAAATTAATTTAGTGAATTGTTTTGATTTGATTCAGGCTGCAAATTACTTGGATATGAAGAAACTTTTGGATCTGATGTGCCAAACCATAGCAGATATGATTAGAGAAAAGAGTCTAGAAGAAATACGAAAGATGTTCCACATCAAAAATGACTATACCCCAGAAGAGGAAGAAGCTGTTAGAAAAGAGTATGCATGGGCATTTGAATAAATTATTCTACTTTCTTTTTACTAGTAGTCTTTTTTTCTCTTTTTTTACTGTTCAGTTTAACATTATTTAAATTTTTTGAAAATATTTTAACATTATTTATTAATATAAGATTAATTGTTTTTCGATTATTTTAAGATCTCTATCTAGCTACATCTACGGATGTAAATGAATCAAATAATTTGGTTCGGTTCGATATTTGATTCGAATTTTTGATATTCGAATACAAATTTTTATGATTCGAATACGAATACAAATATTTTTTGTGATTCGTTTAGTTATCAAATACGATTCGAGAATCACAATATTCGATTCGGTATTAAAAAATATTCGATATATATATATATATATATATATATATATATATGTATACTAAAAAATAAATAATAAAATAGATTTAAAGTAAAAATCTAAAAAATTATTATCTAAATATTTCAACAAAATAACTTCTATCATACGTGGCGTCGTATAATCACTCAATTCTAATTTTCCTCTAATTTTCCTCAATTCTCATTCATTCGTATAATCACTTCATTCTAATTTTTCTTAATTCATTCATTCCTTTAATCACTTCATTCTAATTTTTCTTAATTCTCATTCATTCTTATTTTTTCTAAATTTTAATCAATTTTTATCTCTAAAAGTCACTAATATCTAAAATTACAAGATAAATTCCAATGATTCACATATCTAATCAACGCCACCCCTTAAAATTTGATTCATTGTATTTTTTTAATAGAGTAATTAATCTGGAATTATATATGTAAAAACTATTGAATATCTAAAAAACATTACACTAATATTCCACTGATCAATAAAATTTTATGTGTAAATAGGCAAAATTGCCCACTTTGTTAAGTGTAAAATTAAAAATGTCCACTTCTTATAAAAACTTAATCCTATGCCCAACTTAAAGTGAAGAGTTGAAATTGCCCTTTGTCGTAGATGGCTTTGCATCATTGTTTGTGTAAAGTCTTACACTTTTCTGACACAATATGTAAGAAAAAGTAGTCTACTGTCGGAAAAGTAGGTTGCCATCCGAGGTTGCTGTCCGGACGGCAAGCTACTTTCCGACAACTGTTTTTTTGTCTTGCAAGTACACTGATTGAGACATGAAGGGTAGTTTAGGTATTTTGAGCATAGAATCAAATTTTTATAAGAAGTGAGCAATTTTAATTTTAAAATTATCACAAGTGGGCAAATTTAATTTTCTCTCAAATTTTATTTATATCCTTACACGACAAATAGAAAATACATAAGTATTTGTAATTTTGAGGTTGTAACGATTATTGTAATATTATACTTTATGATATCCAACTTTGAAATTTCAATTTAAAACGTACATGATTTACTTTAATATATATGAGAGAGCTTTAAAATGGACTAAATAGCGATAGAAAGTGGTGAAGCCCCCAACTTGTTGTGAGAGATTGTGTTTTATGTTCATTATTAATGAAATAGATGAAAAAAAAAAAAGGTAGGTCATTACTCATTATCATTGGGAGGAGAAGTGATTCATTATTAATGGGGGGTGGAGTATTATTGTTTCGCTTCCAACCCGAATTATAAGATCTTGTCGCAATTTTATGTTCGATTCTCATTATTAATTTCATAATATCTATTAAATTATAAATATAAATATATATATATATATATATATATATATATATATATACACTCTATTTTGGAGTAATCAACTCACAGAATTATCTTTTAACTAAAAGAAATGCAAATTAGATGTAAAAATAACAATTATAAATTCTAATTGAATTAATGAATACTAGTATTACAGCAAATTTTATCTTCGACTTACGCATATTTATCACATCTTTAACAATTATATTAGGAATTTTGCCACCATTTTCAAGAGTCAATAAGTTCAATACATTTTACATCACAATCAATCGATCCCAAAACAAAACTAAATAATCATATGGTTGGATCGAATTGAAAATTTTAAAGGCTATTTATTTTGATAAGTAATTGTACACTTTCAAATTAAATCACGACGGCTACGAGGCCTAATTGACTGCTGAAATAATAAATTTGCAGTCAATTATCCGTGATATGAAAGTGAGACGTTTTCATTGTAGTAGGTATAATGATAATCGAGTTGGTTGCCAATTTTGAGGTACCACTCATTTTTAATTCTTCTTTTTTAGATAAATTATTTTTAATTCTCGCTAGTTACATTACATTTATTTTCTAATTGCATATAGTTATCTTTATTTCCCACTAATTGCTATCTTGACAAATGACAATATATGTAAAAGCTTTAAAGATTTATTTCTAAACAAGTAAACTAAAGATAAAACAAGATACGAAAAAACAAAATATGTAAATAAAAAAGAATGAAAAATTCAGATAACTAGTGACAAAACTACCCTCAGCATCTCGCAGTCAAAATCATCAAAGCGGCAAGACGCCATTTGGCTGCTTCCTCTCAAATTCAAATTCAAAACCACCAAATCTCACGCGCCGCCTTAAATCTTCAGAACTTCCGGCAACAGATCCAATATCAAAAACTGAAAACATACAGACTGCTCACTGGAAATTTCGCCGCGAAGCATAATTGATCGGCATCGATCATATGGTGCAGCCGCAGAATACGAAGAAGAAGCAGAGGAAGGAGACGAGCGCGACGGACTCCACGGCGGAGACGACGGACCACACCACATCATCGACGTCGGGAAGCCGCAGATTAAGGCCTAGGCTACTGCTGCTGCTCCAGCTCGGCGGCGTCAAGTAGGAGGCGAAGAGCCTCGGCCATCGGAAGAAAGAAGCCGGGATAGGGAAGCCGGAATCTATCCACCGGAAATTTGAGGCCCACCGCGACATACCTGAATTCAGGTTATTTAGCCTCTTCCTCTGTTATCTGTGCGTGCGTGTGTGTGTGTGTGTGTGAGAGAGAGAGAGAGAGAGAGAGGGAATGCACAATATTCGTGCGGTCTCCGGAGAGGTGTTATAAAGGGAATGGCGGATAAATCTAGAGCGTTGATTGTGTTAAGGCTAAATTTGTAAAGAGATCCTCCTATTTTATTTTAGTATCACTAGCTATATTGATTTGTTATTAATTAGTATGTAGAAAAAAATCCAACTCAAATAAATGATTAAGAAATTATGCGTGTATTGATCTAGTGGTAGGTGATTAGTCCTTGAGGTTTAAGGTTATGTGTTCGAGTCCATCATCGTGCGATCTTTAAATTTTTTAAATTATTTGTATAATTTATTAATATATGTACATATACAGGGTTAGGTATTATGAAGAAATTATTTTTTTTGCGAAATTAAGAAACATTGAATATGTCAATAAATTTTTATGAATATACCAATAATTTTATTGAACGTTTTATTTGGGGTTCGAATCCTGGAGTGCAAGAATTTCAACAAATACGTATTTTCAACAAATACATTCGTTCATAAAAAATTATTGATACGTTCATCACAATTATTAGTGTGTTCATCAAAATCTGGACACGAGATTTTTTCTCCCTTCCTTCAACATTTACCTTGTTCTATTAAATCTTTTCCTATATATATATATATGTTGGATTAATTGCATAAGGACTTTTTTATATATCTTATTAAATATGATATTAATATTAAATAAATTTATTTTATAAAGTATTTCATCATATTTTGTCCGAACAAATATTGTTCAAATAGTATTATTGTTTTTAAATCATACATTGAGAGGGGTGTTTAAATCCCAATGTTTGAAAATGTGTGCATACACTGAGAGGGGCGTTTAAATCATCAAAGTGTGTATTTTACTATAAAAATACTAGTAATTACTCATATTACAATTTACAACCAATGATTTGCTTATGTTCGGTGATTCATAACATTCACATATGAATTGGCGATTAATTTAAAATGAGAAATTATCATGAGACATATTCTTGGGTAGTTGGATTTTAAATTTCAAAAATTGAGGCGGGAAAATTGAAGAAATGATTGAGGGCTACCCTAGAATAGAATTAACATTAAATTCAATATTGTTCACCGTTGGTTGTTTTAATAATACTTCACCAACACTTAAGATTCTGCTAGCATTATTAGTTTAGGACATATATTGTTATGAAATAGAGAGTAAAAATAGTAGTTAAAAATTGAAAATAAATATTAGAAGGGGACACCTTGATACTAATTTTGAATTCGATTTGTTTAGAGATAAATTGAAGAGACACAAGGAATCAATTTTTATTGGGTGAGTTGAAATTTGCCTTCATTCTTAAGAGGTGGGAAATGAATTAAATCTTGATTATATTCCGATGTAAAAAGAGATAAAAATGTGTAATGAAGAAATATTTTCAAACCTAGAAGCGTTAAAATATAGTTTTCAAAAAACATTATCACAACCAGAATCTATGTCTAGATTCCAAGTGGAAAAAAGGAATCTTCATCACATTTTCCTCATTCACTAAGAATTAGTAGTTTTTAATAATAAGAATTAGTTTTTAATAAAAAAAATTAGAAAATATAACGAGTCAAATATCTAAGGGGGCTCCAGTCTCCACTGAAGTTCGTCTTATCTAATAAGGTAGGGATGCGACATTTTTGTCACCCTTTTCTCGGATGCTGAATTTTACAAGACATCTAAAATATTCATGATTGACATTCAAATTTTCCCACTAAATTTCAAAATTTTCCCAAATTTTGGAGGGTAGATGAAATACTCCCTCCGTCTCATGAAGCGAGACATAGTTTTTTTCGGCACGGAAATTAAGAAATTGATATTTTGTGTGTTAAGTGTGGTAGGTGAAAAAGTAAATAAATGGAGTATTTTTTTGCCATTTTTAGAAACTGGTCTTGCTTCGTGGGACAGACCAAAAAAGAAACTTGGTCTTGGTTCATGAGGAGAGAGTACTAAAATAATCACAAGCTTTATTTTGCATTTATACGATTGCACGGAATTATGAAATGATAATATTATGGGTAACCCTTATAATAATGTCACATTAACTTCTATTTCTATATAATCCAAAATTTCTATCCGACATTTGAGCCATAGAGTCCAATACCACCTAAATGGATTCTGAAATAGGAATCAAATGGAAAATAAATACCGTAAGGTTAATCAACTCATCATTTTCAGATTCAAGCAAGATTTCATTCTTCACAAACAGAAGTTCGCAGTGTTTGGTGTCTTTTTAAGTCAAGAAATGAAAGAGTTAAACACGCAAATTCTTTCATTTTGATAAGTAAAAAAAAATACATATATATGCTAGGGGTTTGCTTTAAATTTTAATACCAAACTTTATGAAACAATAAATCTATGGAATCACATTATGACTAACCATAAACTAGTCAAATAGAAAAAAAAAATATTGATTCATTTAATTTATTTTTTTAATTAAAATGGATTTAGTTATTTTATTGTATTGTCCATACTATAGCTGCATTTTTTTTATAGTTTTTTTTATTGAATAAATTTATCTTTTAGCCAAATTTTTATATAATCTATTGAATTTATTATGTATTAAGTTTTATTTTAGTAAGTTAGTTTGAAAGCTTTTGATTTAGTGAGAGATATTGGGCATATTAAAACAAGTATACAACAGTTAATTGAATTGAATCCAATTATTTTGATTGCTCTGACTTGAATAACTAAGATATTAATAAACTGAACTGAATAATTCAAAATATTAAAAACTGTAGACAATAATATCAATAAATCAAAATTCGAGACCTGTTATAAACTAGAGAGAAGCGAGAGAATATAGTAGAGAATACAAAATATCGTTCTTATGAAGTTCACAACACACCCATATTTATAGGTGTTAAACCAAGTGTGAACGTCCGGTGTGAACGTTCACACACGTCCGGTGTGAACGTTCACACACGTCCGGTGTGAACGGAGGACAGTCAACTCCGGTGGCTTGAAGATGTCAAGTGTTATTCTCCCTCTAGGTTTCTTGGTCAACACACATAAGATATATCTAGAAGATATATTTACAACACTTCCCCTTGATTGACCAATCCCTAAAAAATGTTGCCTCATTAAAACCTTGTGCTTTTCTGGATGTAGATTTATTCCTCCTAATGTTGGAAATGTCATTTCATCTAAATGACAATCTGCAAAACGTGCAGTAAATAAATCACCTGTTAAAGGTTCTAGATACCTTATAATTGATGGTGAATCAAATCCAACATATATCCCAAGTCTTCGTTGGGGACCCATTTTTGTACGTTGTGGGAGTGCAATTGTGACTTGAACCGCGCAACCAAAAGTTCGTAAGTGAGAAACATCAGGTTCTCGGCCAAATATAATTTGCATTGGGGAGTATTCATGATTTGCTGATGGCCTTAGTCGAACTAATGTTGCAGCATGTAATATGGCATGACCCCAAACAGTAGTTGGTAGTTTTGATTTCATAAGTAATGGTCTAGCAATAATTTAAAGACGTTTAATAAATGATTCCGCAAAACCATTTTGAGTATGGACATGAGCTACTGGATGTTCAATCTCAATTCCAATAGCCATACAATAGTTATCAAATGCTTGAGATGTAAACTCACCAGCATTATCAAGACGAATTCTTTTAATTGAATTGTCTGGGAATTGAGCTCTTAATTTTATGATTTGAGCAAGTAGTCTAGCAAATGTTGCATTTCTAGTAGAAAGCAAGCATACATGGGACCATCTATAAAAGGCATTAATTAATACCATAAATTATCGAAAAGGTCCACAAGGTGGATGTATAGGTCCATAAATGTCTCCTTCAATTCTTTCTAAGAAATATGGAGATTCAGTATTATCCTTCGTATATGAAGGTCTAATGACTAACTTGCCTTGCGCACAAGCATCACATGAGAATTCATTTGTAGAAAGAACCTTTTGATTCTTTATGTTGTGCCCATATGAATTATTGATTATTCGGCGCATCATAGTCGCTCCAGGATGTCCAAACCTATCATGACAAAGCTTAAAGCTTTTTGTATCATTGAACTTTACGTTCATGAAATGGTTTGTCTCAATTGCTTTTATGAATGTGTAATACATTCCAGAAGGTAGTGTTGCTAATTTTTCTTTTGTCAGCTTATAGCCTGAAACAAAAGAATTTATGCAAAGATATTCATTTCTACCTTTCACATAATTGTCTCGATGTGGTATCCATTATTTCGGATATCCTTGAAACTTAGTAAGTTACTTACTAAAGTGCAGGGCATTTTCAATATCTAATTTAGTATCATTTGGCAAAATGATACAAGCTCTTCCGGAGCCTTCAATGATTTTTGATGCACCTGATATTATGTTAACATTATTCTCATCTAATGTCAACTTAAGGAAATACTTCTTCTTTTGAAGAATAATATGTGTATTTATTTACCAAGACAAATATCACAAGATTTCATATGATATTAATATATATATATATATATTCATGCCTTGTTAAAAACCTCTCCGTAAAAACCCCATGGGAAAAATTTGGTAGAGGAAAACAGTACAAGACATATATATTTACTCATATATTACACTAGTTGCCTCGTTAAAAACCTTAACTAAGAAAACCTCGTAGGAAAAAACTTAGTAAGGGAAAAAGAGTACAACCATTCGGCCTTTAGGGCCGTTTGACCTTCAAGGTCTAATTTTCAAAAGCATATAATATGGATTGCTCTTGAAGAGTATGTAATATCCTTCATGGAATATTGATTGTGCTACATCGGGAGCAACAATATGAATCAAATAGATAAAGATTCAAGGATATGTTATCCAAATATTTAATTTACTTGCTCTTAGAGCATGTAATATTCTTCAGGAATATTACTTGTGCTACTTTAATAGCATCAATTTAAGATCTTGAATGTAATATTATTCAGGAATACTACTTGTGCTATTTGAATAGCATCAATGAGTTTTTCAAGATTATTTAAAAAAAATACGTTGTATATATATAATATACAAAGTATATATCCACTATGAATTAAAAAATTTCCCAATACATGATAATATCAATAGTGATTCAATTAGTAGAACATTGAAGTTTACTGATTATATAAAATAATACGAAACAAGAATTGCCACGTAGTAATAAATCATATTCAAGATTTTGTAGAATAAGATCCAATCAAATATTGCACTCTTAACAAACAAAATAAATTAAAACTCAATTATATATGTTTGTCATCTCACCGAAAGGGTGCACAAAAATATTGAGATTAAATCTATTGGCATCATATCTTTTTAACATAATCGGGCGAATCTATTATGTCTCCAATTATCAAAATAGTCTTCTATTTTGCGTGAACTTTTCATATTTTTCTTTATTATTTTTCTAAAATCTACTATTTCACATTGACTTTTTATACCACATCAAATACAAGTTTACATAAAATGACATATTCCGTCTAAGTACAGATCAAAAATTTACTTTATATCCTCCAAATTCCAATCAAAATTCACTTTTGTTTGGTGGAATGATTAAGATCAATATCATTCGAAATGCATCACTAATTTAATATGCTCAAACAAATGCTATTTTAATAGCATCAAAATATAACTTTTCCTATTATTTGTATTTCTTCAAGAATAACGAAAATTATATCATTCGTAATAAACAAATATAACATATTTGCATCAAACCACAAATATAAGGGGAATTTGCACAAATTTCAATAACAATCTCTTTTATGCAAAGCATATATGTTACCATGATTCCGTTTTCTGGTTATTTCCAAGCCAATTTATTGATATAAACATATTAAACAGTATAATATTATAATACTTCAAAGTTTCTTTCGTCTGGATTTAGATGATTACTAAAATTATACGGATTGAAATTCAGATGAAAAGAAAATTAGTCGTACCTTATTGGAAAGACACAATTCTTTCCTAGGGCATACCTCCAATCCTTTTACGATCGAAGGAAGATGAGAGGACTAGAACTATCGTGCTAATAACGTGTTATAAACTAGAGAGAAGCGAGAGAATATAGTAGAGAATACAAAATATCGTTCTTATGAAGTTCACAACACACCCATATTTATAGGTGTTAAACCAAGTGTGAACGTCCGGTGTGAACGTTCACACACGTCCGGTGTGAACGGAGGACAGTCAACTCCGGTGGCTTGAAGATGTCAAGTGTTATTCTCCCTCTAGGTTTCTTGGTCAACACACATAAGATATATCTAGAAGATATATTTACAACAAGACCCTAATAGAATGACATACCATTGTTTGAAAGAGAAAGTATACATGAATATTAAAATGATTTTTAGCCTCCTAAAAAAAAAATTGATTTTTGATTCACTTATATTATGTTTAGTTTTCAAATTGATTTGATTGAGGAGTATTTGTTTTCATACTTGGTCTAGTTGTAATAATATGATTGCTATTTGATTAATTCATTAATGTATATGTATCTTGTATATCAAAAAACAAAAACAAAAAAACAAATGGATTTGATTTATGATATTTTATTTAATTTATTATAGTGATGGAAAAGGACATATTTGAAACTTATATAAGATGTATTCCATTTAATCACCAAGTTTAAATTCCTGTACTTTTTATTTACACAGAAAATTTCAAATCAGTTGTGATTTGAAACTAAAAGCACCAATGATTCAAGATTAGGTTAAATTTTAAATTTTGCTGTTGTGTAACTCTTCAATTTCCTCATTTATTGGGCTGCCTCGAAAGACTTGGACACAGATAATGGGCCGTGAGGAATCATCACTTTTGGGCCAAACTATATATTATAAACCAAGACCAATAAGTGAAGTTTATGTATTTCGTCTTCGAAAGTCATTTTTATTGGATTGGAGAAAAACTTGCAGGATTGAAATAGGATCAATTGCAATCAAAATCTCTCTCAAAAAAAAAAAAAAAAATGCAATCAAAGTCACAATTAACTTTGTATCTAAGTTGTAAATTAGACACAAATTTAAAAGTAATAATGACAAAAATGTCAATAAATTGTTATAACTTACTCTCTCTCCATCCCATAAATAGGCATCGATGCTTTCGACACAAATTTTAATAAAAAAATATTTAGAATATTAATAATGGAGAAAGAGTCCCACATAATTCATGGAAGATATTATTAAATAGATTGTATTTGTGGGTAAATACTAAATATGGTAAGTTACAAGGATAAAATTGTGAGGAATGTCTAAAAATAGGATGTGCATATATAAATTTTGGGGACGTGCCAAGAAAAGAAAAAGTATACATAAATATATGGGACGAAGAGAGTATTTAACACCCCTAAATCTTTCCGGTGAACAAGAGCTGGCATATAGTCAACGAAATTTCCTACGTTGGCATATACTACATTTAACAATCAAAACGACGTCGTTTCGAAACGAGACCCGTTGGCAAATAAAATTATAATGTTTGAGCATAATTGTTTGAAAGTAGTTGCAAATTAGACATGGATCCCCGGCGATATATGGATTATATATATTTTGCTTAAGTATTTGGTTTAATTTGTAATAATGTGATTATTATATAATTAATTTATTAATATAATATACAGTTACATGACATAATATGTATCTTATACTATCTAAAAAAATCTTGCTTCAAAGTTCAAATATCAAATGTCACGATTTATTTTTTTATTATTCATAATTTTTATAACAAATTCGTTTATTGTAGCTACTCTTCATCACCAGAGATGTCACTTGGGATACCAAAAGCCAAGTGTTTCGTCTGTCGGAAAAAAAAACGTGGAAATTGAAACAATTGGGTATAAAAATGTCACTCTACAATTTCTTTTGCAATTTAATACCTAAATGTTTGGAATTTAATTAACAAATGAAAGAGAGAGAAGGAGAGAGAGAGAGAGATGCCATATCCGACGCTGACATCTAATGATTTTCACATTTCAATCACTAATTTTTACATATATAGGAAGACAATTATATTATTGATTCCACCATAAGTTATGGTGAAAGCCCACAACCATACTCTTTGTTTTCTAGTTTACAATAGAAGTTTAATCTTTCATTGAAGTTTGCACAGATTCGATGTTGGCGGCTCGTGTGATGGCTAGCCCGGAGGAAGAAGGCCAGTTTTTGCCGGAGGATACTCTCGACATTATTAGAGTTGCTCGATCGTCTTTGCTTATTAACGATAATCACGTTTAGCTTATTGTTTTGCACAATATGCATGTTTTTTGCACCGTCGATTTCCCTAGTTGGCTAAGAGACATTGTTTTAAAGGTAACACATAAGTTCTTCTTTAGTTTCAATTTTTTTTTTATCAAACTCGTAACTAGCTAGTGAGAGTAGGGATGTATATCCAAAACTTATAATAGTACAAAATATGTGGTAATAATTCGCACGGTTGAAATAAATAGGTGGAGTATTTAATTAAGACCTAACTTTTACTTTTATGGGTGTGGTCAAAAAACCCATTTCTTTTCCAAGTAGCTAGAAATAGTTTCCAATTAATAATCCCAAGTAGTAGTATTGAGTTTGTCTACCTATTCAAGCCCACATGAAATTATGTAGAAGAATAAATATATACTCCCTCTGTCCCATATGCTTAGGCTTGTTTTCCTTTTTTAAATGTTTCATTTATATAGGCTTGTTTCCATAAAAAGTAACGTTTTTTTACTCATTTACTATTATATCCCTATTTAATTATTTAATTTACTCCCACTTTAATATATCATTAAATAATAAATATGGGCATACTAGGAAATTTACTTATATATTTTCATTTCCAATAATTTTTCTTAATCTTTGTGAAAATCACAATCAGCCTATCCGTATGGGACGGAGGGAGTATACGACGACTTCACATCAACTTAGCTAATCAATCTTTTTTGGTTAATTGACAAACCCTTGACGCTAATTACTAACCAATATCCAAACTCTTGGTCTTGGATTGACAAACATATCCCTAGTTAGAATTACACATTTAAATCACATTTTTTTAATCATGTGGAACAAATTAAATTTGCATCATCTCATTGTACACATGCATAGTACTCCCTTCGTTCCCAATTCAATAGGTCATGTTTCCTTATATAAACGTCTCAATTCAATATGCCACTTCCTAAAATGGAAAGTCCACACACAATAAATATCATCACATAACTCATTATTTGTACAAATTAACAAGAGGAACTATAGATATCAACTTTATATCTCTCTCTCCTTTTTTCTTTACTGTGATGATACATAGTCACACATGATAGAAGAAGATCGACTATTTGGAAACTGCCATGGAAATTGAATGCTGCAGCAACAGTGAAAATGACCCTATACTTTGGATTATATACAGTAGAGCTGGGCAAGAATTAAGGTCCACACACACACACACAGGGAAATCCAAAATTAAAGCAGAATTGGCACACGAGTAGTTTTTATTTTTTATTTTTTATTTTTATTTTATATATTTCATATTTTGTTGGAGGGAAAGAGTTATATTATAATGCCAAAAAGAAAAAGATAGGTGTCTTAATTGAAGTTCACATGGATGCATGTGATATTGTTGGAATAGTCACGCTGTGTGTTAAAGAATATGACACCAATCATCTTTTTCAGTATAACAAAACAAATCTTTGTTTTAGTCACTGTTTATATAATACTATATAAATATATATATTCACACATACATATATTTGCTTTGCTGGCTGCATGACAACCAAAGGAATGTTGGGAGTATGTACTAGTCTACGTGTGGATCATTTTTTTTTTTTTTGACTTCAAATTCTTTTTCTTTCTTTTTAATCAATCTATACATTAGACAAATTAAATAGTTTTGGATTGAAACTTGTCACCCCTATTTTTAAGTGTGATTTACAACTATGGTCAAGAAATACATAAATTTACTTAATCTGTATCGAAAATAGAGATCGTAGATTCTCAGCTCACGTAAACTAAAAATAGACATAATATATGATGTGTTTTCGCGTGTAACTCATTTAATATATGATTTTCAATTTGATCTCTTATATAATTATGGCCCTACGAATCTAATCTTGCGGCCATTTGACACCCTTTATTCCAAACAATCTTTGATTGTACAATCAAAGTTGTATTTAATCATGAAAATCTACCTAAGTTTAGAAATTTATTGTCTCTAATTAAACGAGCTAGGACCATTGACAGGAACTATATAAAAACAAAAAACGATGAGGCTCGAAGCAAAACCGACAATATCTTTTTTCCTTTTGAGTCAAAAAATAAAGGACAATATCATGATAGTGTAGAACTGTGTGGACATTCATGCACACTTTAGATTGGAGTCCAACAATAATTTGCTTAAATTATTTTTTAAATAGATACAATTATTAGAGTGGAGAAGAGATCTCACTCAAAAAATTGTGTTAATAATTATAATTAATTATATTGTGAGCGGAGAAATGGATCCACCATTTAATAGAAATTTTTCCAAAAGTGAAAACTGACTAATTTTTGTGTACAAATCCAAAATGACAAAAATAACTTATTTTTTTATGGACAGAGGGAGTATGAAACAGAAACTTTTTTCACTTTTTAGATCGTAGAAATTTATAGTGAATTCATCACTTTGATAAATAAATTAATGATTCAGAGTTCTAGACTTCTAGAGGTGCCCAAAATTAATCTTTTTTGAATTCATAACTTTTTATGGGAAATTCATAATCATATATAACAAATTCACGGTGTATCATTGAAACCGTATTCATTGTTCATAGATTTACCTAACTAGAAAATAATTTAATTTATTTTTTAAAATAAAAATAAGATTTAGTTATTTTACTGTTCATTATCACAATGTGGTTGCATAGATTTATTGTTCATTAAAACCATAATTAGTATTTATAATTTACGTTAAGAACTTCCCCAACATTTGTTTCTTACTTTCCACCGATCACGTATCCTATCTATTTATGTCAATTTCTTTGCCACAAAATGTATTTGATCATCCTATATACACTGCAGAAATAATATAGAATATTACTCTCTCCGTCCTCCATAAATATGCGTAGATGCTTTCGATACGAGTTTTAATAAAAAATTATTTAGAATATTAATGGTGAAAAAAGAGTCTCACAATTAAGAGTATTATTAAATAGATCACGAGTAAATAAATGTAAGTTACAAGAGTAAAATTATCAAAATTTATGATAAAAGTTTGGTAGATAATATAAGTGGGAATTATCACATATAACCACACGATGGCGTCATCGATGGTGCCATCGAATACACCATCGAGTATAAAAAAGTCAAAGAGTGTTATATAGTCTTTTAAACTTAAAATGACTATATAACTTATTTATTATAAAATAGAACTGTAAAATTTATATTTTTATAAAAAATGGCTATAATAAGATTTCGCTCGTGATATAATTTGGAAGTGGTAATTAGAAGGAAAGAGAGTTGCGACAAAAATGATCCGTAGAAATTGAAACATGGTAAAATGGTGTGCACGTGTTTGGTCGTGGACCATGAAACTAGGCTTAGCTACTTGTAGTTTTGTGGAGGAATGTTGGGCTTTATTTCATGTGACAATATCTTCACACATTTTCTCATGCCCTTTTTCTACGTTTTTCTACTCCTTCCGTCCTATTAAAAATTATCACATTATTTTTAAGCACGAAAATTAAAAAAATGTATGCTTAAAAATTGTTCACTTGCCGAGATTAAATTAATCTGAAATTATCTGAGATTGAGTTGGCTCGAGATTAATTTTGTGACAGAGGGTAAGCCAAGACTCATAAGTCAAACCAGGGGGCTTAGCCCACTGGCCACCGGGTCCTCACTTAAGTGAAGTGACCCGGGTTCGATCCCTCTTGGGAGCGAATTGGTGATTGGAGATATAAGGTGGATTTGGTGAATGGAGAGATAATGTGGTTCTTGGAGTGGATGTGGAACTAATTACTAACATCTAACATGACTTTGCCCGATCAAAAAAAAAAAAAAGACTCATAAGTCAAGACTATTCCTATGTGATATTGTTCCAAGATTGAATCACGGGTCGTATTCACCCAACCGAACAAGATATTACTAAGATTAGTTTAATTCAATCCTATCTAATCCTTTACACCGAACGGCCCTTTAATAAATAAAGTCAGTTGGTGGAAATTATTTAAATATTAAATATAGAGAGAATATGTTGTCAAAAAAAATAAGATATTTATAATGGAACATTCCATTATAAAAAGTGAGACATTTGTAATGAGACGAAGAGAGTATTAAATACCTAAAACCCATCACTCTTTCTCATAACACCAACAATCTTGGGATTTCAGGTCCGAATATCTCTATGTCGATTTTCATTATTCATGCAATATTAGATCCCACACATCATTTTCACCAATGCAAATATTTTGATTATTCATGCAATAAAAAAATGATAATCATTTTCAATATTTTGATCTATTATCACAAGATTATTCTAACAATCTGTGACATAACTCTGAAATTTTTTGTTTCTCCAATAAAAAAAATACTAACATTCTAACAATAATATGTGTTGACTCAATAATAGAAAGGTCGAATTCATTGTCACCTAATTTTCTAAAACATTTATTTTTATAAAATAAATAATTTAGCTTCCAACGACAATGATTTTAAGACTACGTTGCATCTTTACGTATACAATAAAACATTGACTCTTTTTTATTTTATTTTATTTTTTTCCTCTTTTTTGTTTTTTCTCTTCCATGTGCACTTTTGTGACTTGGGGGCATATATATGTGAATGTTGGGTTACTATGGGTTGGAGACATAATCTCAGTCTCAGATTTGCTGTTTCTTTCAAAAAAATTTAGGTCCAAAATAGTTTGTTTGTCACGTGACCTTTGTGTGGAGGATTGATAACTAATACTACTATGATTTCTTTCTTAGATTGAAAAATTAAATTGCGTATCTTAATCAATACCAAAACTAACAATTCAAAAGTATCCTTAATACTACATTCATTAGCTTTTTCATCGACAAGATGGGAATTTAAGACGATTAAAGGGGCTGTACTTTTAAGCTAGTGGAGCCCAACTCAAGTGATAAAGCTGAGACAGACTCTCCTTTGTGAGATGTCTTTGGTTCAATCTCGTCTATAAACGCTCCTTTGGAGAGCGCTCCAATGAGACCCCCTATTTTTAATGAGACCTGAGGCACGATCTTTGTGCATTCATTTCATCAATCATATGGCTGATATTGTATCTAGAGGGAGAATTTTTTTTCTCAGGGTTCGAATCCTGGAGGGAGCGAAATATTTTAAATTTCGTTATTCATCAGTATATACTGCATTGTTCATCGGTATATAGTACCTTGTTCATCAGATTATATGTATTATTCATCACCAATTTTTTAAATTTTGTTATTCATCAGTATATACTGCCTTGTGGCCCTTGTTCATCAATCTTTTAATTGTTGTAAAATGCAAAATAGTAAGAAGGTCTCTTGAGATAAAATACAATAGTGTAGCGACATAGTAAAAAAAAAAAAAAACTGTAAAGAAAACTTTGAAGATGAAGTATATTACAGCCTTTCAAAAAAAAAGATGAAATATTACAGTTCGAGGATATAACGAAAATATAGTACAAATAAACAGTAAAAGTATAGATTTCTCAAAAAAAAAATTAAAAAAAAATAGAGACCTAAGCCCATGATTTAATCTAGCTAGCTAGTTTTATGATTCATACACCTCCGTTATAACCTGCAAAAAAAACTTTGTGTGCATTGGTACGGTTCATCCACTCAATTAAGGTTTATCAATTTTCAATTAAGATTTATGTATTTATTAATTATAAATAGAATAATTAATTATAATTAAAATAAATTATGCCTTTTATGGTAGAAGGGTGTGTAATAGCGGATTATTTAAGCAGCTTAATTAAAATTGAAAAGCTAAGAAAATAAATGACTTGATATATATTTTTTAAAGGGACTATATGTAGGCCACCACTTTCTAATCCAAGTAAAAACATATCTCCATGATGAACCGAATCTAGTAAATATGCTATTTCCCAAGTTTTTTTTTTTCTATTTTAAATAAAAAAAATAAATTGGACACTATTTTCCCGAGAAAATGGGGTTTTGATGAAGAGCACATAGTCACGCGGTAGTAATAGCCAAGTTGGATGGGGCCATTATTTAATCTACGAGACTGAATAATTGTAAAATTTTGAAAACGACAATTGTATACAGATAAGACCTTTTAAAAAATATTTAAAAAAATACAGATAAGACTTATTTTGGCGTTTTTTTGCGATTCTAGGGTTTTCATAAATTATTTTGGAGAAAGCAGCAGCCAGCAAATGTAAATCGTGGTTGAATTCTCGACATACGAAATTTTAATGGACATTGTACGCACTTCTCTTTTAAATGCATACCAAAAGTTGGTTCTTTCTTTATTTATTACTATTATTCATTTCATTTCACGTGGGTACTACAAGAATTGTATAATGAATTTAATCTTGGTACCAACCAACAAAAATAAGGGAGATAAATATCATGTAGCATCAAAAAATATCTCTCCCGAATTAGGAATTTGAAATTAATCTTGGTACCAACCACCCCAAAAAAAAATAAGGGAGATAAATTCATGTAGCATGAAAAAATATCTTATGTTATGATTATACTATTACATATACAGAGGGAGAGAGTTTGGAAGAGGGAATGAGGATTTAAAGGAGTAAATTATAAGGAAAAACGTATTTAAATATTTGTATACAAATTGGGAGCGTAGTAGTAATTTAGAGAATAACTGTAGAGAAGAAGATGAGGAATATACAATTTTGAAGCATTAGGGTGCGTTTACTTTGATGGATAAATTTATCATGGAAAAATAAGGGATAATAAAAATTTATGCCTTTAAAAGTCTCATTTCTTTTCTCATATTTTACACAAAAGAGAAGTTCATCATTTTTCATCCTTATTTTCACTTCAAGGAGGGATAATATCATTTTTCCATCCTTATTTACACATGTATTCTTTTTGTCTTATAATTATTTTAGTTTTCAAGAACATGAGTAGCTAATTTATTTCTATCAATTTTTTTTATCAATAAAGTAAAAATATATATAAAGAAGTGGCCACGGTACCAGCGGTACCAAAATCAATACAAGAAAGGGAGCGTGCACTCACTAGAGCACCACGTAGAGAAAGGAACATTCGATTCCACAATTTGGAAAATCTTGTTCCAACTCCAAAGTCTACCTTTAATCTCCAAAACAAGTTTCTGTGCATCCCAAACCTTTCCTTCAAACCTACTTTCATTTCTGCATTTCCAAACCAGCCAAATTGTCCAAACCCACAATGCCTTAAGAAATTCCCGGCACTTCTTTCCTCTTCCACCGTGTGTAAAGGACATGAAATGTTGAATTAAACCTTGAGGCTTTCCGGTTTTGATATCGATCCATTACTGGATTTGGTCCCACACAAACTCAACTTTCGGGTAGTGAAGGAAGATATGCTCCACCGTCTCCTCGCTCGCCACACATATGTTACACCATCTCTCTTCAATTCCAATCGGTATATTCCTCTTCACCAAATTATCGCACGTCGCCAACCTGTTTCTCCAACCTCTCCATGCGATCACCCTTGCCTTGTGTAGAGTCGGTGCCTCCCAAACTTGAGCCAACTCTTTGTTATAACAGGAAGATTGCGCGCCTTTCATCGCCGCAACGGATTCATATGCCGACTTGGTTGAAAAAACTCTGTCTTTTGCCGCCTTCCAAATCCAGCCATCCTACTTTCTTGGTCTAGGAACAAAAGCAGAAATAACCAACATTAGAGCATCAACCATCCATTTCTCCCCTCGCGCAACTCTCTTCTCCAGCCTACCTCCCATACCCACTCTTCTCCCACCCAATATCCAGACTCCCCGACCAGCCCATTTTTATCCACACTTAAATTAAACAGCCTCGGGAACACGTATTTAAGCAGTTTACCACCTACCCACACCTCATTCCAAAATCTGATACCCATGCCATTCCCGAGATACCGAATTATGTTATAAAAAAACCAATACTCCTCCACCCCTCCCCCTTTCTCTACAATCTCGGACCACCACCCCTTCATACCGCCTCTAACCCCAAGCCTGCACCCCCCTCCCCCTTCCCCCTAAACCAGCTCACCAATTAACACATGAGAGGCATTTGCAAAAATGCCCTTTTCTTATAAACACTTGTAAAAATGCCCTTTTTCACTTATGAAAAAGGGCATTTTTACAAGTGTTTATAAGAAAAGGGCAGCTCACCAATTAACACATGATTTAACCACCCTCGCCCAAAGCACCTCGCTATCAATTATAAGCTTACAGTAGATGAATTTATGTTTAGGATTATCCAACTACAACCTTCTTCTATTCTTGGATTCATATTTTGCTTTAACTTTAACATGCTAATTGAACGCGATCATTAAACACGATTACGTATTTAGATGTATTAATTTAGAATCGGAACACTGAGGATTACTATCTATGTGATCTAGAACATATGACATGCTAATTAATAAAATTGAGATGTTGGATACTGTATATATATTTATTAATCTTTTGAGAGATGCATGTTACTCCCTCCGTCTCACGAATCTTGACACGTTTGATTTCGGCACGGGAATTAAGGAATTATAGATTAATTTTTTAAGTGTGTAGTTAATAACGTATAAAAATGATAAAGTATAAGAGAGAACGTAATAATTATTACCTTATTTGGAAATGTGTCAAGATTCATGGGATGGTCCAAAAGAAAAAATGTGTCAAGATTCGTGGGACGGAGGGAGTAGTAATTACTGAGACGTAACAATTGTTGCATGTAATTAGCATATATTCAAGAGAAACTCTAAACTAGATTTCAAGATTGATGGTTCCACGAGGCATCATCCTGTTGGAAAAAATTGCAACCCTGACTTCGAATTTCATAAATTATGATTTTTTTTTAAATCAATTTTCATATTATTCATCGTGTATTCGCAATTCGTGATTTATATTTAAAAATGGCTTTGTAGCTTAAAGCATACCCCACCGAAAATTTGGGGGAATTATCTTTGACCTCTCATGTCTCTCTTTTTTGATAGGTCAGAGTTTCTTTTTGAATGTTTTAATTAAAAAGTTGGCAATTTTTACAACTCGGCCTAAATATCGAGTCATTTTTGTAACTCAGTGCAAAGGTCAGATAATATTTTTTAATTATTACTATACTTTGTTTTTTCTGATTTGTCATAATTAAAATTATAATCTCGTTCCTCCAAATTTATTGCTGAATATAAAAATATAATTTCGTCCATCGATTTTTAAAATTTTAGTTCAATCTCTAACCACTAGAACAATATTAGTGATAATCTTATTGATTTAAGATTTTAAACTGATTCAGTAAGACAATTAAACCCAGCATCATAATGTTGACATCAAGAATAATCAAATCGCAAGAAGTAATGTTCCAAAATGGATCTGGCGTTTAATTTTTTTCTCAAAAAAAAAAAAGGAAAAAAAAGGACCTGGCGTTGCTGCTAACATTAATGATGATGGCACAATGAGATTGTCGACTAAGGCTGACTCATCATTCATCATACTCACATGAATGCATGTGGGCAAAAAGGGCAAGAGAGATAAGGAGCCATAAATAATTATATATATACATTTAAATAGAGTTGCAATTATGGTATCGTTACATAAATTGGAATCACATATTTTGTACATATCATGCATTAAGAACGTGGCACGTAACATAAGATTTTTAAGGCCTTTCGAGGAAAATACATGTAAAGGGTAAATGAGAACAAAAATTTAAATATTAAAAAACATATATCATTATTATTGTTGTTGTTATTATTATTATTATTGTTTTAGTATGAATTTTTTTAATGCATATAATTGAATACAAAAGTGCATAATTTTACACACAAAAATGTAATGCATATTTTGTGGCAACATCATGCATATTTTTTTGTGCAAAAGTTATGCATATTTGTGTTTATATATTATATACATGCATTTCTGTGTGGAACATTATGCATATATATGTTTAATTATATGCATTTTGTGTGTAACATTAAAAATATTTGTGTTAAATTATATGCATGATTAAGGCGGCAAACAGTGAGCAATAGCGAGATGTAGCTAATGTGCAATGCATTTTTTAGTGTAATATTATGCATATTTGTGTTTAATTATATGAATTAAAAAAATTTGGATATTAATATCATATTTTTTTTTCCTATTTTACACTGCGTATTTTGCATTTGAAAGGTCTTGGAATGTCTCTGCCACGTGTCGCATTCTTGGTGCATCACATTGACAAAATGTGTGGTCCAGAATTGGTATTAAATACTTCTACCTAAGGTTTGAGTACTACATGATCTATAATATATATATATATATATTGATCTAGTGAGAATTGTCAAATACGATGAGAAATGATAACAAATATGAAATATCAATTATTCATCGTATTGTTGATATTATTCGAGTTAATCGTGTGAAATGAGAATAACGAACATATCAATAAGATCTACGAACAAATCAATTAATGTAACCCATGAATAATCATTCTTACCAAGTTTTGAATACTGGAGGGAGCCCCAATTTCACTACTGAATATAATTATTTGTATGTGTTACATTAATTCGTTCATTATTCTCATCTTTCACTACCAACGTTATCTTTATATCACAACCCCTATATAGATACATATGTCTAGATGAGCCTCAAAATAGTGAAAGACAAAGTGTGGTCCTTGATGCATCCAACTTTGATCAACATCATAAACCTTGTCTTAGCTCCAAACCCTTAGCCTTGATGGCGACCACACTCCTCATTATTCATTAACATCTCAATCCCAACAATTCACAATATTTGGCACTCTCACTCAATCACACTATTTACGAGAGTGACTTTAATTCCCCTTTCTTCTCTAACTAATATGACAGGAATGTATCATCCAATTAGTAATGAGGGAATTAATGACACCATTAGTTGAAGACAAAAAACCTTAATTAATGAAGCCGCCTCGTGTGAATGAATATTATGAATGAATACATAAAAAGATAGAGTACAAAGTTTGGCTATACTTTACTTTAATTTTAAATACTACTATATGATTTATCTATTTTATTCACTTAGGGTGCGTTCTCTTTGATTGTAAATTTATCATGGGAAAATGAAGGATAAACAAAATTTCACCCTTTAAATCCTTCATTTCTTTTTTCACATTTTCTACTTGACCCTAAATCAAGTAGAAAATGTGGGAAGAGAAAAAAAGAATTTAAAGGGTGAAATTTTATTTATCCTTCCTTTTTTCATGATAAATTTATAACAAAAAAGAACGCAATTTAAGCTATATTTACCTAATAATAGCAGCTGCCATTTTTCATGGAAGAAAAGAGAGAGAGAGAGCATAAAGTTAAGAGGATTTGAATGTTTAATTGGAATGTCACATGTGGCATAAGTGGGGGTGGGGGCTGCCCACAACATGACACTCCTTTTTTGTTGCAAAATTAGGCTGTTATTTTGGCGGAATTTGCCCTACTTTCAAATTTGTGGGGTTTTCTCTTTCTCTCTTTCTTTGCCAACAACAAAAATTTACATGTTATTTATTGTTATCTATTGTGACTGTAAATTGATCAAACCACATTAGTCATTTTCCATGCCACATTAGTCATTTTCCGGTTTGTGAATATGCTATATACTTGTATACACATATTCGACGCTTTAAATAAAAGATTCTATTTTGAATATTGAGAAGAAAATGAAAGAATTTGGCTGATTGCTTCACGATTGGCAGCTACGACAAATTTAAGGTCTACTTCATTAAATGTGATTGTTGATTCAAAATGATTATAACCACAAGAAATAATTATAAATAAAGTAGATTACACAAATTTTTAAGGCAATAGTTTTAATAATCAGTGCTTCTTTTTGATGTGACTCGCAAATGTACTACTATATCCAGTAATTTGTTCAATAGAATAAGGTTAAGTCCAAGAAATGAATAAGATAAAGAAGGAGAAAAATAGAAAAAGAATAAGCAATCCTAATAATTGAATAAGTAGTGGGGAATCAAATGAAATGGCGTAAACAATATAAAAACAAAAATATGAGTTGGCATGTCACAATTCATAAAGCCAATGAATAAATGATTCCAATTTAAAGTCAAAGAAACATCGAAGAAACAAGAGAGAGATTGGGTATGCTAAGGCAGGCAAATTTACACAGATTAAAAAAAAAAAAATACATGAATATATCAACCTTAATTATTAACATAGGCTTAAAAATTCAAAAATTTTAACCCCAAAAATAATTAAAAAGAAAAAGAGAAACAGAAAAAGAAGGGGAAAAGAAACACCTAAGACGAACTAAAATTCTGGCCGGAGTGGCCAAAAGCGGCGGCGGAGGCGCCGCCATTGAGTAGGCCCGTGAGAAAAGTCATAGCTTTGACTTGCATTTCCAAAGCCGCAATATAATCAGTGGTTTCTTCTAGAAGGTTGGGCAGCGAGACCTTCCGGCAGCCGGGGACTAACCGGCTCAGGACCTTAACTTTCTTCTGCATCGGCGGCAGTTTCTTCTGCGCCGCCACCTTCCTCGAGCGGGATCTTCCGGCGCCCGGCTTGGCCGCCTTCTTGTGCTTCTTGTTGATGTGAGCGAGGCGGAGGCTGAGGCGGTTGGTGAGGATGGCTCTGCTCCATCGCGTCTTGCCCCGGGCGGACGCCGCCAGCACCCGGTCGGCGGCATCGCGGACGGCGTGGCCGGAATCGGGGCGGCGGAGGTGGCGGAGGGCGTCCACGAGCTTCGACGAGTAGATGTGCTGCTCCGCTTGGGTCCGCCACCGGGTCGGGCCCGTTTCCGCGGCGATCCGGGCGTCCGAATCCGGGTCGATTTTCCGACGCTTGCGCGATACGTTGGAATTGGCGTCGGGATTTGATTCCGCCATAGTGAAAGTCAACTGCAAAAACTGCGGCTCCGAAATCAGTGATTGACAAATCAAAGGAAATCGAATTTCCAATACATCAATCTCAAATCATTTCAGCCCTAAATAAATGAATCGCCCGAAATTTTATATACAGTACCTGATCAAAGGAGGAAACAGTCGCCCGGCGCGGGGAGACAGTAGAGAGAGAAACAGGTATCGGTGAGAGAGAGAGAGAGAGAGAGAGAGAGATGTATATTTGGGATTATATGTGTAGCAGAGATGCAGAGAAGAAGAGGAGAAATTGAATTGGAGAAAAGGGGAGTAGTGGAGCACTACTTGAGAGAGAGAGATGAAGATGAGAGGGAAGAAACGACAACACACGCGTCTTTTGTCTATTCATCAATTTATTGCGCTGCCACATTACTCTTTTTTCCCTCTCTACTTTTCATGTGCTCATCACAGGTAGGTATTATTAACACCATTATTTATTTATTTATTTTTTTAAAAAAATTAACTAAATTGCTTAAAATGAGTTTCTACTTAATTCTTTTTATTTTATTCTCAAAAAACAAAAAAGTTTTCAACGTACAACTTAGACCTGACTGCATACAAACAATGTGCAGTACACAATAGACAAGAAACTGATGATGTAAATATGAAGCATTCAATTTTTATGCTAGTATGTATTTTTGTTTTAAAGAATAATGCAGGTATTTAATAATAAATGTGAAGTTGAGATAAGCATTAACTTTTGTGTACAGTGATTTATTTATCTTCCCTACACGTTTATGTCAAGTTTGTAGATAAGATGGTTCAACGAATATACGTTTTCTTAACTAAAATAAAAACAACAAATTCATGCCTTACTTAACACATAAGATTAGACATCCTACTGATTTTATTAAACAAATTATAGTACTCAAATTATCTAACATAATCCTATATTACTTACTTTTTTAAATATTTCATATCATTAACATAATCCTATATTACTTACTTTTTTAAATATTTCATATAATGCGTTGTTATACTCTTGAATTGACCTTATATTCACATGAATGCGAGTGCTTAATTATTTTCTTTTACAATGGCTTAAAAATTCGTTAATGCTAAGTGGTCGTAAATGATAAAGATTTTACGCTGGGTTTATTCGTTAATGCTAAGTGGTCGTAAATGATAAAGATTTTACGCTGGGTTTATTTTTGATGGATAAATTTTGATGCGGAGTAAAGTATGCGAGCCTTTAGGATCAGAACATGTGGCGTGATTTGGCAGACCAGAGTAGTACGGAGGAGTAGATCGTATTAAGGCAGAATAAATTATTCCAGACATAAATAGCAAAGTTGGAGACAACTGCAGAGATTGGGCAGAGAAGAAAAGTCCGAAGCAACCTTCCAGAGCAGACTAACTGAGATGAGTCCGTCCGAAGAAGAAGAGCACTCGTAGATTTCCAGAGGAGAGAACCAGAGGAAGGCTTTCCAAGTTGGCTCTGTATTTGGGAGACAAGGACCCGACAAGGCATATGTCAATGATAGGCCTAGTCAGTTAGGTGGTTAGCGCACGAAATAAGTGAATTTGTAAAATTAATATCCTGCACGAAATAAGTGACTTTGTAAAATTACTATCCTGTCCTCAGTTGCAATGCCTATAAATATCCACGGCCTTGAAATAAACGGCACGCTCTCTCTCTTTTTCCAATAGAACTCTCTTTTAGCTTTATGAAAATCTGATAATCATGATAACTCAGCTAGATCATAAGAAAATTCCTACCGTATATCCCATAAGTTTAATTATAGTTTCACCAAATTTATTTATGGAAAAAGATGAATAAACAAAAATTTATGCCTTGAAATGTCTTATCTTTTTTCCAACATTTGTCACAGAGATGTTCAATGTTTTTCCTTTTTTATTTTCACTTCAAGATGTTCACTGTTTTTCCTTTTTTATTTTCACTTCAAGGATGAATAATATTATCCATCCATTTTTGAGTAGATAATATTATTCATCCTTGAAGTGAATATAAAGAATGAAAAATGGTGAACATCTCTTTTGTATGTCAAATGTTAGAATATTTGAAATATTTCTAGAGTGTGGATCCAATTTGTAAATTATCTTCTTTTTTATTGGTACTTAATCGTTTGGAAATGTTTTCTATAAAGAAATATTCTCTTGGCTAGATGGTAACATATCTAGGATTTTTCGATAGACCCTGATATATATTCCAGAAGATTTGTGTTTGTGAAAGGTAGATTTTCTTTTATGGTGCATTTGCTTTGGTTGTAAAATTTTCTTTGAAAAATAATAGATAAGAATATATGAGAAAATATTATCTTTATATCTTTTTTATTATTATTATATGTTTATTACAAATGAAAAGATGAAAAAATGTTGGAAAATATTTTCACACTCATATCTTAGGATAATATTATTCAACATTAGATAAAAAATAAGTGAAAAAGAGTTGTTCAAAAAAAATTTATATTCCATCATCCTGTCCAAATAAAATTTTCCACCATACTAAATATGTGAAAATGATGAAAATATACTCTTGCGCTCATTTTTCATCAAAATAAGCGCACACTTAGAATTTTGGGATAATGAGTGAAGATTTGGAAAGTTACTTATATTATTTGATTTAGTTTTTCGATCGTAATATAATAAAAAGTTTTCCTGAGCATAATCCCATGATCCCTTAAATATAGATGCATGTATAAAATCAATTTTGTATATTGATTCTATATATGATAATTATACAGTGTTGTTTTGTTATATGACACGTAATAAATGCTCAAGTCATTGAGAACCATTTGTTTCATGTTAGTAAGGTTTTGATCTATTTCACATACCATGAAAAAATTCTAACGATACTCATAATTTCTAAATTTTGTTCTAATCTAATTTCTATCTGTTTTTATTATTGGGTGTGTTTGATAGTCATATTTAAAAATGGTGTGATTAATAAAATTAAAATAAATTTTATCAGAAAAAATAAAATTAAGATAAATAATATAGAAAAAATGAGATTAATTATCTATCTAGCCTAAATAAATAATACTCCATGAAGGTAGATGAGTTATTTATCGAGGTGAAATAATAGAATAAGACAAGATTTTTTAACTATCACGGATCAGCTTGTTAAATAATATGGGCTACCAAACACCCATCTAAGCCAAGATTACTTGGCTTATATAGGGTGTGTTACTTTGCATGATTGAGTATATTTTTATTTTCAAGAATATGATTTCTCCAATCACACCCTTTTAATGGTATAAGAATCAAGTAAAACAGTTTAAACGATAGAAATTTTGGAATATTTCAAAGTTTCAATCCATCAAAGTAAATAAAAGATTAATCTTATTATTTTTATATACAATAATTAATTCTTCAAAGTAAACGTCCACTTAATGAACAAATCCTACAAAATTGGCCGACGTGGCATGTAGGTGGATATCCAATAATCCAACATGGTTTTTTATTAGTAAAAGCTTGATGACATGCCATTGTGTATTAAAACTTAACTTAAATTTTTTCCATTAAAAGGTGATCAACCTATGGCATTATTCATTAAAATTCGCAAAGAAATATTCAACTATGTACTAAATTGGCGAAGAATTTGTTACGAGAAAAGATAAAATAAAACCATATGTTTGATTATTGATATCTCAATTTAATATATGAGAAAAGACGTCCGTGCAAATTACACGCACAAAAAATGTTTTTATATTTTTTTATTTGTATAGAATTAATACCAACTCAATTATCAAATATAATAAGAAAATAATTTTAATTGAATATATTTGAGTTGAATATTGAAAAAAAAAGAATTCATAATAATAAAAATTGATATTGTGAAACAGGCAAAAAAAAGTTAAAAAATGAAAAAAAAAATAATTAAAAAATAAATTTATTCGAAAAAAGATGAGAGAGGAGGTAGAATTTTTAAAAAATTTAATCTTTAAATAAATATAAAGTTTACATTTTAAATCAAATATTTATATAAAATATATCAAATTAAAGATCTTATCGTGATTTTTAATTTGTTATGCATATTAAATATTTTATAATTAGTCAAATTTCATAATTTTAAAAAACATAATATATATATATATATATATATAAATCTTCAATTTTATTATAACTACCAAATTGCCATTCACATTTGAAATTGATTTCAAATTGAAATATTTGGTTATTAATATCTAGTATAGATGTGTCAATAATAATGATGCAGCCATACAAAGAAGCTCCTAATATTAATTCCACCGACGAGTTTCCATATTTGTTCTTCAAAATGTTATACTATTTGTTCGTGGTAGGTTTCGTATTTTCTTGACAACTTTGCAGAATATTCTATTATTGTTGATTTGTTGGGCTATAGATGGCAAAAATAGACCAAACTTGTAGAATTTCAATCATAACTTAGGAGTAACAACTCATGTATATCAATGATTTAACTACTTCATTAAAAAAAATATACAAGTACCATATAAAAAAATGAGCACATATATATTTGTTGTAAAATTTTCTTATCCGTTTTACATTTCAATATATCAAAATCATTACCATTTCCAACACTAAAGTTGAAAGTAGGAGATAGTCATTGGTTTTCGAGGTGAAATATCACTCATGCTCCTTAATTTTCGTATCGAAAAATTTTGAGCCACTTAGAATGAAGTAATTAGCGCTTGCAGCTATTTCAGTTAAATATTAGTTCATACAATGTGGAAAAGAAATGAGTATAAACTACAATATATATCATCAATCATATTATAATATGCTTATTTCATACAATGTAAATTAATAAAATCCCATTGTTCATAAGCACCCTTCTCAATTAATATTGTTGTTGTTTTATTTGATAAGTATGTGGTTTGTTGAATATCCTAGTCAAGCTTGATTGCTTAAAAATGAAGCAAAATCATGTGAAGGATAATAGGCCACACATGATTTGGTGCAGCACTGTAAGAAGCTACTAAGCTAAGTTATTTACCTACAGTATTTGTAAACAGTTGAGCTACCAACCATTAAGTGTACCTCAAGCTCTTCAACTTGTACATATACTAATATACTAGTAGTATTTTATCCCATAATTAAATCCCTATAACAAATTAAGCCCTTTTGCTATATTAATTTACATTTTTGTTGTTTACATGAATCAGACAGCTAAATGACCGAGCACGGTAAGTTGGTAACAAAGCTTATCTTATTTATTTATTTAAGAGGAATTTTACTATTATTGTACATCACTTATATGTATCGTAAGATTCGAACCTAAGACCTTATTGACTTGTCCATATGACCGACAACCATATTATTAATTTAAAAAGAAAAAATCTTCACTGGGAGACCGTTTATAGCACCCAACAACAAAGGTGCACATCTGAGTTTATACCATTTGTCACTTGATGATGATTGACTCGTCTAAGTTTATTTTGATATTAAGATAAATGTTTAAAATGTTTTGTAAATTGTATATATTTAAAAAATAAAATCATCATTTTTTATTTTTTGTATTCTCTGAAAATAGACACCAATTTTCTCACATACAACATCAATTTTTACTTCCAAAAACTCTTACTATCTTTTTTCTCATTTCTTATGAATCTCAATCAAAATTTTGCATTCAATATCTCGCTTAAAATGAACCCCTAACCTAAAATATGTATGAATGAAATTATAATTAATCGCCAACAATATTATATTTAAATATATTTATATATTGTATACAGTACGTAATAAATAATTCAAACTAACGGATCGACAAGTAAAAGGACAACAAACTGATAGCAATATAGAATGTGATGGCACAACAATATAAAAGAGAAATTAATTGTGTTATATTCGAAGGAAAATGAAGAATTGATGATAAACAGTAAGAGGAGCTATGCCGAATAAAAGTGATGCAGATTATATCTATAATCTCAAAGTAAACTTTAATTTTCATATGTGTGCATGGAAAAAAATGTACATAGATGACATATCCATTAAAAGTGATAAAATGATGTTCACCAAAATCATAAGTATATAAACTTTAAATCGAAAATTAATTTTAGGATAACTGATTTATGGAATTAGAAGACACGAAATTAATCAAAAATTAAAGATGGGTTCCAAACAAAAAATTTAAATCATTATTCTCGACGGCCTAACGACAAATTTCAAAAAATAAAACTAATTATTTTTATATTTTATAATTGTCGACGGGTTAATGACAGGAACCAAAATTTTAAAATATTTTTTTTATATTTAATAGTTATGACGGATTATCGAGACATAAAACGTGAAAATAATATTTTAAAAAATTAACATGTAAGATGGATTACAAATGGATTAACAACTAGTGTTAAATTCTCAGTACCATATTTTTTTTATGGATAAATTTATGTTGTTAATATCTGCCATTGTTTCAGAGTTTTTTGTAGTGTTTTGAGTCTTTTGACTAAAAATGGACAAATCCTACATAAAATCTAACCATTTCCGATATCGAATAAATTCACAAAATCAAAGCTGTTACAAATAATAATAATAATAATAATCACAAAATCAAAGCTGTTACAAAGGCAAAAATGATAACCAGTGCTTTCATTTAAGCATATGTTGGTTGAACTCCAACACACACACACACTAACTAATTAAACTTATTATATGTATCTTGTATTTAAAAAAAAAGAACTAACTAAACTTATCCTTAAAGTCATACAATTACATATATTAATTAGGAAATTGGTTCGAGTTGGTGAGGTGCTTGTCACAAGTCTACGACAGCTTTGTAGTTTTTAATAGCTTTCCATTTATCCATTATTTCAACAACTCCTTATTTATAATATGCACCAAATTGAATTCGCTCATTGCTCTGTTTTATTTAAATACAGCCAATTAACGATCAAATCTTAGAAACAAAGTATATATCTTATTCGAATTAATCATCATTTTTCCTAGAGAGTTCTATGATTTCATAAATGAATCTCATATACTTAAAAATTTGTGGCATGACTCTTGTGCTAGAATGAAACTGAAATGAAATCATGATTCCCACGCCCATGTTTAATTAAATTAATCTTATGGTTTTTAATTACACTTTTTATTGGAATCTACCATTCCTAAAAACGGCCTATTTCCATTAGGATGAGATTTTATTTTTTTAAATCAGTTTGTAACAAAATTATAATATCCTTTCATATTTCATTCCATTCTCAAATTTACTTTCATTCCCACGAATTAGCCATTAGGTGATGGCTAATGCGCTGGAACAAATAATTTAGATACGAATAAAATGAAATGAAATGAAATAGACATTCTTGTAGTTGATATTTATTGGGAGCTAATTGTTAAAAAATGACTGTAACTTTTAGTGTTTTAAGAACGAGGACTAAATGTTAACGAATTTGAAAATGAAGATTAGATGTTGCGGAATTTGAAAATGAGGAGTATATCTTTCATTTTTTATATTTGCACTCTTATCTCGGACAATGATGGAAGCTATACTCCTCATTTTGATGTGTTAAATAGAAGTGTAAATGTGAAAAATAAAAGCTACAGTCCCCATTTTTAAATTTTGTAACATATAGTCCTCATTTTCAAATTCCGTATTATATAGTCTTCTTGAAAAACATTGAAAGTTATGATCCTATTTTAACAATTAGCTTCTTTTATTGGAATTCAATAAAGTAAGAATCAAAGGGAATGAAGTAAATATCTCACATTTACTTTTTGTAGAGATGAAAAAATCTATACTCTTTTACAAGGTCGAAAATATCTCACCTCTGTTCCTTGTTAGTGTTGAAAACACCCCACATTTATTCATTGGAAGCTCAATGAAGGTTTTAATATGAAGTTGTACAAGTTTGGCAAAAGTGGACTATTAAAGACTTAAAGTTGTCACAAACAAAGATGATGCATGATTCATGCTCACCTCAATTTAATAGGGTATTTCTCTTTCTTACTTCTTTGATAAATAGTAGTATATCCTAAAAAATTACTTTATCTCTCATGTTTTATTATAAACTATTAGTGTCTTAATATTTGTATTTAAAGATGACAAATAAATCAGGTCGGGCCTGCCAGGCCCAGCCCACCAGACTTTGGGATCACCGTGTCAGGTCCACCAAGCCCAAAATTTGATCGGGCTGCAAATTTGCAAGCCCAACCCAGTCCCTCTCAAATCATCAGGCGGTCTGACCAAACTCATCCAATAAACTATTCGTTTCTTAATATTTACTATATATATATATATTTTTTAGGGAAATCAAGCCTTGTATTAATTCAAGTCATTCATGGTTATAGCAGACAACCATGAAGGAAAAGAATCAACTAACATCAAATCAAATTTCTAAACATTTCTGCGTAATCAACCATCATATAATAGTTACTGTTTCATCAACTCATGAATTTAAATTAACATACATTTTGAAAATAAAAACATTTTGAATTTTCTATGAACATAAAAAAAATTACTGCTTTACAAAAATTGGGAATTTAAAACCCACCGTTGTGTCAACTTGTCGTGTCTTGCAAGGCCAACAATCCTAATTTTTTTTTTTTTTGATCAGTAAAGTAAAACTTTTATTGAAAGAAAATGGATCAAGGCATCAGGAATGCCAATCAAAACAATAAAACAAGTTTGAAGTCTTTGGAACACCAAGAAGTAAAAGGAATTCCTAACTCCACTATTTTGTAGGCCAGGCCAACAATCCTAATGATGTTATTATTATTCGAAATTAATTATTGAAATTTCTCAACAAATGATTCCCCAAGTTGATGTAAAAAAGTAGTACTTACTATGCTTGATAAGTATTAAATTGCTTTAAAAAATAAAAAAATAAAAGTAAAGTAGTTTCGTCGTTCAGTTATTAGGTGGGGCCAAATTCCAATACTAGAATTTATTTGTGTAGTGAGAGCAATGATTAGTGCGTTGTGCAAATAGAAATAGAAGTGTTGAAAAGAAAATGAAAGCATGTGGTTGTTTTCATGGCACTTTCTATCACTTCTTTCTCCCTATTTATTTATTCTTAATAGTTTTTTCACATACGTTTTTGGACTGAAATATAAAAGATGCATCCTAATTTGCTTTCCATTTATTTATCTTTTTTTTTTATGTTTTTCAAACAAATATGTTTATCAATAAACCTTGTTTGATGGGAAGTACGGTGTTGGGTTCCATTTTTTATTAGATTTTAAGACTATTGTATATTTTTTCATTTATAGTTGATCTACAGATTTAATACAAAGAATTCTAATGTGGAGTGGATTCATATAGGTCTATTCACGTATATAGAAAGGCTTATCCAAATCACGCAAAATTTTAAATGTATTTAACCTTATATGTTTACATTGTTTGTTATTGAGCTGTTAATGTTATCAATTAACACACTCACCCAACAAGTCACAAGCATACTTTTGTTAGTTAACTCAATTAGCTAACTTGCACTTAGGGATGTCAAAAAAGCCCGAAACCGACGGGTCGACCCGAATAGACCGATAAAAAAGGTGGGTTAGGGCTGAAAATTTTTAGCCCGAAAAAAATTTAGCCCGAATGGCCCGAACCGAAAATAGCCCGAGCCCGATAGGGTTGGCCCGAAAACCGAGTGGGTTGGCCCGATTAACCGAACACTTTCTTAATAATTGATTTCTAAACTTTAATATTTTACTTTTTAATTTGATAATAATATTTTGGTGATTGTATAATATGTTTTGATTTTTTCTAACGATTAATAATAAATATTTATGATATAAAAGTTAAGGAAAGATAGTAATTAATGTTATATCTATATACAATTTTTATCAGAAACAAAGTTAAATTAGATATTATGTAAATTTACATTAAAATAACACTAATTTTTGTATCTAAAATAAGGCGAAATATTTTGATTTAAAAAGCACGACATATTTTTATTACAATAATATGATTATCCATATAAAAAATTATACATATAAAAAAATCATAAATTTATGGGCCCGAACGGGCTAGCCCGAAACCGAGTGGGTTAGGGTTAGGGTCGAAAAATTTTAGCCCGAAAAATAAAAAAATCGACTAGCCCGAACCGAAATTAACCCGAAACCGAATGGGTTGACCCGAAACCGAGTGGGTTGGCCCGATTGACATCCCTACTTGCACTTAATCGAAATAACTTGCATGAGTTGATTTAATATTTTACAAAGGTCTTATGGGAGAACTTCAAGCTATGTTATTGGACATCGGGCACTGCCTCCAACTCGATTTGAGTCCGATCATGGTTTTTTCTGACTCACTCCTAGCTATATATGTGGTTCACAATGAAAAAATCAGCTCTGAAACTTTATGCGATGATTTGCTTGTTATGTTTTCTCATGCTAAAGAGGCTTGTGTAGTGGAGTTCCGTCATATTAGAAGAGAAGCTAATTGCGTAACTCATTCTTTAGCTCATTTTGCTATTTACTGACCTGATGTAATATTTGAGAGTCGGATTTTTCGACTTGAATCCTCGACTTGATTCATCGGAATTTGAGTTAATATATTTCGTTGATTCTCCGTCATTTTTTTATTTATTTTTATTTACAACGGTCTTATAACTAAGTAAAAGCGAGTAGAAGTCACCGCATTCCACACACTTCAGACATTAATAACTATTTTACAGCTAAACCAATATACAAACACTTCAAATTACATTTATGTTATTTAATTGAATTAAAACAGTTAACCGGAAAATGAAAGCTATAATCCAATATAACGTGGCTTGTTCACAACCAATAACGTTGGTAAGTAAGTTGTCTCAGATTTTATCAAGGCACGTGTTGTAAAAATCTATCTTGAAATTTGATTTCATTGTATAGAAATAAATAAATCACAGATAACCTGTAGTTATTATTACAATCACAACTTTTATGAATATCTTATTTTCAGTGTAAATAGGATTGAGAAAAGCATTGTGTGTTGGCCTAGTGATAAAAGGTTAATGTTCAAGATGTGAAGTTTAGATTCGAGTCGAGTCTTCCGTCGCATTTCTTTATTTACTTATGTAATTTGTTAAAAAAAAAGGATTGAGAAAAACATCAATTGTATTATTTCTTTTTTATTTTCCATTTCAAATTGGGCCATATTCTAAAAATAAATTTGTAATCAACCCCAAATAATTCAAACTTGTGTTACTATTTCAATTTAAGAAACCGAAACCCCAATTATAGAAAAATACGAAATATCTATATGTTATTCCATGAATAAACAAAATTAAAAATAAAAAAAAAATGCGAGCAAATGCGTAAATAAACCCGAATATCGTTAATCTTGTTCGTGCTGATGTGCATACCCGCGCTTTCATTAGAGTGGTTTGGTAAGTTTTTAGTCTCTCTGCTCTTCTTTGACGCATGAGAGATGAGTCCTGAGTTGCTCTGTTATCGTCCGAGATTTCATTTTTTTTTGTGGCCCGTGTGGATTAGAGTGACTAGATCGAGATTTTTTCAGTTTCTCGGTGGGCTGGGTTTTGGTTCCGGTTTACTTTGGCTCATTTGGTTGGTTTTTCTCTTTCGTGTTGAATGTGGTATCAATCTTCCGAGCTTCTCTTTTTTTTTTGTCTGTGTTTCATTTGTTCCTTTTTTTTTTGTAGGTGGACACTCTTTTTCCTTTATGGACATTTTCCCATTGGATTTTCACTAATTTTTTTGATGAGGCTCGACCCTTAGTTAGCGTCCTTGTGCTTTCAATGATTCTTAGTTCTTATTGTTCCTTTTTTCCTCAATAAAAAATTCAATTCAAATAGGAAAAGGTGAAGAAATAAATATTGACCAGGGTAGCTAGGTTTTCGATTTTTTGTACTCACTCACTCACTCACTCACACTTAGAGCATCCATAGTGGGCTGTGTCTTAGGTGGGGACCATCACCTAAGACACAACCCTCCACAGTTCTTGTGTCTTAGCTTGTGTATTAAATCTTTATCTCCACAAAATCCCCAATTTTACACTTCTATTTTAAAATTCTAAATTTTCATTAAAATTAAAATTCAAACATTGTAATAAAAAGAAAAATTACATAATTTAAATAATGATAAAAAAAAATTATAATAATTAAAAATATTAAAATAAGTCAATATCAATCCTACCTACCCGCCCCGCCCCTCTCTTTCTTCTTCCTTCCCCCATCTTCTTCCTCAAGCCTCTGCAATCTATCTCTCATATCTTCTGTATTTTTTCTTTAAAGGGCGCGTGTCCGAACGCGCCAAACACCTTCCCCTTTTGACCCGAGGCGCCGTGGACGGGTCTCCGTCGACGTACCTTGATCCGGGGCGCCGAGGTCGCGTTGGAGATGCTCTTACATAATCAAACACCTAATTATTTTATTATTTTTTGAATAATTAACTTAAATACATTTAGTTAAAATTAAATTTTTTTATTATATTTATAAGTATGACAAATGAATTAGTATTAATTTGATATCAATATAACAATTAAAAAAGAATTTGTATGTTGCATGGGGTGCAAATGATAATTAAAATTTGAAAAGAATTAAAAACCCTAATTTGAAATCTGAATATCTGATGTAGTGGCGCACAACGCGTGATTCTTTCTTCCTTTCCGACTTCTTCACTTCTCCTCCCAATCTGAACCGCTGCCGCCGTCGCCGCCTTCGACTGCGTTAGGTCCACTGCTTCGGGCTGCCTCCGACTGCCGCGGACCCCCTCTTCGAAATCTGTTTCAGCAGCGGCACCCTCCGACCGCTGCTCGCCCGCCAAGCTCCAGCGCTGCCGTCGACCGCCGCTGCTCTCAAAAGGTAATGTAAGTGGAAGAAGATGAAGGAAAAAAAAAGCTTCAAGTAATGTCAGAGTTGTTGCTGAGATGGTCGAAACTCGCCATGTGAAAGGTAATCTAGATGCCTCTTCAATTGATCATACTTGTAAGGGGATGATAGTGAATAGGATTTTTGGATTTTAGGTGATTGTTGAGAGTCATTTAGATTGTGTTGGGATTTTTGGTGATATTACTTCCTAACAATTATTGGATGACAGATTCTAAACCTGAAGAATATGTTACAAATTCTGAAAGAATTAGCAACGGTGGTGCCACGAGGAACACCAAGAAAGGTAAAAAGTTAATAGTTACTGCAAATTTCATATCTTTCTTGCTTTTATGTCTAAAATAATAAACTCCTTTTGTTGATAGGTAAGTCGAAAATTCCTGAAAGAAAGAAAAAGAAAAGGCAGCTAGTGTCAAATCACATATCCTCAGATAATCTGCTGGAAACAAGACAAGGAAATGTAGATGAAGAAGATGAAGTTTATCAGATGTCTTCAGGGGTTGAAGATTACTCTCGAGGAATGAAAAGTATGATCCTTGTACCAAAAAAATCTCGTTTCTTTTTTATCTGTGAAATGATCTTTGGCAAAATTGGTTGTTGTCAATGTCATTTATAGATTCATGAAACATGATCATTCTAGATGGACAGGGTTCACAGGGGTTTATATAGAACTTACGATAGTGATGCTAATTCCTTTTTCCTTATCATACACGTGATATCAAATTATTCATACATGTTAGCTAGCTCCCTAGACGTGGACTTATTTGAAGCTCGCTTTTGAAGTTATGACATCTTTGGTTTGTATGATTAGCATAATGAGGCATATTCAGTGTAAATATCTATTTGAGATCTGGGATGTATGTATGGTTGATTTAGCCTGTTTAAATAATATAGCTGTCTTTGTGTGAATTCTCCTTTTTGGTAAATTAACATAACAAAGGGTGAGCATGCATGTTCAAGTTATTGTAGTAGTTAGCTCGGTTGAGGTGAAGAGAAATGGTCACATTAAACTCTCTCTCTGTCTCTCTTTCTCTCCCTCCCTTCCCTCTGATTTATCTCTATCACAACACGTAGCCCAGTTCTAGCCAAAGTGGGATAATCTTTTTCCTAATTGTTCCTTTTAAAACATGATTAAAGGTTCTCTCTTTGTTCAGAATGGATCACACTCTATCATCAGAGTAGACCTGGGCTGAAGGTTCTGCAAGAGACGATCGATGACTTCCTAATGGCTCACGAAGTAAGAGAGGAGCAGGTAATGCGTTTAGTCTGCAGCACACGATACTATCTTTCAATTACAACATATGGTGATAGGTAGCACATTGACATTGTTGCTGATATGATGTGTGCTCAAATCTTTGGTTAAAGAAGAAATACGTGTAGGGATGAAATTTGTTCTTTTAAAGTCTAGTATTTTTGGGCTAAATTAGTATATGCCGCTCTTTCTCATTAATTGTATCACGGCCTCTATGATTTGCTTTCTTCTGCATCACTCTTCTGTTGGCTTGTTTGATTCATGTAGGCTAAAGCAGAGCGGCTTGCCCAAGCTGCAGAAGGTGGATGGACTGTTGTTGTGCATCAAAAAGGTCGTAAAAAGACTACTGAAGCTGAAAGTGGAATTGCTGTTGGTTCTGTTGCCCAAGCTGCCGTCCTAGACAAGATGGGAAAGAAGAAAAAGAAGGAAGTCGGCCTAGATTTCTACCAGTTCAACAGAAGGGAAGTACATAGAAACGGTAGGTTCTTCTGAATCTCTGATGCAATATCTCATACGCTTAAGTTTTAATGCATTCTATGTTAAATGGTTCTCTTCAATAAAGAGTTAGGGTAGCTCGATCTGTCAAATTTCAAACAGAGCAGAAATTATATCTTTAGGTTAAAGTTGCAAATATATATTCTTGCAACCCTTGCTTTTCATTTTCTGCTATGCTTCTTATGACATGTACAATCTTAAATTTTCCAAAGTTGCGTAGCTCACATTTTTAACTTCTCGAATGATACCAAAGTGTCGTTCTTCTTTTTACACATTCATAGTGCTCAGTTATGTTTTGAGAACTACTTGAGCTGCTGCTGGATTGAATGCAGAGATCATGATGCTGCAAAGCAAATTTGAGCAGGATAAAAAGCGGATACAACAGATGCGAGCTGCAAGGAAATTCCGCCCCTACTAACTAACTGCTTACCCCTCAATGAGAGTTGGAATCTCACTATCTTTGAATGGATTTAGAGATTTAGTTTCACTCTGAAAAGCATTAGCATTGTTGGACCTTTTGGCTCTTAAGATGTAATGATGTATTGGCTGGTTAGATTGCATTTGGATACTGCCTATTGGAAGCCAAAGTTTGGATTAAAAATCCATATAGCAAAGTTATTAATGCTTTTCAGTCGCTGCCGCGCTTGAATTGTTACTCCCATTTTCACAGTTTGGGAAATTAAAATGATAATATACGTCTCTTAATCGTTTCGGTAATTAATTATTGACAGTGCTAGCTTCAAAAGTTGAACGTTGAGTTGTTAATATTGATAGTTTTGTGCTTATTTTCGAGATAAATAGTGGATTTGAAATTATTTTTTATCGTTTGTATTTGTGACACTGCTGAGTTTATCTTGTGTAAATTCACGAACTTTCGTTATCTTCTTGTTTTTCTCATAATATTTTTTTAAACATAAAAAATTAATTCACCAATTAAAATTTCATTCTTAATGTTTCCGAGAGGTATGATTATTTTGAAATTAAAGTTGAGTTGGACATTGAAATTGTCAGGGTGGCACTAGTATACAAGGCTAGGATCGTTTCACTCGTCAGACGATCGCGCAACATTTTGTAATTTTGATGTCCACTTTAACTTTAATTTGGGGACAATTATACCCGTGGAAACATTAAGAATGAAAATATGATCCTAGTCTCCCCTAACAAACGAGCCTATGTATTAATATCGGTTCGGTGTCGATTAATCTATTATAAAATCGAAGAAAAAGGTGATCAATTTTCGGATGCAAGAGACGAAAATTATTACTATTATTATTTTCTTTTACTTGGGGGAGCGGGGGATGAAAATTATTGCACCAATTATTGGGTGCGGCGGTCGCACAGCCGTGCGACGGGTTGACCCGCGCTCCAAACTCGGAACCCTGGTCCGCGTGGATTTGACCCGCGCTCCCAATTATTACATTTGTTTATAATAACTGTTACTTTTAATAAGTATAATATATACATTTGTTCGCATAAATGTATATTTATGTTAATACCCATAAAAACAATCATTTTTTGCTATTTTGGAATACCCATAAAAGTTAGTTACTTTCCACTTTTAAAAACTTTCTATCACATGGTGGGCTCATTTCTTCACTCACAATATAATTAATTATTATTATTAACACTGCTTTTTAAGTGCGATCCTTTCTCCATTTACAATAAATTAAACAATTTTTATTAAAATCTGTGTCGTCCTCTTCTAGGACTATTTTTGATAGACGGAGGAGTAATAATATTTTTCTCTTTAAATCTCTAATTTTGTGAACCTGCATTTGCCGTACTCCTAGACGAGGTTGGAGGTGTGACATATCATAATATATAGTATTAATATAGATTTTGTACAGCCTCAAATGATTAGGACAATAATTGTTTGTTAGTAGAATAAATTTAGATAGAATTGAACATGCTTATCCAAACTAACTGCTCTTTAATTTCCAAACCTAATTGCTTGAATTTGACAGGCAAACTGTCCATTTGTCTCATCTCTGGAAAACATGATCATTGACCTCATATTTTTAGTATGGAATTGGATTATCATACAGCCAATATATTGGATTTTTGTGGTTGGAACATGTGCTCCATCATAACTATTATACCTAATAAAATGGAGTACTTGTATAGTTTGGTTTCTATAATTGATGTCATGCAATATTTCTCTACCTAGCTAATAATTAAATGATTGTTACTGCACCACGTTACAAGTGGACTCGAGAGAAATTCTTTTTAAGTATTATAAGTTGTCGGTTTTAATTGATTGTGATTTGGGATCATTCATTTTCAATATAAAGTATATAGTACAATGTTTTATTATTTTTTATATTTTGTGCGAACCTAAAAAATTATACGTTCTTTATATATTTTAAATTATTTTACACTTTTCAACCACAAATCAAGGACATTTTTCTAAGAATTCGCCAACAATTTCATTCTTTATTCTAAGCAAACGATTTAAAATTAAATTAACACGGATCGAGTAATTATAAAAAAGAATTACCCATCATCATGCATAATTTTGCCATCATCCGATCCATCCAAACAATGAAAAGAAAGTAAAAGATCAAAATTTACGTATGTCGCTTCACCTTTTTTATTTAATAATTTTAACATATTGGACTAGCAAAGTTAATTACCTTTTCTTTGAAGCACACTCTCGTTCACCTAATCAAATTTCAAGACCTATATTCTTAGGAGTGAAAAAATTTGAGATAAAATTTGGGTAAAATGAGATATATTATGTGAAAGATAAAATTTTTAAAATATTCACTTTTTACAAAATATATAAATTATACTCATTTAAGACTTTTTTTTATCTTTATGTTGAGCATTAGTGCATTTTTTAAAAATGTTCGACCAATACTACTTGATCGTTCGACTTGCAATGGTCGAACATATAAAGTATTAGTGTATTTATCATTAATACTCAACTCGCAATGGTCAAACATGTGAAGCATTAATATATTTACAGCAAATATTGTAATGCTCAACATACTCGATTCTCAGCGATCGAGCATTAATGCATTTACCATTGATGCTCGACATGCATTGGTCGAACATGTCAAACAAAGTTCACAATTTCAATAAAATTTACGATTTAAGTAAGGATAATTTTGTCCCAATTGAAAATGGATAATTTTAATATTTTTATTTTATAATGAGTATTTTTTATTTTTGGGAACGAGTAAACGTCATCATTAACCCATAAAATTTTCGGTCTTAGCTCTTGGGCTCATAAGCTTTGCAATTAATTAATGAATCAATAATCTAACTTCGATAATATTTCTCTGAGTTTCAGCTTCTCTAGAAACAAATGCTCCACCCATCCTTAATATACACAAAGATTAAGAAAATTAATTTAAATGAAAATATACAAGTCAATTTCCTATTATATATGTCCATATTTATTATTTAATGATTGATTAAAATTAGAGTAAATTAAATAATTAAATAAGAATATATTAATAAATAAAAAATATTATTTTTTATGAAAACAAGCCTATATATTTAAAACATTAAAAAAAAAGCCTATACAACTTTCGTGTGGATATACTATTCTATAGTATTTCCTCGATCATTTAAATTTACACCTCACCACATGTCCTTCTCTCATATTTTCCATCTAATTAAATACCACCAAATTTTACAATGTTCTCAGACGATAATTGAAATTTCAAAAGGTGAAAATAAAATTAATAACATCTTCTAAATTATACTCCTCCTTTTGTCCATAAAAGATTTCTCGCATTATAAAGGACACGAGTTTTAATAAAATATGAATGAAATTATTATTGAAGAAAGGATTTCTCACATTATGAAAGTTGTGTGAATCCTATTATCAGTACATGAAAGTGATAATTTTTTTATAGACGGATCGAAGAAGACATTGTAACTAATACATAGGGAATCAATACAAATCCGGAAGTCTAAGTTGAAAGACCAAACTTACATAGATAAGCTATTTACAGCAACAGTCACACATCTCATTGGATTTGATTTATAATTTTTCATGATCATCGAAATAGCTACTACAACCATATCTACATTGCATCTGAGAAGCCATTATATACAAAAAAAACTTTTCCCAGGAAGGCTTAAAACAAAAGTGCAAAAAGATACATACTTCACATAATCTAGCTAGCACCTTAGAGGGTCTTGCCATAGTTCATCTAATTACGTATGGCGGGAGGGCCGTTGTCCCAATCAATCTGAAAGACGGAGTCGTTGGATCCAGCATTCTTCATCGCCTCAATTGCCAATCCGACCACTGATTCATCAGGTGAATGGAGGTCTTCGGAGTCATCTTCGAAGGACACATGATAAACATCATCTGCGGGTGGTTCCTTAGGTGTTGTGGTGCTGAGCAAAGCTTGGCTCTTGCCCTTCTGCATATGGGCAGCCATCTCTTGTTCATATCTCTCCTTGTCCATTTTACTGGCCTCAATATATGGCTGAAAAGAGAAACCGAATACAACTGAGTTTCAACCATAAACTGCACTAATACATGGCCACGATGTATCATGTCTTATCAACATCAGCTTAGGATGGTCAAGATCAATTAATGTCAAAACTTGTTCAAATGAAAAAGTAGTAATGCATATTGTGCGACTGCAGAAAGCCAACGGAAAGGGCATGTTGACAGAATTGCAATCCTAAACTATGATCTAAATTTAAAGAACATTTCTAAACTTTCCTACATTCTGAATGGAAAATCATCATATGGAACGTACAATTACAACGGTTAATTACCAGTTTGTCTTTCTCAGGTAGACGTCTCCATGCAGCAACAGCCATGTCCCGAAGATTATGGGAATTTGATCTTTCTCCAAGATTCTCCCTTAGTCTATGAGTCTCCAATCTAAGGAATATGTGATACCCAGTCCTTGGCTTCTGAGGTGCTTTAGGGACGTCCACGATGATTTTTTTAACATTTGAGTTTGCAGATATAATCATCGTTGAATTCTTGTTAACCGTCTCCTGGCCTGCATGCATAACAAATTAATATCGCAGACACAAAGGAAATAATTGTATCAAGTTAAATTCCACTAAATCACAAACCTTGAAACAGAATCTCATGTGTTATACGAGTCACCTGACTTAAAAATTCGATGACCAATACACAAAGAAAAGAATCCTCACATTTCGATGGCACAAATTTTCAGAATCTAATGTTATAGATGTAGGATTCTAACTGTTAATTTCCTTCAGTGAGATCTCAGTTGCATCTATATTTGATGTCTAAACAATGATCATGTGCAAGCACAATGTTTCAGAGGAATGTGTTAAACCTTCACAGCAATCCTTTTCCTCTGTCCTGCCATCTTGATCAAAAAGACGAACTGATGAAAATGGAGACGAGCTGTCACAATGCTTCCGCTTTCCTGTTGAGCAGCTTGGACTCGCCACACAGCCAAAAGTACCTGTCAAATATCATTCACTATTTTTTAAAGAAAAACTAATAAGAACATTGCTTTTAAATAATGTATTTCTGTTGAAATAAAGCACACAGAGTATTATCAAAAATTGAAAAAAGCAGATTGCTTCAGTAACCAAAAATACTTACAAGAAGTCTAAAGAAAAGTGAAGTATAGCAACCTTGAGAATTTTTGGCAGGCCATTGATTGGGCATCTTGCGACAATACATTAGTTCATACTGGAGAATCAGCATTTCATAAATCTTCTGAAGTTGAGCTGCTGACATGGATACACGGCTTCTCGAGTTTGATACTAGTGCAACATCATCCCATTTTCCCTTTTTAGTCACCTAAAAGAGTTGAACACGGTTTTGATCATAGAAGATAGTGTCGAATGACCAAATAGTTAACTAGTGGTGAGTTAAGATAAGGTGTCAAATACATTGCCTGTAAAATATTGACTGAGAGGTCCTTGACATAGTGTGGTGAATCCAGCATCAACAGGATAAGTAAATAAAGCCAGCTCGAAGATTACAGGAAAAAAAAGTAAAGAAAAACGTTGTTCCTGCTTAAAATCCAGTAGACATATGCACCTGATAAAATCCTCCTCGTTTGATCACTTCCATGTAGAAACGATGCAAATCCAACATTGCTTGACGAAAATTGAAGCTGCATACATGGATTGAGATGTGAAACATAACTTGGAATGAAATTCCAAAAGTACATTGATAGCTACACATCTCCACCTCTCTTCGTGCAATATATGACAGTAACAATGTAGCCTAGTTCAAGAGGTAAACAATATCTACTCTTACTTCGTTAAGCATACTGAAAATTTTCAGAATCCAAATGAAATGGCATATCTATTCTTATATCTTTTTTTCAATCATATGTCACTCTAAAATAAAGCTCTTGAATTTGGATAGCATAAGCTTAAGGAGTGTATACAATTATATAATCAAAGTTGATGCTATTTTGCTAATCAAAATCTTGAAGATAGATAAAAGACTACTTATCCTTCTCATCATTCCCAAGCAAACATCCAAATAACATATTCTCAGCTAAAACTAAAATCTTCTTAATTAAACAATCCATTTAACAGATTAACACCACAGCATTGTGACTTCAAATGAAGAAAAAAATTGAGTAAAAAAAAATGTCATGTTTACAAACATGTCAAATAATCCAAGAATAATGTTCTTACGCGACATTGATCATTTCTAACTGAAAATGCATGTCTTAGCACACATCTACATTGTATTTGTGTGGATTTGCAGATGGAATCAATGCATGTAAAGGGGGAAATACATAGTTGAAGAAAATAGAAAAACTCACAGTAAAGTGAGGCCAGACGACTCGTTCAGTTTGTCTAGTTTTTCATAGAAAAGATTCACATCCACCTTTTCATTGGTGGAAATTACTGCTGATTCTCCGGGAAAATCACCGGCTCCTCCGGCTTGCTTCGCCATTTCCGCCGGAAAATCACCTGTTTTCGGTTTCTTTGGGCTGCTTTTAGGATTTTGACTTTCCCACTATACTTGTTTAGAGCTTATTTTAAGTATTACGAATAAATTAATAATTTATTTAAAATTATTCAGTAATTATATTCTTTTTTTATTTTGCATGCTTGTCCAAAATTTAAAGTATGAAACGATGTTGTTTCCATCCCACTATACGATTTATAAAATAATTATTTATTTTGAAGGAATTTTTTTTATTTACAATTTTTATTTAGTATATATATTGATATTGATTTCAAATTAAAATATATATATATATATATATATATATATATTTAATAAAGTTAATTATAGTTTTTAGCATTAACTTTAAGCAAAATTTCAATTTATAGTTTCAACTTTAATTTATTTTTGTATAGCCTAAACTTTGAGAAATTATTTAATTATAACTACAATCACATTAAAATTATGGCAATGATTCTTTTTTTTAATAAAAATTACACATAAGATGATTTATTGTCACTAAATTAGATACTAATGCATTTTACACTAAATGAAAATTTTTAACGATATGTAGCTCATCGTCATCGAACCACCGGTGATGTTGGAATCACGTCTGAAAGTTGGCATCGTTGCATTAACTTTCAGGCGCAATTCCGACTATAACGATGGTATAATAACGATGTGCTACCTGTCATTGAAAACCTATTTTTATGTAGAATACATTGGGCTTTAGTTTGGTGGCAATTGATCATTATTATAACTGTAATTAAGATAAAGAATAGGCTACTCACATAATTTTGGTGCAATTATGGTTATAATAAAATAATTTCTCAAAGTTTAAGTTTTACAAAAATACAGTAGTAAAAGTAAATTAAAGTTGAGGCTATAAATTAAAGGGTTAATTACGTAAAAAATCATGAACTTTGGACCGATTTTCAAGTTTGCCATGAACTTTTTTTTATCAAATTTTCTCTGAACTTAACCAACTGATCAATTTTGCCATGGTTTTCAAAAATCCTCAAATTGAGTGCTGACATGGCAGTTTTCAGTGACCTGAAATATGACATGGCATCGTCGGACGGAAACCAAAACGACGTCATTTAGTTGGGGGGTAAAACAACGTCGTTTTACCTCAAATTCCAGCCCCCGTCTTCTCCTCTCTGAACTCCGGCGAGGAGCCACCCACCGGACCACCCCTGCCCTCAATCTTGCAGAGCCTTAATTTTTTATCTACTGCTCTTTCTTCGTCCACCCCCAAAGACGCCACCACTATCGTTGTCGGAAAGAAATCTTTTGCGCCGCCACCCTTAGTTTCTAGGGTTTCCACGCAACCGACTTCATCTTCTTCGGCGTTGGCTAACAACAGCATAGCCAGCAACCATATCCGATATTTGCTTGATTTTCAACACCAGCAACGCTAACACACACACACACACAAGATCAAAATCGAAAATTTCCCAACAATTAAAGGAAACCCATTCCCCAAATCGACAAATTTTCAATTCACCCATCCGATTCCTTCAATGGAGGCCCCAGGCTCATCGAAGAAGATGATAGCGATGCATGAGGAGATGGTGGAGGCGAAAGTGCTGCTCATCCTCCTCAACAAATTCCAACAGACGGAGCTCTGGTGATGGGGGTGGAGGAGCGGAGGGGGCGGCGGATCTGGTGATGGTGGTGGGGGAGGCCGATGGAGAAAGAGGTGTGGTGGTGGAGAAGGGCGGCAGGGCGGCGGCGGCAGAATTCTTCAATTCCAGAGCTGACTAAGTATTCTTCGATTCCAGAGCTGACTAAGCCTTGCCAAAGTGCAGAGCTGCCAGAGGCAGCTCTGCCGACTCTGCTCTGGAGTGAAATATCAGCTCTGGCAATGAAGCGACGTCGTTTGACGTGAATTATCAGCTCTTCGATTTTGGATAGAGGGGTGGATCTGAGGGGGTGGGCGGCGACAAGAGCGCTGCTGCCTTGCTGCCGTCAACCTGAGAAGAGAGCCGAGGGAGAGAGTTTTCAGAGAGGATTTTAAGCGAATGGAATCGGGGATCTAGGGCTCCGGTGGCGGCTGGGTCGCTGTCAATCGGAGGGAGAGAGATAGAGGGAGGCGGCGGCGCCTCGCCGTCGCCAAGGAGGAGGAAGGTGGAGGCGGTTTCCGCCGGGTTCAGTGAGGCAGAGGGTGGTAAGTCGAGCAAGGGCTCGGCGAGCCTGAATCCAAAGGGAGACAAAGATGGTGAGAGATGAGGCAGAGGGTGGTAAGTCGATTTTCTATTTTTTGTTTTTTTTTTTTTCAAGTAGGCGCCACATCAGTTCGGTATCACCACATAGGCGCCATGTCTGCTCGATATTGCCACGTAGGCGCCAGCTAAGACCGGACCTTCACCGGAGGTAAAAACCGTGGCAAAATTGATCAATTGGTTAAGCACTGGAAAAATTTGATAAAAAGAAGTTCATAGCAAATTTGAAAATCGGCCCAAAGTTCATGATTTTTCGCGTAATTAATCCTAAATTAAATTATACTCCCTCCGTCCGCCAAAAGTGGACCACTTTGGCTAGGCACGGGATTTAAGAAAATTGGTAATGATTTTGATGTAGTGGAGAAAGGGTCCCACTACTTTATGATATGTGTGGTTGAAATTGAATTTGGGGTGGTTTTTTTGTAAATAAAGAGTGTTTGTAAGGATAAAAGATTAAAGTGGATGGTGGGACCATTTCTATAAAAGGAAAGTGGTACACTCTTTGCGGACGCCCAATATAGTAAAAATGGTCCACTTTTGGCGGACGGAGGGAGTAATTAATTTTTTTTTTAATACTATAGTATAGATATGGCGTGGTTAAAGCTGGGGAAATAATCCGTACACGTCAGGCTGATTTATGGCCTCTAACCATTTTCATATCCCACTTGGAATTGGTGGATTACTTGTTTGAAGTGTCCGCCTCCTCCCCTCCCCCCTCTCCGGCGCGGCGGCGGCGGACCCCCTCTATCCACTTCCAACGAACTCTTTCGCTTGCATTCCCCTATTTTCCCCACGCTATTCTCGGTGTAATGCATGTGTGTTCAACAGGAGGACTCGGAAGCCCAAGCATTAGCGCTGCTGGTGATCGGAGACACTTCGTGTTGTTGTGGCAGTAATCGGTAGCAACTGAAGGACGGCGGCCATGGGTATGCTCATCGCTGCTAATGCTCAGCCTTCCGCCGCCCTCCGCCTCCTTCAAGCTTACTCCGTGCGGTCTCCGCCGCCGTCTTATCTTAGATTACGTCATCCCAGCCTCTCTTTAACTCCACGATTGTTGACTCTCCGTTCTGGCTCCAGCAGGTAAGTTGTTTCTTAGTGGTGAACTTTTGGCAGATTTTATATTTGACGAGCTTTTATGTTCTCATAATTTAGATTTTATACGCCTTTTATCTTATGGAACTTTGTTTGATTTGGTGTTTAAATGTAGTAACCAATTTACTTATAATTTGGCTTATCACAAAAGGTTGGAACGAATACGGCTCTCCTGTTTGTTCTGAGATTATATCTATGAAGTGATTATGGCTGCATGAGCAAATTCTAATCTGTAGGAAGATACAATATTATCAATGTATTCTATATGTAATCAATGCCTTTTATTCTTAATTTCTCTCTTTTTGATAAAATGAATATATGTCCGTGTTTGCGTGACAATCATTTTCTATCGAAGGCATTCCAATTTATCATCTCCAGTTGTAGTAACAGCCTACCTTTTGAACTTAGCATATCATGATGGAGATATTTAACATTAGAGTGTGACAAACATGACTGCTTCTTCTTAAGGATACTTTTGAATTGTGATCCGTAAGATAGAACATCTTAGGGAGTTATTCTCAAGGAGAAAATAGAACTTAAAGGAAGTTTTGCAAACCTTAATGACTTTGAAACTGCTGATTAGTCTATTTTCTGTTAGAAATTACGGAGGTGATTTTGTCTCAAGGAAATCATGGTATAATATTGTTGGTCATTAGGTATATATTCATGTGCAGGCTTGGGCCGTTTAACTTAAGGTGTTCATTGATCAACACGGATGTCTTGGATCCTGTAGCAACTGAGGACGTGTATGAGGATAGCACATGTCTGGATTTGAATTCTTCAATTCCGATTGTTCATATAAAATCTGATACCTTAGAGACAGATGGACTTGATTTACTAGTTGGTGGCACCTATGTAGACACAATTTTGACAGCACTGCCTGTGAGTTTTGTCTGATTAATGTTTCTCCATTTCTTGCATCTCCTATAGTGTGAAAACTACAAAATTCTGCATATCTTGATTATTGGCTATCTTTCTCTATTGTGATTATTTAGGTCTTATCAGAGGAAGAGCAGAATGCAATTGCTGCCACTCCCGCTCATCCAACTGGACTATATGGTTAGCTTTCCCCTGTTCAAATTTAACAATTAGAAAATTTCATGAAAAACGTTACATAGACTTGTGCTGTAAAATTGCAATATGAATACCTTGTCTTTTGTGTTGGTATACTGGATACAGTATTATTGCCTAAATGGCTAAACTTGATGAGGCCTTTGTGAAAAAAATTGTGAAAATTTTCTATTTAAAGATGCTGCAAGATATAGTGAGTGGAATATGGCTTCCACACACTTGATCTGATCACTAAGATGGCCCTGTTTATGCTCCGTCCCTGTTGGTCAAAACCATCAAATCGAAATGCCTTAATTTGCTTCATCTATAACTATGTCATTCCATGCTAGCATGTTCTATACCTGGATTCTTCAGTTTTGTCTAAGGAGAACTAGGCATATAAATCCACGTATTCATATTCATGTATGTAGAGTTGTACAAGACAATGGCTCTGCTATGTTCTAATGATGATCACATATTCAATTAGCTTTATATGGTAGCTGCTTGGCTGGGAATTTGGTCGAACAGCTGTGGAATTTTGCTTGGCCTGCTGCCATTGCCTTGATTCATCCTAGTCTTCTTCCTGTGGCTGTCATGGGCTTCTTTGCAAAGGTATTGGCTCACATAGATAACAAAGGCTTTAAATTAGAGGCAACTGGATAACTGTACAACCATGTGCTTGCTTAAACAGCTTGCAGTAATTGTTGGAGGACCTTTGGTAGGGAAGCTAATGGATCATTTTCCAAGAGTACCTGCATATAATTGTTTGACTATTGTTCAGGTACCTTCTATTTCCTTGGCTGGAATAATATTACGGTGGATTCCTTTCAATAAAAAAAATTTATGCTACTGTTCTTCTTATTTTAGGCAGCTGCTCAGTTGTTATCTGTTGGAATGATAATCCAAGCCCATAGAGTCAATCAGAAAGCTGTCTCTTCTGTTCTTGTCCAACCTTGGTTTGCTGTACTTGTGATGGCTTTGGCCGTTGAAAGGCTCTCTGGGTTGGCTCTAGGGGTTGCAATGGAGCGTGACTGGGTTGTTTTGGTAACGTATTTATCGCGTTCATCGGTTTCTTTTAGCCTGCTAATACTTATGCTGTGTTTATATATTGTTTGTGTAATTTTCAACAGTTGGCCGGAACAAATAGACCAGTTGCTCTTGCTCAAGCAAATGCAACTTTGAGTAGAATTGATCTCCTATGTGAGGTGATGGCTGAAAAATATGACCTCTTTGTTATTCCTGCTTTTAGTACTATTTTTAGTGCTGATATTCATGATCTCCAAATGCAGATTGCAGGAGCATCATTATTTGGCATTTTCTTGTCTAAATATGATCCAGTGACATGCTTAAAGCTGGCAGCTAGTTTGATGATATGGTCTATACCCATTGTGGTAAAATTCCTTGGTCTTTCCGTGGTTCTTAATTTAATAGCTTCCTTTAATTCTGACTTTCTTCTGCATGACCTAGGTGGCTCTTACCTGGTTAACCAACAAACTTTCTGCTGGAGTCCTGGACCGTGCCAAATGTCCACAAACTTGTTCTGGCTATTCATCTGCAGAATCCACAACAGATACTGCAAATTTATGTAAATATAACGGTTCTTCTGGCAAAACTATTTATATCTATGTATTTCCATGTGTATAAAGTATAAATATCATAAGTAATCAAGTATGGGTGGTCAGAATACATTCAGCTTATTGTTTGAGATTTTGATGCCTTTCTTCTGTACAGTGGCCACAAGTATAGAAACAATCAAGCATGGATGGTCAGAATACATTCAGCAGCCTGTTTTGCCTGCAAGCCTAGCTTATGTGCTACTCTATTTCAATGTTGTTCTTACTCCTGGAGGCTTGATGACTGCATTTTTAACACAGCATGGTATTGTTTTGAATCTTAAACTTAAACGATAGGTTAATGCATGAAAGTTGTGGTATGTGGATTTATTTAACTACAAGTTGACACATGCCATATTGATCTGGTCTCAAAGTTTCAAATTATCATTGTCATTACACTTTCATTAAAAACCTTAAGTCTCTTTAAGATTTGGCTCCAGAAAGCCCCAGTACAGTTCACATTCCTGTTGCCTATGACTGTCAAATGTGCTGGTGTTTGTTCTTTTTCTTTCATTTCTGCCACTTCATTATCCTTTTTTAATTGTTCTGCTGCCAACGCCACCCATTTTGCCCTCTCTTCTCTTTATATTTCCCCTCCTATTCTAGTTGTCCTCTCACCTCCACCCGCTCTCCTAGGTCCCCAATTCCCATAGTACAGCCATTACTGCCAGCACCAACAGACCTCACCCACAAACCTGCAGCCTAACTCCTTGCTCTTCACTTATATGGGCTACTGATTCCTCTTCAACTTATCCCCCAATACAAACTGCCTGTCCTATCTTCTTCCCTAAATTGCACTTTCAGGTGTACAAAGGTAGGGCTAAATTTTAAGCATTGGTCTGTCAAATCTTCAGTGGAACCACTTTGAATTTGAGCATCACTGGCACCATTACAGCAGTGGCATTCTAGTTGTGGAGTTTGAGAACCGAACAGAGACGGGTAGAGTCAAGAGGGGAAGAGAAAAAAAGAGAGAAAGATAGAACACAATGAAAATGAAAATGGAAATAATGATTTTGGGCTTTTTGGACACTTGTCATCTATGTATAATTTAAATGAGATTGAGAACAAGAAGTTTGTAATTGTAGCTTTCAACATTCGTATCAATTCATGACTTTTCTTTTGTTAGACATTGGGTGTTCGTACTTAAAGACTATTTCCTACCTAGTGATGAAACATGTCTTTATGTTGATGCATTTCTGATTGTTTCAGGTCTAAATCCTACAATTATTGGAGGGTTCACTGGACTCTGTGCACTTATGGGTGTTGCAGCGACATTAATTTCCACAAAGATGGTCGAGCGACTTGGCATTCTTAAGGTAAGGTTTTAAAAACTAGTCTGTCTTAATCTATTAGATTTTCTTTGTAAGAGTTTTTCTATTGTTATTTTTATTGGCTTTTTGCTGATCTTCATTATTTTCGGATTCTAGGCTGGAGCAGCTGGCCTTATTTTTCATGCTGCACTTCTTACCCTTGCAGTTGCTGTTTATTGGAGTGGATCTGTGTCTCAGAAAATTCCAGTTGTTTTCTTCTTATGTTTGATTGTGAGTTAATGTTTTGTTTTCATTTTGAAATTATTGGTTTATTTTGAAATTCTGAATCAGTCTAGAGGTAGCTCTGATTTAGGTCTTATGTTGGTTATTTTTTTAATCAGACATATGAAATTTTTAATGAATAGCTTCTAAGTGTATTAGTTTTATCATGTGTAACCTTCCATCTCCAAATCCGTGCTCCTAAAGTATGTCCTCCCCAAAAAAGCATACCTCGAGACTCCATAACATAAACAAACATAGCTTCAGTGATGATCAACCTATAGATAATGTTAAATTTGTGTTTGCTTAAGATCATTATAATTTACATATTTGTGAAGAATTTTTTTCCATTTTTGATAGATGTGATTAAGCATTTATAGGCAAATAGAACCTTTATGAAGACACATTATATATCCATTAAGAAAGCCTCTAGATTATTTCCATTTCTTACTATTCCGTCATTAGATGAATCAGGTACAATCAACAACTCAAATATTATTAGGACTAAAGCATGTCATACTATACAACCTAGGTGCTTTCTTGAGAAGATGAATGATTTGTTGCCATTGTAGTTAATTTGCATACAGAAAATGAATCAGTAGGAGATATCTTTCCTGGCTAAAAAATTTCTTTGCTCATATGAAGTCTAGACTTTTATTGAGAGCTTTATCCTGAACATTTCAACAGCCAACTGATTCTGAACTAGTTACAGATAAATCTATTATCGTATAAGAATGTATAAGACCATTTGGGAAAGATGTTATGTTTGAACTTCATTTGAACTTGTTGAAATTCGACATCTTTCAGGTTTTGTCTAGATTGGGACACATGTCATATAATGTTGTGGGGGCGCAGATCCTACAAACCGGGATCCCTGCATCTAAAGTGAATCTTATCGGGACAACAGAGGTTGCGGTTGCTAGTTTGTCGGAGTCAGTGATGCTAGGGGTTGCGATACTTGCTAACGACGCTTCGCATTTTGGTTATCTGGCAATGCTGTCACTTGCATCAGTGGTTGGAGCAGCTTATTTATACTGCACATGGTTGAAGCGCCCCACCGATGCCCAAAGGAGTCTATTTTCTTTTGATCCATTATCCTCACAATGTAAGTAGAGAATTTTGGCTTAACCTTTGCCTTGATTGATTTGGAAAAAGATACTAATTTATTTAGTGAAATGCAGCAAAGAAGCAGGAATGCGAGGTACACATCCCTTGCCACTTTGATAAGGAGTGGCGCACGGTAGAGGCGAACGCCGTGTCTCAACCATTCATCTCATAAATTCATCACACACTTAGCTGTAAATACATGCTAACACTTTGTAAAGATCACATCTTATTCTTGATGGCAAAGCCAATTCTTGAAGCACTCACCTTTTTTTGCTCATAATGTGGTTTTTGGTTTTGGAAACACCATCTTGTTCATGTATAAATTTATCTTTTGCTATCAATCCTTTCAGTCACATGTGATGTCACTGAAAGTTGAGTGGTTTGATTTGATGTGTAATATTTGAAGAAAATGATAATCCGACATCAAAATTATGTGTACTAGACAAGTTGACCAAGGTGTGAAGTACAACATTATGAGGTTCCACTATTGTACAACACAACATACAGACCAAAGTCGTACGAAAATGTACTGCAAAGCAATTCTTGTTAGATGCAATCCTTTTAGTAAATCCTATGATGCATGTGTATGTGATTTTAACACATTAAGATACAATGTGATAGAAGCACCACATAAAAAGATAATGTCTTTGTGTGTGCTCATGGATTTGCGACTACTATTTTCGATATATATATACGGCTTTTATTATTAAATTAAGGGACTTTCTATTCATTTCTCACCATGTAAAATGTAAACTCTAAAAAAAATATTAAAAAAAATCCCGTAAAATCTCTGGTATATATCTTTGTGTTCCTTATTATCATTTTATTTACTGCGTTAATATTTGTTTCATCACTATTATTAAATTAAAATATTGTGTTAATTTTATCTACGTGAATTAAGCCCACAACTTTTCGTGTTATACAAAAGAATCGATAATGAAATTTTTGATAATAATCCTTGTAAAAATTAAGCAAATAAACAAATGTTTATTAGTACTATTTTAAATACATCAGTTTTTCTTCCATTTCAAATTTTAAATGAATTTTCTATTTTTTATAAAAATATATAAATATTAATATTCACTCGATTTTTAACACAGATCCACTCTTATTTTCTCTAAATTGAATCTGAGTTGGTATATGTGTAACATGATTAAAACTCATGGAGGACGTTAGTACGATGTCCTAATCATTTTTTGGATATATTATTTCAGATTCAATGTAGAGAAAATGCCAAAATGGATCGGCGTCAAAAATTAAGTAAGTATTAAAATTTATATATTTTAATAATAAAATTAAAAATTCATGTTAAAATTTAAGATCAGAGGAAAGTTAATGTATTTATAGGGAGTAAATGAAAAGATTATGATGTTGGTAATACTTGGTGGTTGGTAATTTTGACATTGTAGCTTCCGACAAGTCAACATTGTCTCCTCCTCGAATCTCCATCACCCCCGCGAACCAGAATTTCGAACTCCCAATACGTCGTGATGTTGCTTCATCGCCGTCTTCTTCTTCATCAGCTCGTAATCGGCTGCCTATTGGTGCTGGCGGCTTCTCACGAAGAGTCTGGTGAGTGGCACTGCGAGCCCGACGACGAGGCCCGAATCTCCGCCCAATTCAGGCCCGGGATCGTCACTGTCGACGGCCATGCCGACGACTGGGCTGACGTCGATGGTTTCGAGTTCCCGCTGCGGCCAGCGCTCGACCCTGATGAAGATAAACAATACAAAGATGGAAAAATGGCCGTTAAGGTAACAAATTAACACTGATTTTCCAGTTACTTCGATTATAGTAAAATTTGGGGATTTTTTTTATGTAGATGTTAGTTAAAGTCCAAGTTATGAGCTTCGGAGAGAATATTCATTTTTGGATTTGATATGTCGCAACTGTGTAGCATATCAGTATTCTATTTAGTTATGGTTAGAGAATTGCTGCAGAAACTGTTTTAGCTGGCAATCTATAGTTGCAATATGAACAGAGGTTTTGCTGTAATATACATGGCTGGATCTAGGACTTTTTGGTGGTTGGAAACATGATGTTTGGTGAAAACAACAATCTTAGCATCAGAGTTAAAGTTGAGGTTCTCAAATGGATGGCATTTCTTGTTTCAGATTTCTGGAATATTCCTCTATGCAAACAATACCTTTGTTGTTGATTGTGTTACTAAAAATATTTGATTAGTCCACCAGTAAATATTCCTGTCTTTATTAATGGTCATACAGTATGAATCTGTTTTACAAAGTTGCATATGGATTGTTGGATTTCAGTTGTATGTGGTTGGGAATGGCGTAGCATAGATAAGTTTATATGTTTCTTTTGAGCTGTGATATTTATAGGTTGACAATGATATATAGGCTTTGCATGATGGGACGGATGTTTACTTCTTGTTGCAAGTTGATGGAGATTATGTGTACTCCAAAGGGTGAGTTGCCTTTGAGAATTCAATCTTGAAGTTCCAAATGCTTTCCATTACATTGTTTGCCGGTTCTTCTTTCCAGTTAGAACATTCTGAGTTTATGCATGTTGTATCCACTTTCCCTTGTACACTTATGCACACCATTTGTCTTTGATCTCTAAAGGTGTAATATACTTCATGGTCTTCATTTGCATCACAATGGCAAAAGTATGGTTCAGAACTGTACAGCAGTCAGTAATGAGAAATTGAGAATAGTGTTTGGTTATTGGCATATTACCATCCCGGTAATAGTTTTGGACTCAAAAAACAAAGCAAAAACTATATGGTACTGACGTATGGCTCAGTTCTGGAAACTATGAATGTTTAATTATTAGATGCAAGTGTTTTATAAAACTATTCCTTGAAAATATAGTTTCTATTTATTGATGCATGATGTGATGAGTACACACCTGTGGGATTCAATGAGGACTTGAGATATTTCAATAATAAAATTATCACATCTTCAAAGGACTAGTTCTTCTTCTGGTGTATAAAACAACATTTCTAATGCTTGCACTTATAAAACTAGTTGATGTCATTTGCTAAGTTTTGCATGCATATCAATAAACTTCTTACTTTATCTCGTAGTAATTTTTGATCTAGTGAAAGTGGGCTTATTCCTGAAAACTGAGTATCTCTTCCCATTTCTGTTGGATTATCACATCATGCAGAGATGGCCATATGTGCCCATCAGTAGCCTTGATGTTTCAAGTTGGAGAGAGTGCTACTTATCATAATGTAAGCTGTATAGCATCTAAAAGTTGGTCTATGATTGCAGTGCAGTTTACCCTAAATGTTCTTTTCTCATCTTTTATCTGACACGAGTTAATATTTGTGGAACAAGATGGGTGGATGCAAGGAATCACCTGATACATGCAACTACACAAGTTGCCGTGGCCATGAAGTCGACATCATGCACTTCTCTATTGGAAACTCTATTCCAGGAAGATTGTATGGTGGCAATTCCATTAATGAAGAGGGTAAAGATGACAGGTAGTGTCAATAGCATTTCCCTTCCCATTATCACGATTGACCAAAGGCTATTTCTCATTTTTATTTGTCTTTAACAGTGTTGGTCTGGTCGATATGTTTTCCTGGAATCCACACTGTCGAAACATAGATGGTAGTGGTCCTTCAGGTATATAATTTACATACACTTTACATGACATCAATATTTATGTAGCATTTGAAACTTTCAATCTCCTTCGTTTCCAAGAGCTTTCTTTATATTTCCTAATTAATCAATTGGGCAACTTTGTTTGTAAATTCATCCGGCACAACTTTTGGTTTTGATTCTCTTGACAGGAAATAGTTCTATTTCACAGAACGACTGGAAAGGTGCATGGTGGCACAGCAGTTTCTCAACCCATACCGGCAAGTATTTCTCAAATAACAAAAATTTAGTTTATGCTCCCAACATTGTTCTTTGTTGGTTGCTTCTCTGATAGCATATTATGTCTGAAGTTAATGGTAGGATACATGAATAATTTCCCTTAAATTCCCTAATTGCTTGGACCTGCACTTTTTAGTTTAGAGAAAATCTAAGACATATTAGTTCCTTGTAATAGGTAATGTAGTGAAGATAGTTTTCTTTTTTGAAGATGACATACTCCTTGAACCTTAACACGCATGAAACGACGACTGACAGGATATATTGAGGTTGACAGTCCTTATGGATCATCTGGTGAGAAAGGCACATATTACTTTGAATTCTCTCGGCCTTTGAGAACCATGGATCTTCTTCAACAGGTTTGTCTCATCTCTCTTCAGGTATTATATTCTATGCTGGTGTAGTATTTATGAGAAGTGTGTGAATGCAGGATGCTCAATTTAGTATTGGACAGTCAAGCAAATTCTCGGCCGCATTGTGGTACCCGGGTGAGGGAAATCCATGGCATGGTTCAGCTCATTATACAGTGAGCTGCGATTGGGTGGCGATGGACGTGGTTCGTGGCTACTCCACACAAGGGACAGTAGGATCTTGGGATGCAGCCAGTGCCTTTGCTTTTGTGATTTCTGTTGTTGCCTTGGCCATATCCATCTTTGTGGGTTACTTGTTGGTTTCTAAATCAAAAGCCATCGCTTTTAGCCCAATCGACCGCCTCTGAATTTTTCCCTTCCATTTTTTTCTTCAACACTCTTGATTGCCTCTTTCTTTTCCTACATCTATAAGACTTTGTAATTCTAGTTTATTTTTTGTAGAAGAAAACTCCTTGACATTGTACTATTTTACAGCATTGTAAATATCTCCAATTTATAGAGATTTGAATCTGGTAATAGTGAAGTAACAATTCAAATTTTTGTTGTAATTTGCTATGGTGGTTTGTTTACAAATTTGTGCATGGAACAATTGATTTGATCTGATCTGATCTTATATTGTTCTATTATTATTATTATTATTTTATTTTATTTTATTTGGAAGAGAGAGAGCTTATTCTATTATGGGGCGTTTACTTTCTATGATTGATAAGATGTATGATAGAGGATAATTTCTCCAATTCCACCTTTTCAATGTGATAAAAATCAAATAAAACTAACTTAAATGATAGAAATAATCAAGGTCTTGGGATATCTTAAAGTTTCAATCCATCAAAGTAAATAATGAATTAATTTTATTAATTTTATCTATTAAGGCTAATCCTTCAAAGTAAACACCCCCTATGTTATTGGTTTTATATACTGAGGTTTTTGAAATGAGTGGGATAATCATAATCCCACATACAAACCTCTTGATCTTGCAAACTAGACGAGATGGGCCCAAAAAAATAAACCTTCGGTTTGTGGTGGCCCATGAAGCCCGATTTGTCTCTTGGGCCTGATGGGTTTGGGCCAGGCCAAGTCATTGTGAGGATCCCACTTTATTTTTATTGTTTTACGCCGAATAAGGAAAAGTTGGTAATTTTACGTATTGAAGTTCTTAAGTTTTCAATATATTTTAAATGCTTACGTTCATGTTAAATTGTTAATGAGAAAATCTTTAAATTAATTACTAATTTATATATATTAAAAAGTGCATGTTTATGGGTATAGCATTTTACTTCCAAGTAAGGACATTCATATTGGGCTAGATACTACAAACCCCAAACCCTATACACAAACTAAAGAGTTGTTCGCCTGAACTTATTTTAAATATTTTTGAGCATTCATATTGATTGAGTCAATACTTGACTCATTCATATTCTGAATTCACTTACGAGTCAAGTGTGGCATTGGGTTAGCTCATCATGCTAACTAATAGTATTGATTAGTTTTGAATTTTTGATTTAATTTAAATGATACAAATTTAAATAAGACAATTACTTAAATTAAAATTATTAAAATTTAAATTACATAAATTAAATGACATAAATTTAAAATATGAAAACCAATCATCTAGGCTCCCCTTCGTGCTAGAATTTCAGTCATCCATTGCGCATATATATGTATTTCTTGTTGTTCCAGTGTCATTCTTGACGTATCCATGAAAATAATTTTATTGTCTATTGCCTCGCGCTTGAGCCGATTCTTCCCTCTGTTGGCATCGACAACTGCTGCATGATTTGCTTGCATCTCGCACATATAATTCAAGAACTTGGTGGAGGGCATCGAGACTTGTGATCCTTATACAAGAACTCGGTGGAGGGCGTTTCGCCCATTTGAGAGAGAATTGGAGAATTGAAGAAATAAAGACGTACGAATTGGATGTGTAAAATTGTGTAGGAGCATTAAAATAGGTATTTATAGGGTTTAAAAAAAAAAAGAATAGGTATTTATAGAGAATAAAAGGGATTGTCTTTTTTAAAAAAATGGTACGTACTAGTCGTTTTTTTTCCATTAGTTGGAGACTGTGAATTCAATTTTTATATTAATAAAGGCACCAAAAGTTTTGCCCATCGAGTTCGACTCATCCGGGTCACGCCCTGAGTCAGGGCCACCTGTATCGGTTGGCTCATTTGGTGCAGCAGTTGACTCAAGTCACCCACATAAGTCAATCGATGCGGGTGCTCTTATATTAATAAGATGTTTCATTTATTCTTTAGGGAGCTAACCTTTCCAACTTATAAAACATTTTAAAGAACTTATATATAATTAGGTCAACCAACCCAACATGCAATAGTAAAGTAATAATTTCAAAATAGAAGATAGATAGATGTAAGGCAAAAATAAAGAGGTTTTAGATACATAGAGCCGCACCCAAGCAAATTAAAAAAGAGAAAAACGAAAAAAGAATGCTTACAAAATAGCATCATTGAAAGAGGCGTGGGCGTGGGCGTGAGGGGCGACGCCTTGGATGAGGGCGAAGCTCATGTCGTGGGAGGGGCGCCAGTGGCGCTTGCGCTGGTTGATGAACCAGTTGTTGATCTGCTTGTGGTCGAGGCCCGTCGTCTCCGACAGCCTCTTCTTGTCGTCTTCGGTGGGGTAAGGCCACCTGTAGTGAGTGTTCCACCACTGGAATAGAGCGGAAATCGCATCCTTGGGCAGTTTCCCCTTTTTCCGCTTCTTCGCCATCTCCTTCCTCAAACTGCTCACGTACCCGCTGTATTTCCGCATCACCATCTCTTTCAACTCAACTCCCACCTCTTCTCCGCACCTCATTTCCTCATCTTATCATAACATAACATAACAATCTCTTTCAACTATTTTCCAACACCTTCTAGAGGAAGTCTATCAAATATTGAAAGCTAGTGATCTATATATAACAAGGAGTAATTTTGGTTTTCTTGGTTTATCAATAAATGAGAGAATATATTCACCAAAGTTAAACTAATCCATCTATAACCTACAAGCTAGCTTCAATTATATTACTACTAAAGAAAGTAAAAAGTAGGCCTCAATATCTGGAGAACTTTCGAATATTTGTCCTTGACCTTGACCTTGACCTTAACACATATTTAGATTAATAGTTAGAAACAACAGTTCACGTGTATAATAGTAATAGGTGGACGTGGAGAAAGAAGCAGCTGTGGTCTCATTTGAAAATTATCTAGGGAATATCACACACAGTGAATTTATTTTCAATTTTGTTGAGAGTAATATCAACGTGATCAATATATTCATAAGTATTTTGATATAAATGAGATACTAATACATTCATAAAATATGGACACTTTCATTCATTTACATGTACATACCACTCGACTCGAGAAAGCAAAAATGTACTTGCACTTTTATGCAAATGTGTGTGTCGACCTAGCATTAAATGGATAATATCTAAGGTAAAATATATCGAATTTAAGTTCATCATATAGTCTTTAAATTTAACCATTAATTCATTCATCCATATATATATGGTCAGCCCCGTTCCGGAGATTTCATGGGCCCTAGGCGAAATGAGAAAAATGGCCCTTTTAATTGAATATGCTTGTGTGCTTGTGGGCCCTTTTTTTTAATAGAATAAGATTGGAGCTTTTGGGTTTGTATGTATTTTTTAATGATTGAGGCCCATTGTACAACTAAAAAAAATTATTTTCATATAATAATAGCAATAAAAAAAAAAATGGGGCCCCATTCTGCCCTGGGCCCTAGGCGATCGCACCCCTCGCCTATGCCCAGGGCCGGGCCTGATATGGTACGTGCACACGCATATTACTAAAATAAATTAAGCGAAAGTAAATATATTTCAAATGTGGCAATATCGAACTAACATATTCGTGATTTCTCCAACAAGGAATTCAATTATCGTATGAAGCTTAATTCCATGTATTTCAAGAACAAATTGATATCTCTTACTCTTAATTATAAAAGTTAGGAGTCTTCATATTTTCCAAAACACCGTAGAGGCTCTAAATACTCTCTTCGTCAACAAAACTCAAATATGAATATTAAGTGAAGTTAATTTTGTATTTAGCAAGTGGAGAAGGAACCAACAAATTAGAAAAAGATAGTGATAGTTTGTGGATTTATATGTAAATATGTGAAAATTTTAAGGGTGATAGTAGTGAGATTATTTTCAAAAAAATGAGTAGAAAGAATTTTTATGGACCGAACAAAAAAAAGAAAATTAAGAAAAAAATTCGTGGAGGAAGGAAGTATATAATAGATCTGACTCACAAGAGTTTAACCGTAATGCACCGAAGATAGCGTATGCAAATGTATTTTTTTTAAAAAAAATTAAAAGAGAGAAAGAAAGAAAAAGAGATGTAACTCACAACCGGCCGTGACTCCACTAAACTCAGTCTTATTTACTATATTTACAAAAAAATTATCAATTTCCTTTACGATTCGTTCACGAAAAATTTATCACTTTCATTTATAAAGTATCCACACAATTTCACTCACATTTGAAATGAGACATTCACTCCACTAACAACTCCAACCACATTTTATTAAAACTTGTGTCGTCTCTAGTGTGACAAATTTTTTATGGACGGAAGGAGTATTTAAATTTGATTACTTATTCTGTCCATATAAAAGAGTCCTACTTACCAGTTTTGGTTGTCCACGAAAAAAAATCTCATTTTACTTTTTGAATTATGTTACTATACATTTTCTCCTATAATTAACTATAAATTATACTTTTATTTTACTTTTTTAATTAATAATGTACTTTTTTGTACTAACATAAACTGTACATTTATTTTATTTATAATAACTTAATTAAAATCTGTGTTTACCCTCACACGACTCTGAGAATCACAATAAATACAAGTATACATATATAACAAGTTTCTGACACTGGAAGTTCTCCTCAAGAATTAATTAGTCAAACACTGGAACAAACAAATCAAAACACAGGTAGCTTCAAATTCAACAGTTGTGTGAAACAATAAAGTTGTACGAGAAGCATTAATTGATGGGTTATTCTGCACATCTTCTTAGAATTAAATGCTACCACGTACCAGTAGAATGATGAGAAGTGGTTGAAGAAGGTAGGGTTTGTTTGCAAAGATGAGTGAGCTGAGATCCGATGCTGCTCAAGAAACTCCTCGCCTCATCTATCGGCTTCGACAATTCCTCCTTATATTTGCGCAGAGCGTCGCAGTATGATCTCTTCGCAATCAAACACATACATGTGTACGTAATCAAAATAAATATATAGAAAAAAAATCGAAGAAATTAATTAATTAATTACCATAAAGTAATCGAGCTCAGGATCAGTCCCAATCTGCGTCGCGATGAATATAGGATGGTCTTGTTTGCTGATCTGGTCGAGAAGCGACGCCATTTCTGGAGGCGCCCCCACCTTCAATTCATAATCACCCAAACCCAATTAAGCTAAGTGATGAAAGAAATTAAGAAAGTAAAGTAATATTACCTTGGTGCAGTCGATGTAGGAGGAGAGCAAGGCGGGATAAAGGGGGTGATTAGCGATCCGTGCCTTGATTAGGTCTTGCTCCTCACTTTCATCACTGTCGAAAGATGAATAATGGAAGGGCGAGATCGATGCGTAGAGATGCTCATCCATCCCAAATTAATTAATCAATTAAAACCAATATTCAATGATTCATGTGGATGTGGATGTGGATGTGGTGAGGAGAAACAGTGATTCTTCTTAGGTATTCCATGTTCCTCACCTCATACTAGAAAACAAAAACAAGGAGAGGGAGAGAGGAAGAAGGTAGCAGAGGTTTGGGGAGAGGGAGAGGGAGTGTGGGTTTAGTTTCGGAAAAGGAAAAAAGGGAATGGAGTTGGGAATTGAAGCAGGAAAGGGAGGAATTAGGAGGGGACTAGGATTGGAGGAAGGGTCTATAATGATTAAAAACACCTGTTTGCGCGGAAAGTAGACACGGACTCGTGTATGAAAGTGTGTGTGCAGGCAGTAGGCAGTAGGCACTGCAGCGCAGCGGGAGAGAGAGAGAGAGAGGTGACATGACTTGGCTACTTTTCGAGAGGCTATTGGTTCAAAACCATGACCGTAACGCTTTTGACTGTACTACTCGCTATTGTCTGGTCACATACAAAAACTACGACTGCTATGCTCCAACACATGCTCAATAAATATACCTATTTTTATCTTTAAAAGCCCTACCTTTCACCATTTTTCTCAAAAAATACATCCACTACAAAATTCAACCAAAAAATTACTCTCATTGGTCTCACGACTCTCACCTATCTTAAGATTTTGTCTTTTGAGCACAAGAATTAAGAAATTAGTGTTTTGTGTTGGTAAAAAAGTAAAAAATTGAATAAAAGGTAAAACTTTTGTCAAATAAAAAATAAGTATCTCATAATAGATGGGATGTTTAAAATATAAAGTGTCTCAAGATAGGTGGGATAGAGGGAATATGAATCACCTCGCTGAATTCTTAGACATGACGATATCGTTGTATTGAGAGGGGTGAACAAAAGTATTACTCCCTCCGTCCCACTAGACTTGGCACTTTTGAGTTGGGCACGGAGATTAAGAATAAAGGGTTAAGAGTGTAAAGTAGGTAGGGTCCACTTATTTTATGTGAGTAGAGAAAGTAGGGACCACATACTATTTTAGGAAATTGTCAATTCTAGTGGGACAAACAAAAAGGCAAGTGTGCCAAGTCTAGTGGGACGGAGGGAGTAATAACCAAAAAAAATCTACTGTCTCCACCCAACTAGAATAGACTTGTTTTCTATTTTGAGATATCCCACTATAATAGGTTCGTTTTTCATTTTGAGTTAAAAAATAGGGTTAAGGTGCAAATCCACCCTTGAAGTAGAGGCCCCTAGAGCATTTATCTCCCCATTCTCAACTTTGGCGCAAACACCTCCTCATAGTCCAAGAAAAGGGTGCAATTAAACCCAGACCTCTAATGCCGTTAAGCGCCGTTAAACGTCTGGGTTTAATTGCACTCTCTACTTCAAGTGTGGATATGCACCTTAATCTTTTTTTCTTTTCTTTTTTTCAATTTCGGCAACCCACCTTCGACATCAGCTTAGCCACCTCCGTACTCATCGGCTTCGACTTGCACCTTCTCAGCTCGCATGCACCCAATCTCTTGGTCGTCGATGCTGTTGTGCGGGGCGATGAAGAAGCTGGTGGCTTTGCTCATGTCGGCGGTGGGCAGTCGACAACCAAGGAATTGGATGCGAGCGAGTTGACAAGGTGCAAATCGGAGCCGATGAGTACTGAGGCGGCTAAGCTGATGCCGAAGGTGGGTTGTCGAAATTGAAAAAAAAAAAAAAAGGTTAAGGTGCATATCCACCCCTGAAGTAGAGGGTGCAATTAAACCCAGACGTTTAACGACACTTAATAGCGTTAGTGGTCTGGGTTTAATTGCACTCTTTTCTTGGACTATGGGGAGGTATTTGCGCCAAGTTCGAGAATGAGGGGATAAACGCTCTAGGGGCCTTTACTTTAGAAGTGGACCCTAAAAAATATACTTAATTGGTGTGAACCACTACTTTCCTCATAAAAAGTAAGTTTCTTGATCTCCATGCCCAAAAAAAGTGAGTCTATTAGAGTGGGATAGATGGAGTAATTCTTAAGTTGTATATGAAAAATATTCTCTTAAGTGGATAGACTTAAAATACCCTTAAATGTTGATGGTTTTGCGTAAAACATCCAGAAATGCGATTGTGTCAGAAATGTGTAAAAAAAAAAAAAGATTTGATGACTATCAGTCAAAAGTTGATCTACTCGGTGGCTAGATGATCTAACGACCGACTAGATCATTTAATCCTTATAGCCGACGGTTAAATCATTTATCCACTCAGTCTAATAATCTGGCCACTTGGACGGTTAGATGATTTTTTGACTGATAGTTGTCAAATCATTTTTTTAGAATGTGTCAACAATATTTATGATGTGAGTAATCGATACGGTAGAAGTAATTTAATCAATTTGAAGTACTTATATTTATAAAAGTGGGTATTTTTATATAAACTTAATGAAAATGAATATTTTAAATTTTCACTAAAAAAAATAGATCACCTTTGTTTACTCTTTTCTATCCCCTTTGTTGATAAAATATCTAGTCCTCCAGCTTAGATTCTCATTCACCGTTTATCCTCTCATGGAGTATTTGAAAGGTCGGACTGTTTTTATAAATTTTTTAAATCGGATCTGTTTTGCAACTTAATTAGCTTAAAGATTATGTCATAAATTACATTCTCTTTGTCTCACTCTAATAAATTCACTTTTTAGACACAGATATTAAGAAATTTATACTTTAAGAGGAAAATGAGCGTGGTTTATAACACTTTAGACACCTTTTATTTGGTAGCCTGACTTTTACGGATGAGTTCTACCTAGAGTGTTATAACAAATATATCAGAGTCAACCCCATGCTCTAATCCACCCGGGGGCGTTATGGACCGTCACCGATCATTTGCGGTGGTATGGGCAGTTGTGGGCGATAGATCAAAAGCGTGGTGTTTTGCCATGATTCGTTTCACACCGATTAAGTACCGTACCGACATACATTCCATTTACATGCATCCGCCCCAATTAAAATTTTGTACATTCAAATGTACCGAAGTGTATATATACATCTTGAAATCAGCTAATAAGAAAAAAATTAAGATAAAGCATTACAACAACTTGTTTTATGCTACCAGCCCTTAATTTGACTCCTTTCTTTTTTTTTTTTTTGAGAAGAATTTGACTCCTTTCTTAGAGATCTATAAAAGTGTCTGTATTACTGGATAACGACATCGGAGTAGGGCAGAATTATGACAACACGTGTCTCAAATTCTGTTCCAACCAACAAAAAAATCAATAGAGAAAATGAAATATCTCAGGTGTTATAAGTTGTTAAATTGCGTAGGTAATTGAACTTATAAATTAGATAGAGAATTGTGAGTTAAACCGATAAAATTGAAGATATATAAATTATAAGGATATATTATGAAAATAATAAATTATAGTATAATTATTTTTGTAAAATAGTCGTTATTTATAAAATTATGAAAAAATAAGTTGAAAGTTAAGGAATGTATTTTTAAAGAGCTTATAAGTTATTGAAATTTATTTTTATAGCTTATAAGTTGTTTAGAGCTTATTTTATCAAATGTACTTTTTAAGAGCTTATAAGCTCCTAAAAATTTAGAAATTGTTTTAATAAAGCTTATAAGCTCAGTTAAACACACTCTAAATTGCACATTTTGAAGTCAATTTAACCAAAGTAGTATTTGAGATTGAATATGCTCCTTTCTCTTTATTCAAATCCAACTGCAATAGAGATGAACTTTATGGAAAATACTCCCTCCGTCCCATGAAGCATGACCTAATTCTTTTTGGCACGGAAATTAAAAAAATGATATTTTGTGTGTTAAGTGTGATAGGTGAAAAAGTGAAAAGGTGAATAAAGGGTAAAATTTTTGCCATTTTTAGAAACAGGTCAAGCTTCGTGGAACAAACCAAAAAGGAAACTGAGTCATGCTTCGTGGGATAGAGGGAGTATTCTAAGTTTTCTAACAATGTCTACTTATGTTAAACCAAAACAACTTGAAAATTATTTCAAAACAAAGACTCATCCGAAGGCAGCAAAATATTTGTATCATGAAGTTCAATATCCTCCTTCATACTGTTAGATCAATACAAACAGCTCCCAGGCGCCCCACCATCAACAAAATCCAACAGAGATCATTGTATTTGAATTTAATATTAAGTGCATTTACATCTAAGTTTGCTAACCCTAGTTATAGTTTTTTACACCATTCCACAGGCTTGTCTGTATTGGGATCAGATCATTCAACTTCTTCCACATCCTTCTTTCTACTCTGAACGCGATCAACGACAAATTGGGCTTTAGCCATGAATTGGCCTAGAAGCAAATGCTCATCACTGGTCTATGCGATATTTTGGACGCAAACTATCAAGGATCTTGGCATATTCTGCAGTTCCCTTACTGAATACTTCGTTCCATATCTTCAAAAGATCTGTTTCAAATAAACATGAGTCTGTCAAATGTATTGCAGTATGATATCAACACTACTTTACTTTCAGCTCTTTACTCATCATAATCAGTGTATTCAAATTAAGGCAATGACATTTGCACATATCTTACTAACGATAACAATACATGCAGAGTTTCTGTGTCTTTCTATATTTTCTCAGTTTCTTAGCGTGGATAAATATTTGAATCATAGCTGCCACCATCTAGCATCCATTAGGCAGCAGCCAAACTAATCAAATTCGAGTCCAGAATTTAGAAGTATGAGAGTTCAGAAGCAATCATTATATCAGCTATGTCACGACTCACGAGCCCCAGATGGAGAGATAACAAGTACAAAAAAAATATGTTCGAGCCCAGACTTTGCTCCATGCAATAATTTTCTCTAGTGGGATCAAGTTTCTGAATCTATGTGTAGATGCACTGATCCAAGGCCTTATAGGTATGGATTACATGTGGAAGACCAAAATAATAAGTTGAATATGTCATTCAAACACAGTAGATTAGATAAAGTAATACATTAATACTTATAGTAACAGGAATGAACACACAACAGAAAAGCTCTGACTGTTAAAATTCAACATAAGCTTTAACTGCAAGGGCACGTGCATTTATTTAACCACTTGAATCAGAAGAAGAGAGTGAATTTCACTCTACATATCACATTTATTAATTATTAGTTCCATAAACATCGTGACTGGAACATATCTAGTATTTAAGTGACAGTAAGTGACACCACTATAGATTAAAGATAAATGACATACCAGCCTTGTCCGCAGGTGAAAGGCACATGATGATCATATCAAATCTTGGGATTTTGGAAAAATTTTGCAAGTACTCAACACCTAATGCCATCTCTTCCCTGGCCATAAAGTAAAACATAATGCATGTTGTCATTGAATAAAAAGAAACCTCCCACATTCTAATACTGAAAGGTTAGCATCTTACATAAAAAAGGTTGCGATGCACCTAATGACGTCAATAAGAATTGGAGCTGACAATGCATGCTTAAACATCCCAGGCAATGCAGTTGGCGAAGTAACCTGATTAATGGAATCGAAAGCATGAGTTCGGGACTAAAAGAAAGCCTTAAAAAAAAATGAACTGAAATTTCGCACCTTCAATAAGCGAGCCTGTAACTCACGATCACCAGACAGTCCTCGCCAAGAAACCTCAAATTGATAAGCTGATGTTGGTGGGGCAATGTTTTTTGCAGCTTCGGCCTTTGCCAGATCAGCTGCTTTTGCAGCAAGTTCTTTCACAGATGCCCTCAGCTCCAGCTTGCTATTTTGAAATTCCCCCTGTGACAAGTTTGAATAAGGAGCAGTTATTAAGAGACTTAGCAGGGCAGAAAAAATTGCCACTGAAGAGTTGAGCATGCAAAAACACAAGCATTTACTCAATAATTACTGTCCTCAAGATAAACAGTGACTAACAAACAGTATCATGACAAGCTTTTCTATCTTCTGGAACTGTAGTACCATTATGTTATACTGTTGAGTTTTAAAGCATAAAAGAAATTATCACTATCTGGCTGAGGTTTTACAAAAGCAGGGCTTCTCTAATTAGGCCCCTACACAATGCAGCAAAGTTTTCAGCAATTGACATGTGATTTCTCTGAACTACTCTCCTGCCTTTTTTGCTGACAATTTATGCTTCTACCCACATTCCATTGAGAGTGATATGAAGTATGTTCGAAACCACATAATGATTAATGAAGAAGGAAACATCAGAAAGAAAAGAAAAGAAAAAAAACTCCTGATTTTCTTCTAGCTACATCAGGGGAAAAAGGATTTGTCCTTTCCATTGTTATTGTCCATTAGACTCCACCAAATGCAAAAGATACAACAATGTAGTCTACAATTAGAAGCAATATCCAACATAAAACTTATGAATGAAACTTTTAAAAAGAAAGATGCAAAAACCTAATGCTAAAGTGTGAAAATTTTTTCAATGAAAGCAAGACCTCATCTTCAAACCTTAGCGCACTCGGAGACAGCACCAGCATGAGATCCATTACTTAGAGTACTGTTTTCTTTATTCGCCAAAGATGCCTGACTTGAAACTTCTCTAATATTAGCCTGCCAAACAAGTTTCAGAGGCAAAACAACTTCAGCAATTGTCTACTGACTACCAGAGCAGAATATCCAAATGTATACTATCTCCACATCCAAGTACAAATACAATGACATAAGAAGTTAGATGGAACTACAATATCTATTTATTATATGAAAACACAGTTTGTGGCAATTTTGTAAATAAATTTATATCTATTAATTTATATATATTATATAAAAACACACTTTTCAGCAGTTAACTTTTCCTGGGAAAAATTCTCTCTCACATGTTTTCTACCTCTTCTTCCACTATTCTCTCTTGATATTTCTCTTTCACACGTATCTCTCTTCATTCACTATTCTCTACGCCAATTACAACTTCAAAAATCAAAATAATCCCCAATATTGAAACCGTTTGCATCTATTCTCCACCATCGGTAATTCCTCTAATTTCACTATTCTCTAATTCCACCATCGGTTGAGTCCTCTACCGTCATTCACCATTCACTCATCAAATTCTGATGGAGACTCATCCGCCATACCATTAGCCATCAATGGATTCAGGGGAGAGAATAAGAGAATTGGTAAATGGGTGAATATCGGAGTCAGGTCGTTGCGAAATTGCTGTTGAGGATGAGTTGGTATTGTAATGCCGATTGACAACGACAATTAATCACCGAATATTGAGAAGTGAAAGGGAGAAGAGTCAAGGATTTTGAAGAATTTGAGATAATGTTTATGTTATTTTGCAAACTTTGAGAGAATAGTTATGTGGTTCACTATGATTGAGAGAAAAAGAAAGAGATGAGAGAGATGTGAGATCTTGAGAAAGATCTGAAATATTGTTATTTGTTCAGTTTATCGGTAGCCTTACCTGCTGCTTCTCTTACTGTAATTTTTTTTTTTTTCTGTTTCTATTGTATTTTTTTTTTTTTGAATTTTTTGATTAAAAATTGAGTCACTATTTTTCTTTCTTTGCAGAGGAAAAAAAAAATCGCATCCATGATTGATTTGTGTCTTCTTGCTTCTTGCTGGTAAGATTTGTTTTTTCACCTTTGCTTGGTTTTTGATTGTACTGTAAACTTTTTCTGTTTCTATTGTTTTTTTGTTAAATTTTTTAATAAAAATTGAGTCTTTTTTATGTTATTTTTCTTTGCAGATATCTAGAGAAGGTTAGTATGGTATGTTGGTTTCCCTACTACTTGCAGATATTTACAAAATGTTAGTATATTGCTCTTCAATATCTTCTTTTCATTGACTCCATTTCATTATTTGATCCTAGGCTAGAACGGTGGAAAACCAGCTTCGAGTTATCAATCTTGTGTCAAACTTGCTGGGGAGCCCTCTTGGGCCTCATCTCCAAGAGGTGGATCAGAAGGATTAAGAAGGTTGAAAGCTTCTATGGCAAACAAGGTATTCCTTAGGACATTCTCCATTCTCCCGAAACTTCAGCTAATTGATACTATGGTGCATTTATCTGTCTCTATCTTACTGTTATATTATGTCTGTAATACTCTTTAATGGATGGACCTCTTCACTTCAGATAATGACTGGTCTATTGGCCTGTACATTGTAAAGGGTCTAATTTGTGAATTCAATTAATTTTTGGTACATGGTTTCTGCTAACTTCCCTTTGGTCTGCACATATTGTATGTGATATTCCTCTCATTTTGCAGGAATAGGTGGCTGATTTAGAGAAACCCAAGGGTGATCCATCTTCATTTATAAAACCAGCAACAACTGTTTTCTCACCTTACTTAAAGTTAAAAGTAGGTTATGCATAGTGTTTTCGATTTGTTTATTTATGCTATGTTTCTTTCTTTGCGGAGTAAAAAGAATCTCGCATTCGTTTATGTTATTGCTCTGTTTTTCTCTTTGTTTAATCATTAAGGTTATTGCGCTCCTTCTTCTTCTTCTTTCTTCTTTCTTCTTTCTATTAATCTTCATGTTCTCTTTTTCCATTTCTCTCTCTATTTTTATATTGATGAAGTCAAGATGAATGCTTTTTTTTATTATTATTAGTCTTCTTGCATTCTTTTTTTCAATTGTTTTCAGCAACAATCGATTTTTTCCTTTCTTTTTTCTTCTTTTTAGCTTGATGAAGTGTGGACGAATGTTCTACTTTGTTGAATGGTCATCTCTACAACTTTGTTCTTCTTCCATTTTTTATTCTCTGTTTTCTTTTATATTGTCTATTTTCGCAGCTTTTTGCCTTTTTTCATTAGTGTCTTTTCTATCATTTGTCGATTTTAAAATAAGAATTATATGTAAATAATTTTTCATTAGTGTCTTTTCTATCAGTTGTCTTATTCTCTTTGTACTTCTATTCAATTTTGTTTGATTTGTTTTATGAAATATGTATAATATAAAAATAATTAATATACATATCATTTTAAAGATTACAAACACTTATTTAATTTGATATAAAAATTATCAGAACACGCCTTAAAATAATAAAAATAAAAATAAAAATCCTCTCTTATTTCTTTAATTTGATTTTTTTTTTCTTTATTTTACTTATTTATTTTTATATATAGATTTCTTTATTTTGTTATTTTTCGTTATTTCAATACTGATTTTTATCTAATTAGATGTTTTATTTTGTTATAATTTAGCAAATCTCAATTTGAAATTCTACAAAAAGAATAAAATAAAAAATCATTTGTTATAGTGTATACAATGATTGATACAAAGTACTCAATATAAATACGAACACAGACATTTGATTAAATTGAGGTATACAAAATCATTTTATAAACAAAGTTGTAGAGAAATTTTCAATGAAATAAAAGGGTGATCTGACTTGGATATAATTAAAAATAATATTTATGTTGCATCTATTATTTTTAATTAGGACATGAATCCATCATTTTTAATTTTTTAAATATTTATATTTATTTATTTAAATGTATCTTCAATTTCGATGATTTCTGTGCATCGCACAGGTGAACATACTAGTTTAAATTTACTACACTGATAAGAAAAGAAAAACAAATAATATTACTGTTGAGTTCACACCTTGGAATCATCTTCCACGAACTTAGCCACTCTTCCAGCAGGGGAACTTGTTGCATGTTTCTTCTTGTCCATCACTACTTTTTCTTGGAGTGCTCCCTTAGATGATCCTGCTAATGCCCCAGATGCCTTCTTTAGAATCTCCTAAAGTTGAAAGCGCAACAAAAAGGTAAATAACCAAAGAACCAGGAAAACAGACAGAATCAAGATGAATACTCCAGAAGTAGACTGATAAAATGTTGAAGTACCACTGCCACATTTATATTTTCATGTTTGTATATTTGGTACCACAACATACACCTATGAATTAATGACTATTACTGCATGTCTGAATGGATTTACTTGATAATGGTTTAGATAATTATCCTTCTCAATTATACAAAATATGAAAATACTTGTATAATTATTTGACAAACTTAAACATTACAACTTCAAAGCTTTAAAACCTGTATGGGTTTCCTTCCCATTAATGAATCTGATACATAATTCATGAATTGGGTAAAAGAATTTATGGATAAACTTTTCGCAATTCATCAAGGAATTTTATCCTTTTGTATATAAAGTTTCTCTGTGTTGAAAAGATAATTGTGAATCCCAGAGGGACAATTGGGATTAATTAGCTCTATCTCTTCAAGACATCGGGCCATAAGTATGAGATCACTCGAGTGTTCCATAAGGGGATAACTGAAAAGGATGAATAAGCCTAACTTTCTTTCTGACCTAGCTCTTAAGGTTGATACTCATGACACACAGAGATCAGCCAATAACCTGGTGCATTGGCTTTTACCAGCAGTGAACTCTATCACAATAAAATTACTTTTGCTTAACTCATTTTACTTTGACGCTCCTCCTTGTCAAATACTACAGCACCAAGATATTAGTCATGTAAATATACATACAGATCAAATTCCAGGTTTTAGGATATATGTGTAAATCAACTCTTGTTCATTTTAATAGCCACTGCAGACAATATTATAGCGACAACCTCAAATTTACAAATACATACGGGAAATTACGCTGCTTAACACAATGGGTACCACTAAGAAATAATGACATCAGTACCCTCAAAAGTGTGCTCATATATGACATGGCCAGCATCTGAGCAGTATTACAAATTCCAGTCAGCAAAATAATAAATCTACCTTTTCAAGCAAAGCTTTGCATTCAGCATACTGTTTCTTGATCTCTTGATTTTGTGGTTCTAACCTTAAAGCAAATTCAACATCTGTGTTTCACTACAAAAAGTTCAGTTTACATAGACAGAAGTGAAGATCTTTAGAGTAACAAAAAAAAAAGATTATACCATCAATGGACTCCTTGAGTTTCCCAAGTTCTTTTCTTGCAGTTGATCGACGAGAGTATGCTTTTATGTAGCGATCATCTAAATTCAAAGCTTCAGTGCAATCATTTTCAGCATCCAGGAATCTATTGCCAGATAGAGAAGTAACACATTTAATGGGGGAGTTCTCCATGCATCTCCACAGACTTAACAAACTTCACCATAAACTAAAGTACCTCTTAACTTTGATGTATGCCATTGCCCTATTTGCATAAGCTACCGCAGTTGGTGATAGTGCAATGCTACGAGAGTAGCAGTCTATTGCTTCATTGAATTTCTTATGCTTAAAAAAATCATTACCCTAAAAACCAAAATAGAAAGGAGCATAACAATAACTCAGGAGCACAATGCTATTAATAAAAGCATGCAAATGAATCAGGTGAAAGAGCAAAAACATACCAATTCTTTCTCAGAATTAGCATCAACAACACCCTCCTGAAATGAAACTCCGCTTGGTAGTTGACTAAGTGCCTCGTATTTCTTTAAATAATCGTGCTGTCTCATAGTATCCTTATTGTCAAAAGAAGAAGTCTTTTCCCTTGTCTGTCTTCCGTTAACTCTAGGGTTATCAGAAAGTCGACTAGAAATATTATGACTTGCTTGACTTGGAGGAACGGGATCCTTTTCAAAGATACAAGAAAAAGAGCATGAAAGATGGTTAGAGAGTATATTCAAGTAATATGTAGACAAGGACAATGTACATGATGATAATATTTTATGTAAAAATATCAATTCCTGGTGGAATTGATGTCCTTTCATCAATTCCTGATTAATCCCAAAGATACCACCAGCATACCAGAATCTTCAAGACGAAAAATTAATCTTGGGTAATCTACTTACCAATTTTCCCTTTCCAAAAGCATCTACTCTCAGTTTTTTGTCTTTCTCCTTGAAGGACAATTCCCAGTCCTGTAAGTTATTCAAAAGCCCCTCGACGTCCTGCTGAGTAGAGCATCCAAATAGAAAAAATCAAGAACAAGAATATTATGAAAGCCAAAAATTTCCTAGCCCTGCAACAAGAGTGTTCAAGTTCATCCATCCGACAAGCTAATACAATAGAGGATAAATATCAGAAAATGTTCAAACCTTTTGCAATTTTAAGAAAATGATCCGGTAGCGGAATGATGAAATGACATTTTTTGCAATTATAACCTCTATGACCATTTTTTGAACTTTGTAAAAGTACACATCAAAAAGGAATTTTTCTTTCTTAATATTTCCTGCACCAGGACTTAAACCGAACTTCTCTTAGCAATTGTTGGAAAAGCAAACGAGCAATCCTCGGAAAAACAGATAAAAGAGTATACTAACCCATATTCGACGGCATAAAAGACTGAAGCAATAGTAGAAACAAAAGATTTCAAAATTGAAGTAGAAGAAATTGGGGAATCGGTACCAGAGGCTGATCGCGAGAATGCTTGGAGGGGGCTTTCGCCATTGCAGTTTGGAATTGGGATTGGCGAGTTTTTGCTGTGGTTTTAGCTTTGGTTGAGTTTCAGTGACTCCAGTCTCCAGAGGTTTCGTAGGAGTTCCAATACACCAAACTAACGATTATGCTTGCTTCTTCATAAAAGCGCTATTTCAGCGACTTTAGGCACATCAATTTATTTATTTCGCAAATCGAATTAGTCTATTAGACCGAAAAATCAATCAAGCCAATGGTTTTCGATCGATTCGGTTCAGTTTTATATAGAATACAATTAATCCGCTATGAAAGATTACTAACTTCATGTTTGTTTGGCACGGATTTTGTCATGGGAAAGTAATCTGATTTCAAAATATTAAATTTCATTGTTTGATTAAATTTTTGTCAGATAGAGAAAGCAATAAGAATCCTGAAAACAAGAAAAGTAGTACAACTTTCCAGAATTCTTATTCCTAGCTTTTCTTAGATATTCTTTTTCCTCATTCTCAGGATTTTTACTTACATATATATCCAATATTATTTTTTTATAAAATGAAAATTATTATTATTATTATTATTATTATTATTATTATTATTATTATTATTATTATTATTATTATTATTATTATTATTTTAAGAAAATCATAATTTAATTTTTAGAATTATGAATCATACTTATTATTATTATTATTATTATTATTATTATTTAATTAATTCATGAATTATTTTAAGAAATCATAATTTAATTCTTAGAATTATGAATCATACTTATTGTTAATATTATTATTATTATTATTATTATTATTATTATTATTATTATTATTATTATTATCTAAGAAAAAAAATGAATTTAATTTTAGAATTATAAATCATTTCTTTAATCTTAATAATGTACTTTGTTGTTACTATAGAATTAAGGGTAAATATCACTTTAAACCTCAAACTATTTTCACACTATCAATTATATTCTGAATTATTGAAAATAATTTTTTAAACCTCGAAAATTATATTCTGAATTATTGAAAATTAAGGGTAAATATCACTTTAATTCTTACATATGTTAATTAAATATATCTATTCAATGATACAATCCAAAATCCTAACAATTAGTTTTGATATTTCCAAACACTGGATAATGAATCTATTAGGATTCATTTTCCATGGAATCATTTTCTTGGGAATAACAATCTCAATTCAGATTACTTTATTGACAAACAAACATGCCCTCTTTCATGTAGAATACATTAAAGTGTAATTTTGATAAAATTAGAAATTAAAAAATTAACTATTGCCACAATTCTGGTGTTATTGCAGCCATCATTAAATGATTTTTCAAAGTTCGAAACATACAAAAGATAAATTAAAGTTGAATTTTAGGCTATAAAATTACAAGGGATTGTTCACAAAAAATACCTCGGTTATTACAAATATAGTCTCTACTTATCTTCATTGTTCAGTTTTGAAACTCGAATCAAAATTTTAGGTCAATTGAAGTTAATCGTCTGATTGAGTTATCTATATTTAGACATCTGACTATTTAAGGTTTGATCATCAAACTTGAGTTATGTACATTTGTAATTTGATCAAACAATTAATCAAAAATATAACTCAATCTGTAAAGTGAACACTATAGATAAGTAGATGCTATATTCACAATAATTGTGATTAGACTAAAAAATCACCATGAGTTAAAGTTCTGGAAATTTTGTAAGAATAATCCAACTATAACTAACCCTAAAAACAATTGAATGTATCGATTCTTGTCAATAATAAATATTTCATCCGTCTATAAAATATGTGATCTTTTTTATCATTTTGGTCCATCAACAATAAGCATATTATTTTCATTTTAATATACACATAATTATATTTCCAATCTCATTCACATTTAATATTTACAAAAAAAAAAATCATATAACAAGCCATTCAAAAATTGCATACCAAAAATAATCACTCGAATGAAGCCAATTTATTTATTATTAATCGAATCATATAAATTAAATATTATTTTTTTTAAGGGTAATTAAATAATCATGGATTTTATGGCTCTTTCTCTAGGGTTGGGCAGTGGAGTAATATTTTTCCTCACCAACAAAACGAGTCAAAAGAGCATTCGTGTAGCTGGATTACAATCACAGAGATTACGAAGGTCGACCCTCACATCCATCACTTTTTGGTTGTTTGTTAGGATCGGAGGTTGGATTTACTTCTCAATCACTCATTTGATCGAGAATATATACCGGTAGGAATAGAAAAAAGGTATCAAAATGTTCCTGGTGGACTGGTTTTATGGAGTGCTTGCATCACTGGGCTTGTGGCAGAAGGAGGCCAAAATTCTCTTCTTAGGGCTCGATAACGCCGGAAAAACTACTCTCCTTCATATGCTTAAAGACGAGGTCGATTCCTCTTTTTCCTTGAATATTTATCATCATTCAGTTGTAGGAAGTAATCTGAATAAGTATCAAAATTGTTGCTGATCATAGCTCAGTGTAATCAGAATTGAATTTGATGCAAAATCAATTTCAGTAGGTCTTTTCTTTTCTGCAAAATAAGTAGATGGGTTTTGGTGAGCAATGGATTTTTCTAGTGTTGATGAAAACAAGGATGCAAAAGTGATGTGCAATTTATATAGGTATTGTATACTTCTATATTACTGCGTATCTCGTTGTGAACTGATAGATATTACTAGTCACGTGGTTTTACATTTTGCAAATTAGGCAGATATGGTGGTGTATTGTTAGTGTTTATGTGTAATCTGTAATGTCAATTCTATGATTCGATCATTTTTTTATTATTATGTAATTTCCACCAGAATTTCCACATTTGAGAAATGTGAAGTTTTATTACTACGAGCCAGTGTTTGGAAGTGATTCTAAAATTACTAAGACTCTTTGGAATGAGCAGAGATTGGTGCAACACCAGCCAACTCAGTATCCGACTTCCGAGGAGCTAAGTATCGGGAAAATCAAGTTCAAGGCATTTGATTTGGGAGGCCATCAGATTGCTCGTAGAGTTTGGAAGGATTATTATGCCAAGGTAACATGAAGTAATGTTTTATATTGACATCAATAGGTTTCTCTTTTATTTTGATTCCCATTTTTTTGTTTTCAATAACCTGAGTTGCTTGCTCTTTATATTACCACACTACGGTATCCTCTTTCCATGTTCTCATATTTAATGTTCCCTAGGTCTTAAATTTTCATTGTTTGTGTGTTGTAAACATTTTCAGCAATGGAATAAACATAGGTGCAACTAATAACAGTTTTGCCAATGCCATTGCATAATAGGCTCTGGCGGCAAGCCAACTGGTCTTTTTGTGGTGTTTAATTGAAGGATTGTCTTCTGAGTAAATAATGGCTTTTATTTTGGTCGTCTTCTTTTCAGCATTTCGAATCTTGGTGGCATTAACTTCGCGGTTGCATAAAAATTAATGATAACCACATTAATTTTGCAACACGCAACATGCCTATATGTGATATAGCTTTGGTACTAAACCAGTCAGATTAATCACATTTTGTCCTGGCTTGCTGTTCATAATTTATCCAATATCAGATGTTTCATTGTTATTCTGAAGGCAAGTTTTTGACTGCTTCTTAAGAGTCAATATCTTCATATTATATTTGGTAAGCTCTTCCAGAAGTCTCACCGTTATGCAATTCAATGTTAAGAGTGCTGGTTGTAATACAAAATTTACTCTTGTGTTGTATAAATTTTTCTTGGGAAAATATTCACCATGAAACATCGCATAAGCTATTGTAGCTTATACTGTGTCTCCAAAAATAAGAACAAATAGTCAAATATTCTATAATTCGTTTAGACAACTATATTTGAGAATGTAAGGGGGTAATCTGGAAAATAGTTTACAAACATGTTTTGAGCACATGAATCAGAAGCTCAAGGTTGAAAACTTGGTATGGAAGTGGGGGCACTCTTGCTGCAACTTGAATAATTATACAATCTGGCTTGGTTCTTTTCCCTATCCAGAACTGAATTTTGGACTCTGATGCACAAGTGGTTCTCTACATATTTCCTGCTTATAAGTATTTGCTCGTTTGTTGCTTTCTTTATGGTTTCGAACCACTAAAATTTGTGCGATGACACTTAAACTTATTTAACATTTGAATTTGTATATTTATTTATGATTTCTAAATAGACTACCCGTGTATTGGTTTGGCGTGAAGGTGGATGCAGTTGTTTACTTAGTGGATGCTTATGACAAGGAGAGGTTTGCCGAGTCAAAGAAGGAGCTGGATGCTTTGCTCTCCGATGAGTCATTGGCTACTGTTCCATTCTTGATTTTGGGCAACAAGATCGATATCCCTTATGCTGCCCCCGAAGACGAGCTGCGTTACCACTTGGGTTTGACTGGCATCACTACTGGCAAGGGAAAAGTGAACCTGGCTGACTCAAATGTCCGACCAATTGAGGTCTTTATGTGCAGCATTGTTCGCAAAATGGGTTATGGAGATGGTTTCAAGTGGGTTTCCCAATACATCAAGTAAAGTGCTATACACAGATCAATACATATTTATGTTTCTGGGTTTGGATCTTATGTTTTAGTGGAATTGAGTTTCAAATATTGTTTGTTTCCATATATATATATCTTGTTCCAATCCTTAATATAACTATGTCCCTATTGATGTTTCACGAAGTTTTGGTGGCTTATAAAGTAACTTGATATCGAATGATGATCATTCAACTGAACTGGATAAATGATCATGCAATGATGATCAAGAATAAGGCATTCCAAGAAAGAGCATGATATCAGTAAGTGAGATGGAGAGTGATCCTCAACAACGACTCCACTCCATCAGCAACATGCTGGCCAGCAGGAATGAGCGACCGGACCTCGGCGAAGCCACATGCGTTCTTAAACTTGCCGGTGCCTCCGGTTACAGAGAGGCGGGACATGGTGCTACCGACTGTGTACATTCCAAAAAGGTTGATGCTGTCGCCGAACTCGCCTCCTTCCATCATGGCCGTGAAGGCCATCATCTGCGTCAACCCGTCCGCGGAGCTCGCCACGTAGACCCCCTGCGCCCTCCCCAGCTGCTGGGAGCCCAGCTCCGGCGCAGCAGTCAGGTAGTCATCGATGACAGTGATTGTGCCAAACCCGAGCCCCAGCCCATCGGGGCCTAACTGGACTGTCTTGCCATTGTTGTTGTTGCTGTTGCCGGTGAAGGCTGTGCCGATGAGGCCGGTGCCTAGTGGGATGCCGTTGGGGTTGAGGGTTGGGATGGCGCCGTTGGCGTTGGGAATGGCTACACCGTCTTTAGGCGGGAGGAAGCCGAGGGGTCGAGCAAAGGGGACTTGACCGCTGTATATGTTGCCCAACAAGCCCGTTACGGGCCGGGCGGTCGGGTTGCTGCCGCCCAGGATGTCGTGCATGTAGACCTCCATCACCGCCGCTGCTGGATCCACTGCGGCGGCGCTCATGTTTAAGAATATGATCAGCAGGAATGCAGAGAAAATGGTTGCTGAATATGGTTGCTTCATCATTTTTGGAGGATTTTTATGTGTTATGCTTGATGTTTGGTAGATGTAGCAATGAGTTTCTCAAAAGATGTTGATATATACTTCAAGAGAGAATGTGATGATGGATGTTGGATCCTATTCTAATTAACATGGAGTTGTTGATGATGTCTTGGTGAAGTTGTTGAATGCGATTGATCATTAATTCATCAAATATATGTAGAGAATTGCTGTTTTTGATGTTGGAACATCATATACATTTAAACAATTGTGTAATTCTCAATTTTCAGCCATTATCGTTGCATGGTTATTGGAATTTAGATATTGACGGCGTTCTTTTCCTAGTCAAGTGTGGATGGTACAACAATACCATGTGTCAACTATATTAAATAAATGCCTCATTTTCTTATTTATCACATTTAGGGGTGTAATCGAACCGAGCCGAACCGAATAGTGGTGTGCTCAAGTTTGGTTTGTTTAGTATCGAATCGAATCCCAAACTTTACTTACCGAATACTTTGAGGCTTGCGAGCGGCTCACGAGCCTAATCGAACTTTCTAAATTTATATTTATATGCAAAATATTGATTATTTTATTTTAAAAATAAATTATTTTATTTAAAATAATAAATATATTAATTATTTTCTTATGACAAATAAAATTAATTAGAGATTTAATACAATTATTATTAATTTTAGTGGATAAATATAAGTTGTATATACTAATAATTTATATTTTTCAAGCTTAATCACTTGACGAACATGTTCACGAGCTAACGAGCCGAATACTATTAAGCTCAAGTTTGGTTTGTTTATTTATCGAGCTTCTCTAAACGAACTTGAACGAGCTTTTTTCGAGCCGAGCTCCGAATAGTTCGCGAGGGGCTTGGTTTGTTTACACCCCTAATCACATTTAATAACATCATTACAATGTGACCCACTACTTAAAGAGTCATGTTGATAAAAGTATTATCTTGTTAATACTTACATAAATGAATTTAATTATATAATGATCGTATTTAATGGAACATTATTCTTTACAATTGATATGTTCAAGGAATTGAGAATGAAATAGAATATCAATTAGTAATTTTATACTCTCTCTTTCATTAAAAGTGACTTGTATTCAATTTTCAGCCGTCCCACTATAAATGGTCTATTTTCATAAATAAAAAAAATTAATCATTAAAAAAGTGTAGATCCTATCACTTTTAATCAATTCACACTTTTTTTTTAATTTTCGTGTCAAATTTTTTTGAGCCAATTATAATAGTAGGACGAAAGGAGTATTAGAAATTAAATAATGTTTTGTATGATCAAATTTGTAAGGACTAAAATTTGGCGAAGATGACAAACCTTCCAACTATGTAACAATCGGTTATCAACTGAGTTCAAATTCCTAAAAAAAAAAAAAGAAAAGGAGAGAAAGAAAAATCGGTTTTCAGTTAAGCAAGTCAGCAGCCCCTTGTTCTATATTGTCAACTGCTACTCCTATTATTCCACACTAATTTCTCGTTTTCTAATTTTCCTCGCAACTGATCAAATCCCTAGTAAAACTAATCAAAGAATCACGATCAACTGTTGGGGGTTTTGGCTTCTCAATTCTCCGAAATTTCAGTTTTCATCATCTCTTGAATTATGACGATTCTGCTGAAGAAGAGAGTTCACTTTCTGCTGTTTATCGTTGGCGTCATTGCTCTCAGCATCACTGGTAATCCATTTTTCTTAACTTTTTTCTACGATTTCTCTTCCGTCGCTCCCTATTCTTTTAGTCTATGAAAGCGAATCGCGTGAAGCTCCGAGATGATATTTGTTTGAGTGATTTATTTTTACTGATAGATTTGGCGGATACTGATGATATAGTAGTTGCTTTCATGCTTCAATTGGTCAATTCAAGTGCTGATTGAAGTTGTTGTTTACGAATTATGTAAGTTTATGCGGTTATTAGGACTTAAAATGACCTAAGAATGTTGGTATGCTCTCTTTTGGGGCCACGAGTAAGGCTGTTTTGAATGTAATTGTTTTTATTGGTGTTAACTAAGTGCAAGACAGTTGGTGTTTCTAGAGGCCATGGACCATTATAAATCTAGTCTTGGATTGGAAAAAGTTGAGAGCTTGCATTTTTAGAGAACTTATAAAACACATCTCAGAACTTCTAGTTCCGAGATCTGTTTATTTAGAGAATTTGGAAAATGATTCTCCCATATTTCATTTGATATTTACGGCAAAAATTATTTCCCACGGTTTAAAACAAACAATAGTAAATTCTCATAATTCCAAAATTCCCGATACACCAAAAATCTGAATCCGAACATCCTCCAAGTTTTGCTCCTCTGGAGATTTCATGAGATGCAGCCATTTTTTTCCACTAATGACACAAAAGACTCTATTCATTAACAGCAGTAAGCATGAGAAAAAGTATTTTGAAGATTAAATCATAAATGTTCTATCATGCTTATATGAAAGTAACTTTGATGTGTGCAGTATCTAAAAGCATATGTAATATTTGAACCATGCAGTACAAGCTAATCCAGATTTAACAGCTGTAATCTTTTAACATTCCAGATAGCAGAAAATCAATGTTAATGATAAATCATAAATCTGCACTTCTTGTGCCTGAAGTCATTTACTCCATAAAGTTTCTTGATTCTCAGGCTTTCATTGATGAAAATTCATCCTGTTAGACAACTTCTGTCCTGCAGAATACTGGCAAACCCCCAAGCGTGAATGGTTGGAAAAACTTCTTAAACTGCTGCAGCTGCAGTTTGTTTACTAAAATATTTCATGTTTGTTAAGTTACTCTAAGTCATTTCAACCAGAATTAATTGCCAAATGATGCCATCATAGGATTCATAGAAATGACACCTCAGACAATTAACTTTACTTCTGTTCTTTAGACACTTATTTGAGAAACTCATAACATCCTATTTAGAACCAACTACTATCCTTTTACCAGTTCATGGTGTTCTGTTAAAATACCATTGTAGGTTTAAATTTGCAGGGCCTTTGTTCCTAAAATTTGGCCTAAAGTTTCATTTCCTTCAATAGAACCCAACAAAGTTATGCACTTTCCCACAAATTAGATTCTTTCAAACCTCTGGCTGTTGCTATGTATGTCAAGTTACAAGTTTCAGACAACCACTGCTTTGTTCAGTTTGTATATCCGTCTCACTGCCACCAAGATAAGACACTTCTTCCTTACATCTGAGAAGAAAACTCAAATTAAAGCCACAGCCTTGATATTTTCTAAATATTTAGAAACCTATTGTACTCTAATGCAAACACTCAAGAATTATACTTAATCTAACTGAGGGGTTCTGAGTTGGCCCACTAGAGTTAGCAGTTACATTTTCACCTACTTATTTCATACTTGCTGAGCAGGAGCTTAGACTATTGAAGATTTTTTAATATGCTTCATTTTGTCTAGGACTCTAGATCACTCCAGTCACATAATATGACTTCCATTCGTCTGTCATTCATAACCTTCTACCCACTTTTCATCCATCAAAGATGCTATCAAGGTTCTTCTTCCTTGTCCAATTTTTGTAAACCTCTAGATTCCGCATGTGTCAAATTATGAAGAGTTCCAGAAAGATTTAGGTCTAAGTAACTCAGAGTTCTAGCCTTCGAGTCCACATAGGTTAACCTTTCTTGGCACCAGCTCATGTTTTGTATATCTAATAGACTCATCATCCATCTCATCTGAAATGATCCATACATGGCTAGATATCCTGATAAACAGCAGCATCTGTACTAGTCTGATGGTCACACAGCTTGCGTCAATTGGAGCGTCAGATCTGTTCTAATGATATGATTTATACATTATCAAATTAATCCAATCTCCATATGATATTGCAATCAAACTGGTCTTTATTTTCTTCAACTCATTTTGCTTCAGTGCCTCTTACTATATCGTACTCATAATCTTTTGATACACAGCTGAAAAATGTAGGCAGTGGGTTGGTGAAGAAGCTGCATCAAAAAGTGGACAGTTTACATTCTTGAATTGTTTTGATGGAAGTTCTGGAACCCTTGCATGTGCAGTTAAAGAGGGTGTAAAGCTTTATTTCTATAATATCCGGTCTCGTCATGTGGAAAGTAGAAGAAATGAAGCAATCGAGGTTGCTCTGGCTGATGCAATTACACAAGGCATGTCTGCAACAGATGCTGCTAAGGTAGCCCAGAAAGAAGGAGCAAAGGCTGCAAAACTAGCAACAAGAAAAGCTAAGCGTATTATTGGCCCAATTATTTCTTCTGGATGGGATTTTTTCGAAGCTGTGTACTATGGGGGTACACTGACAGAGGGGTTCCTTCGGGGCACTGGTACCTTGTTTGGCACTTATTATGTTGGTTTTATTGGAGAGGAAAGGTTTGGGAGGTTCGGTTACTTAGTTGGAAGTCACCTGGGCAGTTGGGTGGGTGGAAGGATTGGGCTGATGGTGTATGATGTGGTCAATGGAATTCATTTCATGATGCAGTTCATACAGGCAGATACTCAAGGACATGAAGATGCTTCAAATTATAATTTTTTTCAACCTGATGATAATGAAAAATCTGTTGGGGCTGAAGATTCCTATATGCACGGATCAACATTCAGTAGTGTCTCTGATGAGCCTAATAATATTGAGACTCCTGCTGATGAGCCCAGTAACATTGAGACCCCTCCTGATGAGATTCCTTCTGATGATCCCAGTAACAATGAGACCCCTGCTGATGGGAACTTTGATTCAACATGGAGTACTGGTTCCGATGAGTACAGCAATTCTGAGACCCCTGAAGACATGAGCTTTGATGCCCATGAAGAATTCTAATCAGGTCAAATGAAGCCATTTACTTTTATGCTTTATGAAATTTGAATCATGAGATAGATGGTGTAAAATTATTATGGCAGCTCTATGCCAGTACTTTTGTTCTTGTTTCTTTTAGTTTAGATTGTGAAATTATCTTACATATAGTTAATTAGCCTTGAGGCTTTTTAGGAACACATTCATACAGAAACTAAAGTAAATTCAATATTCTTTGAGTTCATCTTTGTCTGAATTGCCATCTGAAAGTGATTGGCTTTGTGATATTCTCTTTGCTGAACGTTCTGAGTATGCAAAGTCATAAATTGAGCGAACTTAAACTGATTGACAAACTCCCATGCTCATGTTACTGGAACAAAAAAATTAGCAAAAGTATTTATGTTAGCATATAAACAATTACTAAGTAGTATTGAATCATAAGAAAAGACTGAGGTTAAAGAAAATTGTATATACTTTTGAGGATTAATCTAGATAGTCCATGTTTACTAAGATAGATTGAAACTTTGGGATATCCCAAGGCATTTGATAATCACTATGATTTGAGGTAGTTTTGCTTGATTCATATCTCATTCAAATGGTGGGATTGAAGAAATCCTAGTCTTGAGGATACAAATATTCAACATGTATCTTATCAATTATGCAAAGTAAACGTCCTCCTAGTCTTTTGATTCATTCATGTATGTATATGCTATGATGTTCATGTAGGGGTATTCAAATGGTGAGTTTGGTTTTAAACCAAAAACCAAGCTTGTTAGGAAAATGAAAATCGAACTGAACTAAGATTCTCACCTAATTTTGAATCAAATCGAACCATTGTTCTTCAGTTTTGTCAGTTCGGTTTTAGGTTATATCCAAGCTTTTTTTGATAATTTTTCCCCCTGTTTTTCTCCTAAGCTTATTTTCAGTGAAGAATAAGAAATAGCTAGCATACAAAACATTAGATATTCAATACTTCATCACTTGATGAGCATCAAAAGAATCTAACATAAGACTCATTTATAATTATAGTTATAGGTTTGGTTTGCACAGTAAAAAAAATGAAGAGAAAACCAAAGCCAACTGACCAACAAGAAAATTGAAACAAATGCATCGTTTTGGTTCAGTTCGGGTTAAAAGGTCGGTTTGGTTTGCACCCTCCTAACTTCATGTGCTATAAGCATAGACGATAAGATGATCCCATGACATTGAGCCACACAATTGACACTGTTCTATGTTCAGACAGGAAGTGAACTGGATTACCATTGCTACTTCCAGATCAAATTCATGAGTTAAGATTGTATAGGTGAATTGGATTTTTCTCCTGGTGTGACTTTTAGAGTTTCTATTTCTGAATTCTGATCTCAGATCCCTTTGCTTCCTCTTCATATCATGTCCCTCGAAGCATATTTTAGTTGGTTGAAGTGTGTTTGTTGTTGCCCCAAAATTGTCATTTGATGTCTGAAGTTGATCCTCTGCAGGCCACTGATGTTTGAATAACTAATGCTTCTTCGTAATGTTATGGTTACACTGTTAATGGTCATATTTTGTCATGTAGCCGAAAACAGGCAGTGCCATTTAGCAAACTTTTGAAGATCACTTGACTGCCTGAAAATACTAAAAGGCCTTTTGTCTTTGTTATTGATGAGCTGTGCAACTTCTGTGATGAGAGGCAATGATGTGAACTTCTATTGTCCTGACTGAGAAGTTTGGAATCAATTTGTGAAATGGGAAAGATGAAAGCAAACGCAAACCTGAAAAAAAAAAAACCCATCAATTGATATGTCCTTTTGTTACCATATGTCAAGTTGCAGGTGTGGTAGCAATGTTGATTGAAGATAAAGGCTACAGAAAAAAGGTCTTAATCAGTGTGGACATATCAGGTATGCTTCATGTCATTTCTTGTGGTTAGCACGCATTTATTGTGAGCCGGCCACGGACTTGACTTAATCCATGGCCAGCCAAAATGGGACAGACAGATAGGCCCCAAGATGATGGCCTCTAATAGATTTCTCATGATAATACATCACAGAAACAGTGTTATTGCCATTTCCTCATAGCATATAAAATCTTGCTTAAATTTGGGGCTTTTCAACAACTGTGCATGCTGTATTGTTAGATGCAATGCCTGCCATATTCAAAAGAGTTGGACTTGATGGATTTTGGCATTCTGGTTTGTGGTTTGTAAGAGAGAGAGAGTCGACAAGCTTTGGATATGGCTGTGAAAATGAACTTTTTGTCGGGATTATAGTTGCAAAGGCATAGGTTTAATTTAATTTAATGTCTAGTAGATTTATAGTCTGAAGACTGGCTTCGGAACTTCTGTAAATCAATACGTAACAGTTGGACCCAAAAAATGGCGGGTCCAACTGTTACGTGTTGCAAAATCAATGAGTTGGTGTAGTACATGTACATGTCTAACTTGGAATCGAGCATACAAGTAAAAAACACTTAAGGGGGGCGTTTACTTTGGGTGAAATGATAAAATTGATAAAAAAAAATAATCCGAACTAATCTACCATTTACTTGATGGATTGATTAATTTTGCACTTGTTTGATCATATCATGCTTCAAATATTCAATCATATACTATGTTTTATCCATCTATCTCATCACTTAAAGTAAACGTCTCCTTAGTTGATGCGAAGTTTTGCTCCTAGATCAAAAGTAGCTTGAGAAGCTAAACAGGATTAATCATAAGTTTAACCAAATTAGGGATTGTTTCAGAGAAGGCTACTGGAAAAGAATCAAATAGTGCTTAAAAAAAGTTGGGCAAACAAATGTGATGTCGTTATAGGCAGACCCACTCATACTTGTCTTCATTATTGTTTTTCAAAGGTCCTAAGCCTTTCTTGAAAATAGACCAAATATTATAAAGTGTGTTTATGCTATTTTATTCCTTTTTCAGCCTCGTCGAGTAGTCGCATTACTTTTGCTTTTCTATTATAAAAGGTCAATACTTTGTTGAGGCAGATTTGGTCATCTGAATTTGTTAAGCCCGAGGCCAAAAGTCTTGGATTCGAGTCCATCTCGACGCGGTATTTAAATTTACTTATTCAATTATTTATTTATTTATTTTTAGCATATCTCTCAAACTGTGGCTTCCAAGACTAAATTCTAGTATAAATGATTTGTGGTGGTCTAACGTTTCTTGAATAGCGATTCAGACATTGTCCTAATTAGATTATGACGAGCCATGTAATTTTATGTTATCTTTGTACTTTTAATTTGCTCACTTTTACACTGACCTTTTTTTTTCAAGGGTTAATTGCAGATAAATTACTGAACTTTCAACAAATTCTCATTTTGTATATGAACTTTAAAATCTCTATTAGAATTATTCAACTATTAATTTTTTCTCATTTTACATATTTGCTCATTTTTTGGGCAAACTTTGGGCCTGAAACGACATCGTTTTCATCCAATTATACAATACAATGTCAGTTCTATTTTTCGCACGGTTATATTTATGTTGCGCAAGCATATGTATGCTAAACGGGTATATTTATGCAATGTCACCACGATGAAAATTGGGCAAAATGAGAAAAAATTCATAGTTGGGTAATTTTAATAAAGATCTTAAAATTCGTGTGCAAATATAAGAATTTGTTGAAAGTTCAATAATTTATATGCAATTAATCTTTTTTTTTTTAAATGTAAGTAAGATTTATTTGCACAAGTACGAGAAGTGTGATCCAAGATTGTGGTACAAAATTCAAAAGATATGAAACAAAATAATATTCCGATAAGTCAAGATAGTGAAATGGATTACAAATCCAATCTCCTAGAGATACAAAATTCAAAAAATATGAGATAAATAGTATCCCAACAAATCAAGATAATGAAATGGATTACAAATCCAATCTCATAGATCAGATAAATAATATATATCCCAACAAATCAAGATAACGAAATGGATTACAAATCCAATCTCCCTATCTTAATACCGACTGTGATTATATGTAGTAGACACATAGTTTATTATGTGGTGTTGCTATTTTGAGACCGATAAAATTTGATAAAAAAAAAATGCAGACTAATTGAAGTATAATAATTAAAAATAAAATAGGAGAAATTAAGATGCTACAATCCAATCAATGATGAGCACTAGCAGAAAAAAAGAGGGTAAAATGGGAGGATGATCTGTGATTAGAGCCATTGAAATTGAAGAAGGAAAGCAAAGAGATAGAGTCAGAAAAGCATCGAACAAGTTGAAATTTGAAAAGATAGTACTTTCTATTCATGGTGTTAGATGTCAACATATGTAACTAAATATGATAATGGCCATTCAAATCACATAGAGGCCAACATATCTTAATTAATAATACATCAAAAGACTAAAAAAGCCATTCTTCCATCATATATGCATCTTTCTATCACTGTTACTGAGGTCCAACATGTTGTTTCTGATTTCTTAATATGGCCCTATTGTTGTATATATATGTATATCGATGATAGAGACACTCTCCCGTGTAATCGGTTTGTGAATGATACTACTTCAATATACAAATGATACTTGAAGATCTTCAGGTGTCATTTATATGTTGAAGTAGTGTCATTCGGAAATGTTCAAGTGTCATTTCTCGAATGAAATAGTGTCATTCTGGAAACCAGTTGCACAGTGCAACCGGTTGTACATGAGTATTTGTGTTGTTCATAAGGGTTTGAATTCGGATATTTGACTTGCCTTTTTATTTTATTTTTTCTCCTTTTTAATGTTCTCTAGGGATCCCAATAGTACAAAAAATAAATAAAAAGCTTCTCCTCTTTAAACATAATAAAATTTTCCCACATGAACTATTTAAAAAAAAAAAAAAAAAAAGTGGGAAACAATAGATTTGGGTTCCATCCTTGTGAAAATAACTACATGCATATCTTTATCCTCGTGAGTGAAATAATAAACCACGAAAAAAAAGAGTAACTTGTACGTAAGTATCTCTAGTTTTAAAATAGCACAAATGTATAAATTATCGTTAAAGTCTTGATATTGACAATCAACAACTTAAGGTAATATATTATGTTAATCGATGGACAAAAAATTGTGTAATATTACAAGTCGAGTACTCGAATTCAAGTTTATATTTGTAATACGTTTTCTAGTGTTGAGATCTTCCTTGTGTTGCAAAATTTCTTTATACAATTTAACATGTATCTACTTATTAAATTTCTTATTTCTCTTTTTTTTTAAATCAAGGGTCGGAGTCGTTGTGTGATGATTTTTGGGAGGTCTTTACTCATGCCCGTCAGCATGTGGTGGTGGACTTTCTTCGTATGCGCCATGAGACGAATCGAATAGTTCATGAGCTTGCTCGGCATTCTTTTTCTTTTTCTGATGTTATGCTCTGAAAGATCGATTTTCCTAATTGGCTTCTTGACGTTGTAATTTCTGATTATCATTAATTTAAGTCCTCTTTTTCCTTAAAAAAAAAAGAATTTCGTGATGGTCCAATTTATGTTAATCCTTTCTCCTAATTTTACATTTTCAGTCACATGCCCTCAAAAAAGTCAAAATGAAATGCACTCGTTTTCATTTACAACTAAAACTTACGTAAATATTTCATTTTCATAAGATTTCCTTTGTCGAGTCATTACAAAATTAGTGTCGAACTGGTGCCTCCAGCTTGGCCTAGGGGCTCATAGGTTACGTCAATTATCCTTTGGAATTTATATAATATTTATATAAATCGAATTATCCAAATCCAAAGATGGAAGATCACTAATTCCAACAAGAAAAACTCAAAATATCGTGACATATTTTCAAAAACAGGGATTTTTTTTTATTTTTTTATCCCGATCGAGTGAATGCCGGACTCTGGAGCAGTACCGTTTAATAGAAAAGAAAATTGATAAAATAGTGCCATTTAATTGAAGAATTGTTTACTCATTAATTAAGCACAAAACTCTTCGAAGAGCCATCAATCAATAATAAATATTATTTGAATTACTGATTTTTATATGATCTATATTAATATCGTAAAAAAAGAATATTATTGTATAAATAAAAAATAATTACTTATAAATATAAAGAATCATGATTCAAAGGTTAAAACACAGAAGAAACTTTTGTTTGGAACCGCTTCCTATAGTATTAAACAAATAGGGAATGGTTATTTAAAACTTTTCCCCTTTCGAAATTACAAAATTAATTCGAATCACTGATTTTTCATATGATCTATAATTATCATAAAAAGAAATAATCAATGTATATGTAATAAAAATTCATGTCCATTCATATGCGGATTTCTCTTCGAAACTGTGTGCTTAATTTATATATATATGAACCATTTCTTATATAGAGGAGTATTTATTTTGATTGACATACTTAATTGTACTAATTACATATAAAACTAAAGTTTGATTCTTCTTTTTATTTTTCTTTAACTTCAAATAAATGAATAAAAAGAACAAATCTAGCTCAAGTTTTATGTAACTTGTAAAATTAATCATGTCAATAATAATTTTTTTAATATAAATAAAAAAAGATAACATAACTAAATGTGAGTGATGATCATAAAAAGGACTGACATAATATGTAACATTGATGGGAATTACCTTAGGCCTACTACTAATTAAGTAGAGGTGGTCTTGGGTACAACCAGATTATATTCACATTTAGATTTTGATCCACATCTTGACCCGAACTCGCATTCTAACTCAAATCGTATAAATGACACTATTATAAGTGTGGGTCAATCCGATTATACTCAAGTTTTTTGTGAATTAAGTATATCAATATCCTTGAGGATTCTGGAAAATAGAAATATTTGGAATATTTCAATCCTCTTGCCCACCACACCGTTTATTATCCCAATGTGATGAATTAATATTTAAAGATAACAACAATAATAGTATTCAGTTACAGGCACAGTACTGCACTATAAAGTTTATTTGCAGATGTTCATAGGATGTCAACATGCTAATGCTATCATGCACTAAACTTTCCCACCAAATCTTATGTACAAAAAAAAAAAGCTTACTCAATAAAATAATGCTTATAATTTCGATCTTTTTTTAATCTTAAAGTAGTTGCACCTGAGCTGGTTAGCTATATAATTTTATTTTATTTTCTTGAAAAGTTTTCCATATCTACTAATTTAGGAAAAGTTTTTTTGGTTTGATTTTTAATTAATTACAAAATGATAATCCATCTAAAATTTCATAATTATTCCCTAAAAATGACCGGTAAAACTTTATATTTTTTTCTATAGAAATTTGATACTCTTTGTCCCACTACAAGTGGCCTGTATTTCATTTTGGATCGTCCCACTATAAATGGTCTGTTTCCATAAATAGAAAAATTTAACCCTTAAAAAAGTGTGAGCCCTACCCCTTTAATAAATTTGCACATTTTTTTAACTTTCGTGTCGAAAAGTTTTGAGCTATTTATAGTGGGATAGAAGGGAGTACATGACCTGATAATCAAGCGCTTGTAGATAATTATCACACTCACAAGTTTGAAGAGCTCATGAGTCGTTGTGTAGTAACGTATAGTTACATATATAGCTTATATATATCATTAATTAATGTGTTAGCTAGCTAACACCTGACAGCACATTAATTAGTTTTTCTATATATATATATGTTAGAACCGGGTACACGATCGAGATATTACAATATAAATATTTTGAGAAATTACAACTCAAAATAATTGAAATATTACAAAGTAAATAATTTGAGAAATTACAACTCAAATAATTTGATACAACCGAAATACACTGTATAAATAAATTATACGTATAAACAAAGTCGAGTCGAGATGAAACTCTTCCCGCAAGAAGATTATCGCCCCGGTAGTGCTCTTCGGTTTGGCGTATCTTCCCCAAAGGTAAAACGACTACGTCTCGGCGGATGTAGCACCACAATCCGGCGAGCTCCGGCGAACTTAATAGGATCAAGAACTGAGCACAAGTGTTTGCAGAGAGTTGCAGAGAGAATGGCAGAATGCAGAAATTTGTTGGTGTGGTTCGTGTATTCTGCATGCTCTCCACAAGTCTATATATAGACATGTGGTGAGTATGAATTCAATACATTGAATTCCACTCCTACGGCTGGAAGGTTGAAGAGTTGGCCGGTGGGCGCAGAAGTCGTACTGGCGTGCTGAAGTTGCCATGCAGAAGTCGTAGCAGGCGTGCTGCTACTGCTTCTTCTGCTGCTGCTGTCAACTGTTGCTGCTGGGCTTGGGTTTGGAAAAAACAGTTGGGCCAAGAATAATTAGTTGGGCCAAAAACAAAACAAAAGTCCATTGGTCCAAAAAATTAAGGTTGGGCCCCAAACACCACCCCAAAGCACCAATTGCCAAGATCCAAGACCTTGGCCGCGGCCCGTACCCGACCCGCCCGTCCGGCGGCGGCGGCGACGACGTCGTCGTCCGTCCGTCCGATCGATCGTCGGCGGCGGCGCGCGTGTGTGTGTGCGCGCGAGGCTAGTACTTAGATCAAGCCCACTAGCAAGCCCACAAGTCAATTTATTAACTCCATGTGCTTTGCTATTCTTATACATGAAAAACATCTCTATGTTTTCCAATGTGGGATAACATAGCATAAATGTTATTTTCCCTCTTCAACATCCAAACTTTGACATACAATATCTCACTCATCGGAAATCGGTTTTGAGACTTCAAGTATATCACGTTGATCTACTCGAGATGTAGATTAACATCCAATCATTATTTTAATTAAATAATAAATATTTAATTAAATAATAATTTCCAGATATGGCATTAAAACCATATTTCCAACAATCCCCCACATGAGTGAGAAATCAGTATGCGAAAGTATGCAAACACTTAGCTCAGTCCTCTTAAGATACAACATTGCATTTGGAAAGGTAGCTTGTGGCTTTGAACCTGCCATAGTCAATATTATCGAGTATACCGGCGGCCTAGTGGATTGTGTTCCTTGAACTAGTCCTCCTCGGTGTATACTTAGTCAACAATATTGACACAATATTGCTTCAATCCTTATTCGTTCTCACGTTTGTGTCCATTACTGGCCTTGGAACACCTCTTTGGATTCATAAGTGTTTCAATCGAAGCGGCCCCACTTCACACTTACATAGGTAACTCTTAACTCAAGTATCCTGCTATACTTGTCCTCTTCGAGGAGTTCTAGAGTCATTAAAAGTCAAAGACTTAACCTCACCACGTGCAGGTTTCCGAACACTCACTGTTCTACAAGGAATAGGCAATTCGAGTGTTCAACACACGGATTTTCATAACTTAGTTGTCCCATTGAACCAAGTTCTTGGGATCCTCCAGTCATCATGGTTGGGTTGCCACTATGATTATCCTTAATTTGTGGACTTCAAACCCATTCCCCCTAACAGTTTATACATCTGATCTCGATGGATACTTTTTGTCAAAGGATCCGCTATGTTATCAATTGATCTTATATAATCAATTGAGATAACTCCACTAGCGATCAAATGTCTCACGGTATTATGACGTCGACGAATATGTCTCGACTTACCGTTATACAAATGATTTTGTGCTCGTCCGATAGCAGCTTGACTATCACAATGAATTATCACGGACGACACAGGTTTCGACCAACATGGAATATCCTCGAGGAAATTTTTAAGCCACTCGGCTTCTTCACCAGCTTTATCCAAAGCTATGAATTCTGATTCCATGGTCGATCTAGCAATACATGTTTGCTTCTTGGATTTCCAAGACACAGCACCACCCCCCACAGTGAATACATAACCGCTCGTTGAAAACGAGTCTTTGGCATCAGATATCCAATTTGCATCACAGTACCCTTCAAGTACAGAGGGTTCCCTAGTATAATGAATCGCATAGTTTTGAGTATATTTCAAATATCTCAAAACCCTTTCAAGAGCTTTCCAATGTTCATTACTAGGGTTAGCTGTAAAGCTGCCCAACTTGTTGACCGAGCATGCTATATCAGGACGAGTGCAATTTGTTAGATACAACAAGCTCCCAATAATCTTCGCATATTCTATCGCGTCAACAGGTTCTCCCTTGTGTACACTCAAATGCACACTAGGTTCCCATGGTGTCTTAGCTATTGGCTTGTCAAAAGCGTTGAATTTCTTTAACACTTTCTCAACGTAGTGAGATTGTGTTATAGTAATACCATCAGGTCTTCTTAGAATTTTAATTCCAAGGATAACATCAGCTAAGCCCATATCTTTCATGCTAAAATTTTTACTTAGCATGCCTTTGGTTTCTTGAATCACTCGGGAATTACTTCCCATGATGAGCATGTCATCTACATAAAGACAAACAATAACATATCCGTTATTAGAATTCTTAATGTAGACACATTTATCGCACTCATTGATTCTGAATCCATTTGACAACATTACACTGTCAAATTTTAAATGCCATTGAAGCGGTGCTTGCTTCAACCCATATAAAGACCTTTGAAGTTTGCATACTTTGTGCTCTTGCCCAGGTACTACAAACCCTTCAGGTTGCTTCATATATATTTCATCTTCCAACTCGCCATACAAGAACGCAGTTTTCACATCCATTTGGTGAATCTCAAGATTGTGCAAGGCAGCAATAGCGAGAAGCATCCGAATAGATGTTAGTCTGGTCACAGGTGAATAGGTATCGAAGAAATCGTACCCTTCTTTCTGCCTGAAACCTTGAACGACAAGTCGGACTTTGTACTTATCTATAGTACCATCAGATTTGTACTTCTTCTTTAGGATCCATTTGCATCCTAAAGCTTTACTTCCAGGTGGTAGATCCACTAACACCCAAGTATGATTCTGCATAATGGAATCAATCTCAATATCGATGGCTTCTTTCCAGAGAGCTGTATCTGAGCCAGACATAGCTTCTTTAATCGTCACCGGTTCGCCATCTAGCATCAAGATAACATAATCCGGTCCATAGACATTAGCTTTTCTAACTCGTTCCCCACGTCTCGGTTCTACATCCATAGGTTTAGACCTTGGTCTTTTCCTATTAGGAGGTACATGATTAGAACCCGTGGCATCATCTACTTGAGTAGAATTACTAGCTACTTCCATAGGTTTAGAACCTGTAGCATCACCATCAACTCCATCATTAGAGTTCGATGTACCTTTATCCTTGTTAGGATAGATATTTTCAAAGAATATAGCATTCCTTGATTCTATCGTTGTCCCAACATGTATATCAGGTATCTCCGATCTGTGCACTATAAAACGATAGGCACTGCTATTAAGTGCATGACCAATGAAGATACAATCCACCGTTTTAGGTCCTATTGTAACTTGCTTTGGTAAAGGCACTTCTACCTTGGCTAAACACCCCCACACTTTGAGGTATTTATACGAAGGCTTCCTTCCTTTCCATAGCTCATAGGGAGTTACATCTTTCCCTTTGAGTGGAATCTTGTTCAAGATATAGTTGGCCGTTAAGACAGCTTCCCCCCACATGTTCTGGGGTAATCCTGAACTAATCAACAAGGCATTCATCATCTCCTTAAGAGTTCGATTCTTGCGTTCAGCAACGCCGTTAGATTGTGGTGAATAAGGAGCCGTCGTTTGATGGATTATACCACTTTCGTTGTATAATTCAGCAAACGGAGCTACATATTCTCCACCTCTATCACTTCGAACCATCTTAATTCGACATCCAAGTTGATTCTCGGCTTCATTTTTGAAGTTTCTAAAAGCTTCAATAGCCTCATCTTTACTTTTCAATAAGTAAAGGTAACAATACTTTGTGCAATCGTCTATAAAGGTGATAAAGTACTTCTTGCCACCTCTAGTTTGCACGAACTTTAAATCACAAACATCGGTGTGAATAAGTTCCAAAGGTTGAGTGCTCCTCTCTACCGATTTAAACGGTAACTTAGCCATTTTGGCTTCAACACAAACTTCACATTTTTCTTGTGAGTTGTATTCATCAACTTTTAGTAAATTCATTTTTACTAATCTCTTTATAGCATTTAGATTAACATGTCCAAGTCTACAATGCCATAAATCTGAACACTCAATCAAGTAAGCAGAAGAGGTTGATGCATCTTTATTGATCTTAGCCTTGGCAGGCTTACAAGCTCTTACACCAAGTTTGAAAAGTCCTTCGGAGGCATAGCCTTTCCCTAGGAACTTTCCCCACTTGCGTATTACAACATAGTCGGATTTGAAAAACAATTCAAAATCCTTATTCGTAAGCCTAAAGCCCGAAATTAAATTCTTTCGGACAGTTGGAACGTGTAATACGTCTTTTAATGTGATCTCCACGCCCGACGTGAGTTGAAGAATCACATCTCCCATGCCAAGGACTTGGGATGTCCGCTCGCTAGCCTCCATTATCGTTTTGTTTTCCACTTCTTTGTAGTTGTGGAACAATTCACGATTTATGCATATATGGACGGTAGCGCCGGTGTCCACGAACCAAGCGTTAGGATTATCCACATGATTCACCTCGGAGATCATGGCAGCAAAGTCATCGTGGTTCCAATCGTCGAAGTCCTTCTCGACGTTGTTCACGTTGCTCTTTGCCTTCTTCCGCTTTGGCTTGCGGCAGTCTTTAGCCATGTGACCTTTTTTGTCACAATTGAAACACACACCATCAAACTTTGATGGTTGTCCTCCACCTAACTTCCCTTTGCCCTTGTTGTTGGGGTTAGGGCGGCCACGCTTGTTGGAAGGACCGCCGTTCTCGGTGAGATTGGCCTTTGCATCCATCGGCGCTTTGCCCTTTTGATCACGACTTCTCACGTGATCCTCCATTTGAAGCTTGGATAACAATATCGGCACGGACATCTCCGAGCGCTCATGCTTCAAAAGGTTTTGAAATTTCCTCCAACTAGGAGGTAATTTCTCTATGATGATTGCAACGAGCAATGCATCCGCCAAGGGCATCCCTTCGGCTTGAACCTCATGTGAAAGATTTTGGAATTCTTCCACTTGGTCCATCAATGGTCGGGAGTCGACCATTTTATATTCCAACCATTTGGCAACGACATACTTGGTAGTATTCGCTTTGTCCACTTGATACTTTAGATCAAGGGCCTCCCACAATTGTTTCGCGGTTTCATGAACCTTGAAAACACGGTAGAGCCTTTCGTCCAGAGACATGAGAACGGTGTTACGGCACAAGTAATCGCCGCGGCACCAGTTCAAATATCCGGCACGAATTTCTTGGCTTGTCTCCCCTTCCCCTTCACTCGGGGTTGGAGGTTTATCCTCCATTAGGAATCCGGCAAACCCCACGGTTGTGAGGTAGAATAGCATCTTCTCTTGCCAATATTTGAAATTCTTGCCCGAGAACGTTGATGGTTTCTCGGCAAGACCAATAGTTCTTGATGTTTGCAATGGGGCCATGGTTGACGATGAAGCCCCCGTTGATGCAAACGAAGAAAATAGTGACGACGTGGTTGAACCGATGGTTGCAGAGGTGGTGGAGCCGTCCATGTTGACGTCGGTGTGAGCCATTTCTCGAACGTGTATCAACGGCAGAGAAATAATCTTCTTGCGATTGTTAGAACCGGGTACACGATCGAGATATTACAATATAAATATTTTGAGAAATTACAACTCAAAATAATTGAAATATTACAAAGTAAATAATTTGAGAAATTACAACTCAAATAATTTGATACAACCGAAATACACTGTATAAATAAATTATACGTATAAACAAAGTCGAGTCGAGATGAAACTCTTCCCGCAAGAAGATTATCGCCCCGGTAGTGCTCTTCGGTTTGGCGTATCTTCCCCAAAGGTAAAACGACTACGTCTCGGCGGATGTAGCACCACAATCCGGCGAGCTCCGGCGAACTTAATAGGATCAAGAACTGAGCACAAGTGTTTGCAGAGAGTTGCAGAGAGAATGGCAGAATGCAGAAATTTGTTGGTGTGGTTCGTGTATTCTGCATGCTCTCCACAAGTCTATATATAGACATGTGGTGAGTATGAATTCAATACATTGAATTCCACTCCTACGGCTGGAAGGTTGAAGAGTTGGCCGGTGGGCGCAGAAGTCGTACTGGCGTGCTGAAGTTGCCATGCAGAAGTCGTAGCAGGCGTGCTGCTACTGCTTCTTCTGCTGCTGCTGTCAACTGTTGCTGCTGGGCTTGGGTTTGGGAAAAACAGTTGGGCCAAGAATAATTAGTTGGGCCAAAAACAAAACAAAAGTCCATTGGTCCAAAAAATTAAGTTTGGGCCCCAAACACCACCCCAAAGCACCAATTGCCAAGATCCAAGATCCAAGATCCAAGTCCAAGTCCAAGTCCTTGGCCGCGGCCCGTACCCGACCCGACCGGACCCGACCCGACCCGCCCGTCCGGCGGCGGCGGCGCGCGTGTGTGTGCGCGCGAGGCTAGTACTTAGATCAAGCCCACTAGCAAGCCCACAAGTCAATTTATTAACTCCATGTGCTTTGCTATTCTTATACATGAAAAACATCTCTATGTTTTCCAATGTGGGATAACATAGCATAAATGTTATTTTCCCTCTTCAACATCCAAACTTTGACATACAATATCTCACTCATCGGAAATCGGTTTTGAGACTTCAAGTATATCACGTTGATCTACTCGAGATGTAGATTAACATCCAATCATTATTTTAATTAAATAATAAATATTTAATTAAATAATAATTTCCAGATATGGCATTAAAACCATATTTCCAACAATATATACCTATAGACTCCATATATACACACACACACTCATCAACGCAAGCTTTTTATGAAATAACTACACGTTTAGAATGCGGCCGGGCGTGGGATTGAAATATGAAGAAGAACCTATTATGATATTATGTATTATTCTAAAAAAAAGAAGATATTATTGTATTTTGAAATGATATATGTGTACATTAATTAAACCCTAATTTTCGCTTAAAAGTTAAATCTCAATTTCCTTAATGTCTCTATAAACGTCATTACATTAACTTTCTCCCGAGTAACGCGAGTCACATTATTTTGAAATTTATTCATATTTTAAACTATATATGTCGCGTCGAACTCGATCTTAATCAATTAACTGATTATCCTACATTAGCCTAGCTCACTGGTAGTTAGTGCTACTTAATTGGCAAGCAACTGATAAATTAATTAATTAGTTTTATGTAACTAATGGAGTCCTATATTATTGAAATAGTTTGGCCCAGCACAAGTACTGCTCCAACTGCCAAACCCTAATGAAGGGGACAGTCAACACATATAATTTCTTCCATCTCTATTCTGCTCGATCGGTCCCCTTTATTTATTGATGTTTAATTAGCTCACAATCATTGGTAAATCCTAGATTTGATGTAATGTGTTGAAACTGATCGATTAATTAGTATAGTATTTCCCATATAATTAATCCTTAATTAATAGTAGTATCATTTAATTAGGAATTTCCGGCGAATCTACTGTTACAAGCCACAAGAGAGAAGTGAATTGAAGGTAATGATGATTTGATGAGGACAGCAGCATTGCTTCAACATGTGTGGTCATAAATATGGCAGCAATCAAATTCTATTTTTGTTTGTTTTCACTCCTTGTTTTCAGCAATAATTCAAAGATAGTATAAATATATCAATATAGTAGTATTTAATTAGTGATGCTATCCGAAATATTGACAAAATTAAGGTTGAGATCTTGATTGGCCTAGCTAGCTAGCAAGAAAAATGTAGTGGTATGCAGGAATCCAGTTGGAAAATCCTATGCTACTTGCATCCAACATCTCTTGCCTACCTAGCTAGAACATCGACGAATTAATTAATTAATATAATTTATATATTCTCAACATTACAACAAAATACTGATCATTGAAACGATTACATGTAAAACAAACTCGTAAAATAAATGCGATACATAAAGCAAAGCAGAGTCGATGAATCCTCTATCCGCAAGACAGAGCCAATTATATCTCTTTAACTCGCATACCGTCACTTTCAATTAACCAACTTTAATTACCTATATCTCACTGATCGAAAATCGATTTTGAGTCTGGCATTTAAATGAAGATGGAATATATATAGAATAGAAGCACCAATAAATTAATTGGTCATAAATCATCATTATGATGTTATTTAATTCTTGGAAGAACAACATGCACACACTCGATCGAGACTGCTAAAACCAATCAGAATTAGAGTCAGACGGTTTAATTATATATGAAAAGCAGAGAGAGATATGATCATAACTTAATGATAAGCTAGCAGTGATGGACGTCTTCGACGGCGACGAGGTCGTCGATGAGATTGATCTGCAGGTTATTGAAAGGGTGGATCTCGGAGCACTTGGTGCAAAGCGGGTGGGGGTGGGGTTGGGGGTGGGGGTGGGGGTGGGGGCTGGGGCACCTCCTGGCGACGACGACGGAGTTGATGACGTCGTCGGTGGGGTGGTAGAGGGAGAGGAGCTGGAAGCCGCGGAGGAGGCGGGGGTCGACGACGGGGTAGAGGAAGGCGCGGGCGCCGTGGGCGCTGCGGAGCATGAGGATGGCGCCGGGGGCCATGTTGGCGGCCAAATGCTCCACCACATGCATCTTCTCCTCGACGTCCATCCCCACCAGCGCCGCCAGGAACACGACGTCGTACTGGCGGAGCACGCCCCCCGGCACGTGCATGATGTCGCCCGTGTAGAACCCCATCCGGGCGGCGATGTCCGGGTGCGGGGCGACGAGCTTGGCCGCCATGGCGTTGGCGGAGGCGTCGATGTCGAAGTTGTGGAAGACGGTGGAGCGGAGGTGGTGGGCGGCGAGGACGATGGAGGTGAGGGGGAGGGGGCCGGAGCCGACGAAGGCGACGCGGGCGGGGGGGTGGGGGCAGTGGGGGGCGAGGAGGTCGGATTCGAGGCGGGCGAGCTTGAGGTAGTTGGAGTGGTAGGGGAAGAGGGGGAGGTGGTCGAGGGGGCGGTCGAAGGCGGCGAGGAGGGTGGAGAAGTGCTGCTCCATGAGGCCCTCGGCGCGGCCGCAGAGGGAGATGAGCTTGGCGCGCATCTCCTGGATCTCGGGGCAGAGCTTGGCCGGGTCGATGGGGTGAGGGGGAATGCAGACGTGGACCAGCTCGGTGAAGACGGCGTCCACCTCTTTCGAGGGGCGGAGATCCTCAAGCTTCGAGATGCGATCGTATAGCTGCTGCACTTTCTGAACCAGAGGCTCTCTCACGCAAACCATCTTTCTTTTCAATTCAAATTTTCCAAACTAGCTAGTCTCACTGATCCTCTTTACTACTGTGTTTGTGTTTGTGTTTGTGGGATTTCATGCCTCCAAGGGGGCTATTTAATGGCAATTGTGGGGCCATCTCATTGGGGTGGGGTGGGGTGGGGTGGGGTGGGGTGGGGTATTGCAGCACCATTCGTGATAGCTTATAAAGTAGTAATATTATACTACATCTGTCTACGAAGAGAGGTCTTGAGAAAGAACAGTACGAGTTTTAAGAAAAATTAATTAATTATTTAATAGGTGAAGAAAGTGCTTCAAAAATTTTAACAAAAAAATAGAGAGGATTGGTGAGAGAAAGGGGCCTCACAAGTTAAAAATTAGTGGGACCATGAATGTCAAAAAAATGGTTAGGAAGGGGCAATATTATTAGTAGTAATATTATTTTTAGTCGTTTGATCGTCAAGATTTACGATGGATGTATTATTTTTATGGATGAACGCAATACACCATGAGTTCGAATCTTGGAAGGGGCAATATTTTTTCTTTCATTTTCGAGTAAAATTGATTAATTTCACGACGAATTTGAATACAACTTTAATCTCATATTCAAATCAGCTATAGCTTGAAAAAATGAGGGAAAATAATGGAATTTTCACTCTCATGAAATTCGAATTCAGATGTTATATTCACCCATTAAAGTGCATCATTAAAGTGATGCAATCATATTTATAAATCTTAGTGATTGAAAGACTGAAAATAATGCTCATATTCAAACTTAATTTTAAATAAGGGGTTTTATTTCGACCTGTGTTATTATATATATAAAGAGAGATATATAATTTATACATTGTTTATATATAACAAAGAGAGATCTTTGTTTGTTTTGGTAGTGTTCTAAATCTTGACTTATTATAGGATTTTTTTTTCAGTGGTGTGTAACTGTTTGTTTATGCTAGGTTATATACAAATTTAATTTGGTGGTGATGATATTTTTGAGCATAAAACATGCGTTTTCATTTGTTTTGCGTCATTATTTTGAGTCCAAAAGCTATTGAGATTGTGATTGTGATAAAGATCTGTGTTTTGATAGGTTACTATTTGTATAAATAATTCTCTTTTGTGTATATGTCAATTGAATCTCATACATTTTATCTCATATATATTTTATTATTCGATGCTATATATATGCATTCGTGTTGATTTGTCTCTCTTGATTTGTACTTATATATGTATAAAATAAAGAGGATGATATGACTTTAAGCTTCTTAATCAATCGATCGAGATTTTTAATGTAGCTCTCTTATTGCAATTCTTTCCAATTATTGACCACAAAAATAATTTTTTATGCGAAGGAGATAAGGAAAACCAAAAGTACATAGTAACTATAAAATTTAATCTGAATCGTTGATCTTCATTTGTATAATTTGCAACTATCATAAAAACAAGCATTAAATCTATACATGAAAAGCTTCAATTTATAGATAAAAGACACGAGGAGTAGTTTTTACGAGATTTTTTCTTTATTATAATAATCGCATCCTCTATATATATTATTATCAGAATTGAATAATAAATTCACATAAAATTAGGAGTATGCATGTAATTAACTATCTATATATAGAATATGAATGGGATCAAAATTCAAAAACCATGAGGAGTATAGGGCTCAACCCCCCCCCCCCACCCACCCCCACCCTACCTAGCAAGCTAGAAATTAATTTAGATGATATAATATGAAGTCACCCACTGACCCACGCATATATATTGACAAAACAAATTATTTGGTGGTCATGCTTACTAATTTTGTTTTTTGCACAAGAAATGAATGCGAAGAAAGCTTGATTCTCGATATTTGGGAAAATTGAATTGAATTCAATCTATCCAGTATATATCCATCCTCATCTAAAAATTCCTTCAAACTCAATAAATATTTATAATAAAACAGAAACTTATCATTTCATATGCTCACACACTTAGAAAGTAAAACATGTAAATTTCCACTTCTAATTTTGCATTCTCAATTTTATTACTCCATGACTATGAGCTAGCCTGCATTGATGAACAAATCAATAATTTTTTACGAATAAGTATTGACATAAAGTTTGAATTCTGGAGGTGACGATATATATATTCAACATATATTAGCTATATTAAGTTAATATTAATTAATCTATGATCATGCATAATATTAAAATTTGTGCTTGTGACAAACATATACTAGACATTAGTCTATATATATATATGCTCATGCACAATATTTAAGTTTGTGGTTGTCCACAAACATCTACAGTAAATTAATATATGTTCATATGCAATATTTATATATAAGTCTGTGCCTGTGACATACATATATACAATGAATATATAAAGAAGGAAATGGTGGAAGGCATGCAACATGCATCAAGAATCTATAGAACCAGGATCTTGTTTGCAACGGTTTCACAACACGGTCAAAATAAATTAAACAATATACTATTTTTTTTGGAGGGAAAACGAGAGAAACAATATACTATTATGCTATAAAAAAACCAATTAATTGCATATTTCTTGTATTTGAAACCGGAATCTATATGCTTTCACACTTGTATATTAGAGATTATTTTATTTTAGTACGTGCAAGAAACATATTACTTGTGCCAAAGCACATGGAATCCTGATTTGTCTCTCTTTCACTATCCCATTAATTAATTAGGATTCACTAATTCAATTATTGTTTATAATTAATTTTTTATATTTATTTTCCATTTTTTTATTAATAATTTAGTATCATGGTTAATTAATTAGGGCATATATATATATATATTTTTAAAAATACTGTATATTTTTTTAGTTAATAATTTTTAATAAAATATATGCCCTAACTTTGAGTTATAAGTCAAAGTTAGGGCGTATATTTTCTTAAATTTTAAATTAGAATCTATAATATAATATTAGAAAATATTAAAATCAATAATAGCAGACAATTGAACACTATATGAGACATCAAATTTTATTCGGTGCCAAAGTTACTTCGGAATCATTGAATTCACACTTGTTATTTAACAAATAATTAAATACATATGTCAAACGATTTTCCTCGTCACAATTAATCGTATTTTCGTTTTCTTTGCTTTCCTAAACCAAAATGTGTGCGTCATTCTTGTTATTTTTCTTAGTTGTCTTCTGATTTACGTTACGAACAAGTTTCTGAATGCTTCTTCTTTTCTTGTTTTATTTAATAAGTACTTGATAGCTAATCATTTTCTCCAATATTAATTTGCTATTACACGTGTAATTATATATAATGACAACTCATTCTTTGGTGTTGTTTGTATTATACTGTTGTATTATTTATATATTTATTCCCCCTATTCAATCTCCAATTCCTTACAAAATTTCTCAATATTAAAATATTAATTTATTAAACCTATTTAATTTATATTCAAATACCTCTCCAATTCAATCTTCTATTCAAACTTATTAAAACCGAGTGGTTGTTGACACACCAGAACATCCTAGACTTCGCATCAATCGTTGTTCCTTCCCAGCTCGACACTTATACGTAGGAAATTATTGAGGATAACCTGCAATAATCACGATTTAAGTGCTTGTGTGCAGAAAGGAGAAGAACGAGATTTGGAAAGCTAAGAGATATATGATTTCCATTAAAACTGCCAAAACAAGATGAATATTCAATCCCCATTACAGCTATGATACTCTCTATTTATATCGATCTAACTAAGTAGCTACTAACTCTGACTTCCTCCCAACGCCAACTTCTCCACGTGTAAGTCTTCGAGAACCTTCGCCTCTGCAGTTAACTAACTCCCTTCTCTGCAATGCATGCATTGCCTGCTGTTACACAATATTCCCTTCATGACAGTTGTTCACATAAGAAACTTGCACAATATTCATATGATCCAGATTATAATTAATTTTCGATCTTAGCAAAGATCATTTGTTAAATATATAAATAAACTTAAAACAATTTAAACATGGTGATTACAAATTTAAAACAATCTAAAATTGAAAACTCATTTGTACCCAACTGAAGTTCATTCGAAACACAACGTAATAAAGTCCATCATACTTAACCTAGCATTGGCTCATTTGAGGCTCGGCCCATTTGAAGCCCAAACCCACTAAATATATGGTGCTGAGCTGAATTGGGTTTAAGATTTTTTAAAAAGCTCGGTCCATTTTAATGTAAGCTTAGTCAAATAGATTCATAATTTGAAAAAGTTAAACAAAATGCACACAATTTTTATTAGATTCGTAAAAAATAAAAATACATATTGCAAAAGAAGTTAATAAAGCATGAGTTGAAAATGAATAGTCGTGTGAAACTTCGCAGCGGGATTTGAATGACAAACAGCAACTTTACTTTTGTTTGCTTCCAAACTTCAATTTTTTTTTTTTTTTGGTGAAATAACAAATCACTACCGAGTTGAGCCATCAGTCATCAGTCATCACTAATCGCTTCTTCTTTCCAATTATTTCTTGATGCTGCTATTGGAAATCTAGCTGATTGTTTTCAGGTACAATTCTTCTCTCTTTGCTTCTATTCTTAGCTTATCTTTTTTTTTTTTTTTTTTCCTTCTCCTTGTTCTGTTGGAGGCAGAAGATAAATTGCCAAATTTTGAAATGGCTGTTATGAAATTTTAGTTTGCTTGGTGATTTATTAGATGGAGGGAATGCTACGCGCTTGCTTTGGGAGAACTTATGGAAATTCAGTTGAAATTGAACCTGATGCTTGTTCATATCTTCAGCAATCTGGTTTTTATTAACATACGTATGTGTAGTTGAAGTAGCAGCTTTCATAATTATAATTATATGCGTGAAAGCAAACTAGCTCCAGATTAAGTTGTCGATGTTTTTCGGCTAAAGAGGGATTTGGTGGCTGATATTGTAGTTGTGAGGCTTAAATTGAATGTGTTTGTCTTTATGTGAAAATTTGCCCCCAATTCGGTTCATGTATGCTAGCCCTAAAACGAATGCCATATATCAGCGTGTTTCAGTGCGTCTGAGATGTAAATTGGTTCCCTTTTAGGCCAATTGAGTTATTTACAGTTCAATTTTGGAATATATTCTCTTAACTGGTGAAAAGCTCAGGGGAAAGAACTTCATCCCCACGAGTAAGTCATGCTTTATTTCTTTCCTGCTTCAGGTCTCTCTAAAGACATACTATTATTTTGCTTATCTGTAATGTTTAAGAGCGATCTGTTTCAGTTATCACAGGAAATAATTTAAGTACATGTATGCATGTGCATATGCAAATTTTGTTCAAGTTGGATTCTTAAAATGAACTTGTATGCTTAGTTAATTACTATTCCAAATAGGAACTTTCCCAATATTTGTCCTACATTTTGGAAATGTTAGTGTCTGCTGGAAACTTCAGTTTCGACTCTTATACATGATTGATGAAGAATCTTATTTGTGTTTCTTTTGTTAGGATTTGTATTGTCAAGATAAAAAGAAGTCGAATAACTTTCTGATTGAATTGTTTCCATTTATATGGATACCCATGGAGACTCTGGGAGTAATACAACACGCAAACCTTCGAGGAAAAGGAGGAGTAATTTGATACGTCGTCCTTTGAATGAATCCGAATCTCCCCAAGAAAATAGAGATTCCATCTCATTATCATCAACTCCATCAGACCACGTGAGTGATGCACCAAGTGTGGGCAAGGAGTCCTTAACACCATCACTAAACCTTGGTGATGCTATAACCGTGCATAGGAGTTATGACGAAGGTGACACATTGGATGAATCAACTAACCTCAGAAGTTCTTTTGAAGATAATCCTGCAGCAGCTAGCTGGAAGAGTCAGCAAATGAAGGACAATAAGATGAGCGAACAAGCGATTGGTGATTACCATTCTGAGCCACTAGGAACAGCATCTGATGGAACTGGAAACAAAGTCAATAAGGTAAAACTCAAGGTTGGAGGTGTAACACACACCATTCACACAAGATCTAGTTCCGGCAGTTCTTCAATAGCTGGAACTTTTGCTGCAAAGTCTTCGTCAGATGCAAATTATCCTCTCCCTAAGGCGAACCGTCAGGTATTTTTTCTCTCTAGATTGAAGGCTTTTCAGTTGTTATGACCCTGTAACTCAGTGGGTTATTATATTTCTAAATGGAAATCCTATCCAACTGATGCATTGTATGCATCACAATATATTAAAGTAGTTTCTAAGTTACAGTTGAAATATTTGTGTATGACAAAGCAATTGTAGATGCTAAATGTGATATGACTATAAAAGATCCTTGCCTAACCTGATCAATGTTCTGCCACTTTCCCTGTTCTAAAACTCTTCTTTTGGACCAGATGATTTCTTGACCCTGCCTAGCTGCTTTCTATTTGTTTTACGAATATCACCCCGGCTTTGGATACTTACTGTGCCAGTGTCTGTTAACAGGAAAATCTTAATCTTCATGATATAAATGAAAAGGCGAATCTTAAACTTCGCGGTGTGCCATGGAAAGATTTTTCAAGGACTGGTTTTGCTTTTGGAAAAGTGGATTCTTTTGGGGCAGATATACCTGAGGAATCTGTCAAGCAAGCTGTAAAGCATGATAGGCCATCTAAAAACAAGTCCATGATCAAGAAGTATTCGGATGATGAAGTATATGATGAGGATGATGATGAGATTCGGTACCTTCAAAAGCTCAAAACTTCAAGAATCGCATCTTATGATAATACAGAGTATGAAGATGGTACCATTAGGAGCAGGAAATTACGGAAGATCTCTAGGGTAATGGATAGAAATATTGAAGATTCTTCTTTGGCTATTAGAGATTATGGCTCCTCGAGATCAGCCAAAGAACGTATGAAATCCAGATCTGCAAGAGCACCTGAAGATACTGGATATACGGAGGAGGAAGAATCAGCATCTGATGGTCAGATCGAACACAAGAATAAGAAACAGAGAAAGTCACCACTTGATGCCGCTAAAAACTCCAAAGAAAGCTCAATCACTACCCGCCGTAGAGCTACTTTATCTGGCAGAGAGGTCTCACCTGGTTTGGATGCTAAATCTATCCAATTCCCAGACGGGTTGCCGCCTGCCCCACCAAGAAGTGACAATTCCTTACTGTTGTACTAGTGAATGGATTTTTCTTTTGTTACTTCTTGGAGAATTGACTGCTTATCTTCGTGTTACTATTGGCAGAGACAAAGGAACAACTATCAGAAGTGGAGCAACAACTGAAAAGAGCTGAGGCTGCCCAAAGGCGTAGGATACAAAATGAAAAGGCTTCTCGTGAATCTGAGGTCTGTTTGCTCTTTTATGCTGAGTAATTATGCGGTGATGTACTAATTCTTACGTGCTAAAAGCTTTACATCAACTGTTTACATGACTTATATGTTTCCTCATCATTAGGCTGAGGCAATCAGAAAAATCTTGGGTCAAGATTCCAGTAGGAAAAGGCGAGAGGATAAGATTAAAAAACGGCAGCAGGAGCTAGCACAGGTAAAAAGTTGTTGGTCGGGAGCAATTTTGTCTCTGAAAGACTTATATTATATCATATGATGCAGGAGAGGAATGCGAATGGTGCTACAGTCGCACCCGATGCTGTTAGATGGGTCATGGGACCTTCAGGGACAGTCGTAACGTTTCCTGCTGAGGTTGGCCTTCCAAGCATCTTCGAACCCAAGTCTTGCAGGTATTTTGATTCAACGCCAGCCCAAACATGTCAACACGAGTTTCAGCTAAATCTCCATTTGTAAGTCGAGCTTGAATTTTTGGACACGGCTTTGCAGCTATCCTCCACCACGAGAGAAATGTGCCGGCCCGTCTTGTACAAATGTGTACAAGTACAGAGATTCCAAGTCGAAGCTTCCTCTTTGCAGCCTGCAGTGCTACAAGGCACTACTTGAGAAGGCACAACCACTACATGCTTGTTAAAATGGTTTATCCGTCGCGACATTCTGCTTCCATGGTTGTCCAGTTGAAGCTTTGGTAGGAAGATTTTCTTCTCAGATGGATGTATCAAGGAAAGAAAGCAATGTAATGAGGTATGTAAATATATGATAATGATCTGAATCTGTGTCATGATGTTCCAACACCACTGTTGCTTCAAAGGGTCTTGGAACTGCAAGAATCTCCAAGTTAATGCACTTATATTATTTGAAAGTAAATACACACGCAATCGAGTATATTTGTAGGTTCTTTTTTAAAGTTGCAAAAACAAAGTTATATAAAAAGATAAAATATGATTAATACAAAACACATATAGTAAATATAATTATTTAACTGGAGTTTCAAGAAAAGGCCCAGACGACCATTTCGAATGGGGCACATTTTCACTTATTAAATTACATTCTCCCACAATCTACAGGGCTTATAATCTACTGTATTTCTTATTTTTTGAAACCATGGTCTATACATTCTCCCACAATCTACAGGGCCTATAATCTACTGTATTTCTTATTTTTTGAAACCATGGTCTATATTTTTTAGGTGATTCTATTCATAGCTCGCATTGTACTCGTTATGGTCTCTATTTAAAATAATAGTACAAATAATTATAACTTAGTATATAAGATATAGCTCATAGCCTCAAATTAAAGGTGATTATTTTCATGGGTAAATAAATATTGTGCATTTACTGTGCAAAATCAAGCATAGTTGTGTGGATTGGGGCTGTACTATGAAAAATCTCACTTATAATTTGGGATTACGAGCTATAAGTTAAATACTCCCTCCGTCCACGAAATGAGTACTCATATTTCCTTTTTCGTCCGTCCACGAAATGAGTACCCATTTCCCTTTTTGGCAAGTGTACCCCACACATCTCTTTAATTAATACACTCAAAAAGTGGGACCCTTAAACTATTCACACTATACTCCATACATTTCTTAAAACCCGTGCCGTCCACAAATGGGTACTCATTTCGTGGACGGAGGGAGTACTAAATTTAGAGCTATATTATATTTTATTACTTTCTCGGTTCTATTTATCATATTCCATTACTTTTGAGCACGAAGGTTGAGAAAAATATAGTTATTGTATATTTAAAGATTATTTTAAGTAAGTATATAAAGTTAGCTTAAGCCTACTGTTAATAACATTTTAAATAATTAATTTTTTATTAAAAAGATATGAAATATTACTAATGAGACATTTCAATATAATAAGGAAAACATTATTAATGAGACGGATTGAGTATTTTATATTGAGATTGTAATGAGTAATATAGCATTATGAATACAATAAATTTTTTTCATCCTTTGTTTTTGGGAAACCATGGTCTACTCTAATTCTAAAAAGCTAATACTCTCCTCGTCCCACTTAAATTAGCACTTTTGAGTTGGACACGGAGATTAAGAATAAAAGATTAAGAGTGTAAAATAGGTAGGATTCACTTATTTAATGTGTGTAGAGAAAGTATGAGATCACATACCTATTTTAGAAAAGTCCAATTTAAATTGGACAAATAAAAAAGACAAGTGTGTCAATTTAAATAGGACGGAAGTACTAAATGAGAAAAAGAAAATAAAAAATCATACTTTAAATATACCATTAAAGCCCACCATTTCTTAGAAACCACTTAAGACATCAAACCAACAAAACCGTCAACTCGACTACTTAAAACCCATCTCTCTCTCTCTCTCTCTCTCTCTCTCTCTCTCTCTCTCATGCATTATAAATACACACACCACATTTGGTAACTTGGTCAAGAAAAGGAGAGTTTCCACATTAAAAAGTAGTAGTGATATAAATAGAATGGGAGAAAAGGGGAAGAAGATATTAGTTGGTGTTGATGAAGGCGAGGAGAGTGGGTACGCGCTCTCATGGTGCCTCCAAAATTTGCTATCTCACTCTAATTCCGAAGATACCCTTATCCTACTCTTCGCCAAGACGCCCCTGCCTATCTACTCAGCCATCGACTCAACAGGTAATTAATTAATTACTACTTAATTATGGGATTAAGATAATTGTGATGGTGATTTGCAATTAGTGAGCACCAGCAGGGTACCTATTTTCTCAAAATATAGTGGCCACGATGGACACGTACGCCAATCAAGTGGCTGACGCCGTTATGCAGAAGGCTTCTACACTTTGCTCAACCTTTAATCACCAGGTTAATATATTTTTTAAAAAAAATTATGTTCCATCTAATTTGAAATTAAAATACCTAAGGTTAATAATACTAAAACATATTTTTTGCCCGATTGCCAAACTGTTTTGTTGAATTAAAGTGTATTCCTTCATATCATGAGCTCATTGGGATAAAAGTTAATTAATGATCATTTATTTATTTATTTATTTATTTTTGAAGAGTTAATCGAGTGAGTGGGGTGTATGTAGGCTAAGGTGGAGACGATGGTGGAGCATGGCGATCCAAGGGATGTGATATGCCAGGTGGCAGAGAGGTTGAAGGTTGACTTATTGGTGTTGGGAAGCCATGGCTATGGTCTTATTAAGAGGTTAATTTACTTTAATTTCTGGATCAATTACTTGTGCATCTTAATTACCATAATATTCCTAAGGTATACCAAGCAATGCGAACTCTTATTTGTGAACAGTGAGCTTTAGGGTTCAAACTCCACCGCTCCCTTTCTCCAACTCAAAAAAAAAAAAAATTTACATAAGATACTATTTTGCAAATAGTATGGAATTTTTATTGTTATTTGGTGATTGATGACAGGACATTTCTCGGTAGTGTGAGTCAACATTGCGCGCAGCAGGTGAAATGCCCAGTTCTGATTGTGAAGAAGCCCACAAATTAATTCAAAGAATGAAAGTTATACAATGTGGTGTACCGTCTACGTGTTTGTGTAATTATGTTGTAAATTCGTGATTTCGACTTCTTCGCCTTATGTATGCATGTGAATGTATTATTGTTCACCGTAATTTAATATAAGTTCTTCTTTTCCTTCAAAACAAAAAAATTACTCCTAACAATAAATTGATTTTGATAACTAAAATTTAGAAAATAATTTAGAATTTGAATTTTATAAATGGATAATCTATATAAATTAGTAGATTTTCCCTTGAAATATCCTCTTGGAAAAAATATTCAATTTTTAATAGGTGTCTACACATCTATCAATCAAATATTAATGTGTCATTCATATGCACCACAGCACATTTATCGTAGATCAAATAATTATACTTGAAATATAAACAAGATTACCGCATGATGAAGCTAATTGTTTCATAGATTTTAACGAATAAACAATTGCAGCAAATTAACCTTTATTTTTTTAGAAAAAGAATAAAAGCAAAGTTTCAATCAGATAACTGCAAATCTTGACATTAATAGAAATAATAGTCATTTTTAGACTTACTTGATAAACAAAAAATCTGACTCTCTTCAATCCAAATAAGAGATTCAATTAAAGCAATCAAGCCACAAATACGTTTCATTCTCTTGCAGCATCCAACTGTCATTTTTGTTTTCCTACAGAAATTAAGCGCTACAACTAATAAGAAAAATTTGGGGCACTACACCCAATCCGGATGGCACAATATCAGTCACAGATATTCAGCATTGCATCACTTCACATCTATAGCTCATCCTGCAAAATAAACACAAACACAAAAATAAGAATTTTTGTGACATGATAATTACCAATAAAAACATTGTATAGCAAAACGCATAAGCAATGAAAATTAACAACTTACATGCGCATCATCGTCAACCGAAGCTACAGGGTCATCGATGGGGTCCACTTTGGAATCATCCTCAGCGTCTTCACCTTCAACATCGGACTCGTCACCTCCATCCTCAGCCTGCAACAACAATGAAGTATCCCCCATTAGTATACATATGAAATGAGGCAATTCGACACAGTTTACTTCTCAGAAATAAAACTAGTCTTACATCAGAATCAGCAGCTGGATCATTCTTTGATTCCTCCTCCTCTCTCTTCTTTTCTGCCTCATCAAAAGCAGCCTTCTCAGCCTGCATCATTATCACCACCATTGACAAATCAATAATAAATAGACAAGAGATAAAAAATTCATCGTTTATAGAGAAGGTGAAAGAAAAGAATTCCGAAACAAATGCCACATACATCCTTTTGCTTTCCCCATGTTTCTTCTGCGACCTTCTTGGCATATTCAGGGTCATCACTTACAAGAACATTGTCAAACAAGGTTCCAGATTTAACCTGCAAAATAGTTCTAATGGCTGAGGAAAAGGGGGAAACCTAAAAAACACGAGGAAAAAAAAATAAAAAAAAAAAACTTTACCTGCCACAACTCGATGCCTACATACTTGAGCTTTGGGAAAACATATAGTTCAGGGTCATCCTTGAACTCTGCAATGATCCCAAATTCGAATTAGCAAAAACCAAAATAACGGATTGCAATAGATGCTCAGAAATTAAAGTAAATAAAAACCTGGGTTATCAATCATTGGTGCCTTCCACTTGCCCTTGTAGTTGGGGTTCTTAATTTTCTGTTACAGAAAAAGGGCTATTTAGATTTACTCTACTTCATAAGCCATATACCAGTAAGGCAAACTCAAATTTCAACAAACCTTTGCCTTCCATGGTCCCTTGTACTCAGGGTTGGGAATGGTAGGTGCAGTCCACTCACCATCCTCCTCATCATCCCAGTCCTCAGGCTGCAAATGGAAAAAGAATTTATTAAATAATTTTCAAATATTAGTTTATGGTGTGTAGAAGCAAAATCAATGTCATCAAGTTACCTTTTTGGCATCAGGGTCGGCAACCTCCTTGGGGATGTCATCATAACCCTGTCAACAAAGACAACTCCAAGCTTATCATTAATTCAACACCAGGAGTTCTACACTGCTCCCTCTTTAGTAAAAGACAAAATAATGTAAGAAGTCAAAGGTCTGTTTACCTCTGGCTTCACGTCTTCAGGATCAGGAATGAATTCCTTGTCATCCCAATCTTCAGGCTGACATTGGTAGAAACAAAGTTAAGTTAAATTAAGAATACCAGGATACACAAATGGGAAACAAGTTTAACATACGAGAACAAAACCCACCTTCTTGGCTTCAGGGTCCTTGATCTGCTTTGGTGGTAAAAGATCCCAGTCAGAGTACAAGCTCCCAGTCTGCTTCTCCACATTGTCGATGAGGATGCTGTAGGTAGCATCAGGTCGGAGAATGAAAGTATATACATGAGAGAGTTGATCAGTCTCGCACGGAACATCCTTCTTGATCAAGTTGTTTTTGTCATTGTATGTGAGAATAGCATGAACCTTTTTGGTGGTGTAACCACAGATATCTGGCCCAAACATGATGCTGCAACCAACCAAACAAAATACAATTCAATATACAAACTAAGTAGACCCAGATCAAGAAAGGTTAGGTGATGTTTATACCTGTATGGAGTGTCACCACCAAATTTCTTCTGGTCAACCTCACCACTGAGCAATTTCATGTATCCACCACCACAATCAAGTTTCTGTTCATGCTTGACAGAAAATTGAAAAACTAAGGTCTTATCCTTGTTGCTAAATTCAGGGAATTCGGCAGAGATGGCATAAAACCTATAGTCTTCACTGGTCTGGATACCTGCAGCAAAAAAGGACAAAAAAGTGAGATTTTCAATACGTATACTTAAGTATACATACAAATTGCCAGGCACAAACTGAGTAATTACCTTTGTCATTGGCATCTCCACTCCATTTTCCAGAAGTGTAATTCCACTCGCCAGCCATGTTCTCATCCTTCTTCCACTCAGATTTGACCCACCGACTCTCCCATCCATCTATAACATTTAGCAGACAAATACATTAGAACAGACTACCAATGTAGGCGGTGCAACTAACTTATAATGTTCATGAAGAGCACTAAACATAAACAATCAATTTTTGTTTTCTTTTCTGGAGAGAATGATCTTATGTTAAGAAGATAGGAGGCACTTTCAGTATAGGAAAGTCTTCTTTCAGGGACAAGTAAACCACTGAGATAGAAATATAATCCCTCACATCAACAAACAATTCATTGACATAGATGACACCAAAAGACACCAGAGTATGTTTAGCCAAACCCAACCAAAAATCAATCTATGATGCACAAGTTTACAAAATTATTTCCCTTGAAACTAATGTCAATTTTCAAAGTAAATAAATAAACTACAAATAACAACAAAATTAATTTGTCATCAACCATGCCAAATTTTATTGTATTGACATTTTTACAAGTACTATTTAGAAAAATCTTCAATGTTAATGGTCCAGTCAAGTAAACAAGACAATTAATACCAGTGCCTATCACAATCACATAAACCAACATGAAGGGGAGGACCAATCAGTCTTTCATATTTTAAACCATCCAATAGCAACAAGTTCCTTTTAACATAATAATTCTCGACCAGCAACACCGTAGAGCTATAGAAGACAAGTTCGGGCAATTCCATTGCAAGTTCGTATACATTAAGCAATACATGACAAAGTGATCTGATCTGTCGTTTAGCCATGTAATGCCACGGCATTAGCTGCCACTGGATCACATCATTCTTTCCAAGCTCATACACTAAAATACATTCTTCCATTAGTCATGAAAAGGTACATATAGACTGCAATGACAAACAATTACCCACTACAAGAAAGTCACGGCGAGAAAATCAGCCAATAGTTCAGTGGCAACTTCTCACCGACATTTCCGTTTGAATTGAAGTGCATTTAAAGTCGAGAATCGTTATTTACTAACACACAAGAAGAAACTGGAAAAAAATACGAATATTACATCAGATCCACAGTACACTAATCCCAATTAGATGCAGAATTAACCTAAAAAGTGAAATCAGCATAAGAATATGAGCATCAAACTACAACACACTGTTAAGACTAACAGAAATGACAATTTCATCAGATCTACGATAAATAGATCTCAATTGGATGCAGATTAAACCTACACTACATCCTTAGATAAAAACAATCAGATTCGCACAATCATAGAAGTGACAGACCGATTACTCAAATCTCAAAACCAAAATGCTAGCTGAGTGAACCGAAATGATTGCAAAAATAGAGTCAAACAGTGAGAGAGATGGAGTCGATACCATCGAAGCGCTCCTCGAAGAATACGGCGGCAGAGGCGACGGCGAGGAGGAGAGAGAGAGTAATAGCTAGAGAGAGAGGCGTTGCGATCAGCGATCTTCTCCTTACTATGGCCATGGCTGCTATAGTGACAAAACAACTGAATGAGGGGAGGGGTTTATGTAGGTGGGATTTTCGTGCACAATATCGAGTCAGGTGCAGGCCTGACGTGGACACTTTTGAAAGGAGAAGCCAATAGAATGACGCCACGTCGGACTTTGCTGTCACTGATTTCAACGTGGCCGGTTTGGATTGGAAACTTACACGAATTCGAGTGGCCGTAGGTGGGCCAACACTTGTAGGGGTTAAAGGGTTTGTCTAGTGCAATGACGTATTTGCCCTTCGATTGCGTTTACTGACTACTGTTTTTGCCTTTTTGGATAGAAAAGGAAGTTGCAGTTTATTGTGGAACGTTTAAATTAAAGAGCTAATTGTTCGTAATTTCGATATCCAGATTTTTGAAAATTGACTTTGTTTTTTCAGAATTATAGCAGGTATCTAATATTATATATGATCTTTTTTTAGAATTATAAAATATATTTAATATATAATTAAATAAGCAATTCGTACGCAGATGAAATCACTACCCACACAAATATGGGAACACTATCCACACAAAAGTGAGACTGAACCCAAAAACTCTCACGAAAGAAAGTCTTTAGTTGCTCAACTTTGCTACTTGAGTTAAGCCTCATGCATTGACAAAAAAATTGTCTTGAACTCAAAGTTTGTTCGTTAATAATTCTATAATTAGAAATGATCATCTATTCATCGTGCCAAAAAGTAACGTGTTCATCATTGATGTGATAATTTTAATTATAGTAAGATAATTTTAATTAGAGTAAGATATGATAATCTTCTTAATTTTCTAATTAAAATTGTCACATCAGTGGTGAGCACGTTATGCTTGCTCACGATGATAGGTGATCGTTTCTATAATCACTTAATTATATAGAGTCCGATGAAAAATTTGAATGTACTATTAAAAAAATTGACTTTATTTTTCTAATTATATTTAGGGCGTGTTTGATATTGGCTAATACACTGTATTAGCTAATTTAGTACAGATTAGTCTAGTGTTTGGTATTATTTAGTAATAATACAGATGACCCGGTTTAATCCCACGACCCAGTATTATTAATCCAGATTTCTTAGGATTAATAATACCACCTCCCCCTAGGATTAACTTAAACCATGATATTCTGTATTTAGCCATGATAGCAAACACCAACTCAGTATTAATAATTTGTCATTATCTACGCTAAATATCCTGGTTACAAATTATCCTACATAATCCTTTACTGAATGGTTGAAAGCCCTTATAGTAGTATTAGATTTTGATCATCGAAAATGGTTGAAAAAATAGCATGAAAGTTGATGACACGAAACTCTATATTCTTTCCTTTTTTTTTGATCATTTTCAATGACTAAAACCCAACAATTTAAATATCATTAGAAAAATAACATCAAGAGCTTTCAAATGGTACCTTTCGAGTTTTTCATTAGATCTCAGGGAATCAAGTTGTTGGCCAACGAACTTTTCGGCTCATGTCAAATTCCAAAATAATTAAAAATGTATGCATGTTTTGACGAAATAAATAAATTTGATTAAAAACCAAAATTTGAATATAATTTATAAGCAATTAACTTAAAATTAAAATAAGCAATTTGAGTATGGCGTTTCTCGTGATTCCGTTTTTCTTTACAAAATTTTACCCACTTTCACATCATTCACTTTTTTTTTATGTAAATTCTAAACTAGAAGATGGAGAAATTATCAAAATTCAAATTAAGGGGATCGTTATCACAATTGAAATTCTTTGATATTTAATTTCTCAGAACAACATTTATGTGCAAACAGACATAGATACTCTTTGGTTGATGAGCAAGAAGAAAAAAAAAATGAAATAAGTAAATATATATGCATACACACAAACACATTAGAGTTAGTCTTTATTTTTTAGACAAACATTAGAGTTAGCATATGATGTAATAACATATATCCCAGTAATTAATTGGGAGCATTGCGATTTAAATAGACATAAAATCTGATAGTATTATTTTGATGTAATAACAAACATCCCAGAAATTAATATGGAGGGTTGGAGTTTAAATGCACATAAATTCTGATAATATTTTGGTTCTCCGATGAACCTTGTGCATCATGTAAATGTTACAATTTTCGATTGCATGATATATTTTGAGAAAATATTATTACTCTCTTAGTCTCACTATGGCTCACTTTCTATTTTGAATTGTGTCATTAAAGATGACTTATTTTCATAAAAGGTGCTCCCTCCGTCCCACTTCAATTGACACTTTTACTTTGGGCACAGAGATTAAGAAAGGGTTGGGTGTGTAAAATGGGTGAAGCCATTTGTTTAATGTGTGTAGAGAAGGTGGGGACCACATGCTATTTTTGGAAAGTGTCAATTGAAGTGGGACAAACAAAAAAGACAAGTGTGCCAATTGAAGTGGGACGGAGAGAGCAATATTTAACTATTAAAAAGTTGTGGACTCTTATCCAATTTACACCTCTTTAATCTCTGTGCCGAAAAAAAGTGAGTCATGTTTAGTGTGACCGAAGAAGTATTTAATATTTATATATTTATTTTTTTAGATCAAATTTAGTATATATCATTAAAAATGAAACTTCATATAGTTCTGAAATTTTTAGTTTGCTTTCGACAATATTTATGAACCTCTATTTTCATTTTTCACCATGCAAATACTCCATTTGACTACATAGAAACCTTTAGCGTGAAGAAAATGCAAATTTGTCCAAGTTTTTGGACTAATTCGAGATTATACATCCTATAATCCTATAAAGATGATAACATAATTGAGGTTAGTAACGACTTAGTTCCACCAACTAATACAGATATAGTAATTGCCAACCATTTCATCACTCTAGAAACTTATGTGGTTATTGGCTCGATCGCTAATTACATGCATAGTTTATTCGCCCTCATAATCCACACACGCATCTTTTGATTTATTTAATTATTTGTAGGAATGATAATCATGTACGAAATTGATGTATTAGCTATAGATTGGAAAAAAATAAAAAGATTGAAAAATTATAGATAGACACGGTCACATGATATGAAATGCAACGCCTAATATAACATCTACTTCTTTTCTTTTTCTTTTTTCTTTTTTAGAATATATAACATCTACTTCTAATTGCACACATATAATCACAATGTATATATTTAATTTGTTAGTGGTTAGTAGTTTACAAAGCGCATATATTATTTATTATAAACACATTTCATCCAAAGTAATCTATAAAACCTCACGGCATCGCAAGATTGCCAAAATAAGTAAATAAATAGATGAAATAATATTTTTATAAGGATTTATAATATTAATGTATAAGAGATATGCTGATAAATGAGACAAAATAGCAGGGAAAAAGAAACAAAATAGCAGGCGGGCCAATTAGAATGTGTTTGGTTTTTGTCTATTCCAAATAATATATCGTATCTACATGAGTTAATTACATCTAAAATTATAATCTTTGAGCCAGAATACATAATAAACACACACATATATTAAATCTATGCAATAATATCACAAATTTTCAATCTATGTATTATTAAACCTCCCCAAATTTTATCTGATAAATAAAAGCTGACATGGCTGACATAGTTTTTCTACACGGACCAAAAAACTCCCAAGTCTCCAACCATCAAAACGACAACATGACATTTGTATTTTGACGACATTAGATAAGTTATTTAGTGAAATTTATTTATGTAATATCAGGTCAAATTGTAAATTTGGAATCTACATCTCGAGCACATAAATTTAATGTATTTAGTTGTTCATTTTCAAATGGTAATGAATGAGCAATTAATACATAGAGATTGATGTTTAAAAATATGGAGAATTAAATATCGCACGTTGGAAAAAGAGAAATCTCTAATGTCATTTATAAGTCCTTAGCCTGTTAGTGTGCAATACCTCGAATTCACTCAAATCGTTATATCTTGGAAATATTTGCCGTCGAACCACGGAACACTCAACACTTAACAGTGACAAGCATTTCCATTCAGATTTTGAGACAAAGATCGATGTAGTAAAATTGGTAAAGAAAGGTTGATGTTGATGGGTCCATAGCACAAAATGATGGTTGCCCTACTATTTAATTTGATTGGATCCTTTTATTTGAAGCAACTGAGGAGCTTCATGATTATCCACTTCTCTCACTTCATACATACTCAACCAGTATAATACACTTCTTCAATATGCTAATGTAAGAAAAATATATATTTGCTCCATCTTTTTTCAGCAGTCCACACATTCCATTTCCAACTCAAAGTTACTAAAATATAATAGAAACTTCAGAGAGAGAGAGAGAGAAGTAATCTTCACAACATGTGATAACTACAACCATTTATGGTGGCCTAGAGAAAATATATGTCACAAGTGAGGTTCAAGAAATGAAGATGATTATCAACTTGGTTAAATAAAGATGTATTTAAGGGAAGCAATAATCATTGATGTCTTTAACCAAGGCAAAAGCTGATTGACTAAGAATCACATAACCTCCTTGAACTGAGACATGTATTTGTACAGTAACTTATGTATCACGATGTATCGCCCTGATATATATAAAATATCTTAACACACTCGACTGTATTTGAGCCTAATGTTACAGATCTTCATCAGTCTCAAAGTAACAGATCCTTCACAAAATTAAAACAAGCAAATTATGATTCATGTAAGCTTTTATAATGTTCTCTCACTATCCTTGCTCCATGTATCTTCCAAATAGGACATGCATAACCCTATTGTATTACAGTCCTAATAATTGTTCATTACTAAACTCAAATTAACCCAACAGCCTGTGATGCAGCACAGTAAAGTTTCGTATAGTTAGTGATGCCACAAGCCAAGTAACAAGCATACCTTGATGTGATGTTCTGTGCCTGGACGGTGTTGCTCAATCTCAATCCATTAGTAATTGTCGAGGGTGGTGACTCTGACGTTAAGTGAGTTGGCAGTTTGTCCCTCAGGAGCAGCCTCACAAGTGATGGCCTTGGTGGTAACATAACTGCTATGGTAGCCAACTGGTTTGATCAAGATGGATAGAGAGGAGAGCTCTTGAAGCATCCTCTATGTCATAGTGTGATCAGTGCACAAAACCTACAACATCAATCAAGTTATTATAAGTTTCAAGCCCTTGTCACTGACCATAATTTTCCATGCTGCCATCCCTTGGTACATACAGCACAAGAACAATCTGTTTCAGTGTCGATCATGAGTGGTCCAAATCGGTTGGACAAGAGAGCTAAGGTAGGATGGAAACTTCATGGTGCATGAGTAAGACCTCACCTTGGTGCGACGTAAAATGGAGATTGCTATATCATTCATTTAGATAAACAGTAGAATGGAGATGATGAAAATTCATCATATTCCATCTCTGAGTAATTTTTAATCTGAAACGAAAAAAGGTCAGTACTTATGTAGGTAATCTAAATCAAACACAGTGCCATTTAAGAGTGGGAAGCAGAATAACAGTAACACTAGAAACAAAGTAACACTAAAAGCAACAAATAGGTAAAAAACCCGTCAATTGCAGCATCCCTAGTCTGGCATGCATGCTCAACAAAGATACATCATCAGGCAACAAAGATTGCACAGATTCCAGATATTATTCTTAAAGTTAAATAAGCCAGGTGCTGGTGAGGATAAAACATTCCATGAATTAGAGATAAAAATTGCATAGAAGAAAGACGGGAAGAAACAAAATTCAGCTAAACAATTTCTTCTAATAGCCCTCAACCCAGAGACAAGGGCAGGTAAATGCAAGGACTTATACTAAGATGAAAACGAGAACTTGATTTCTTTTTGGCCGATCTTAATGCCACTACAAATATGATAGTGCTTCGCTAGCCCACAAGGGCAAAGGTGCCTGAATCAAAACTGAATAACCTGTAACAGGATGTTCAAAAGACAAGCTTTCTGCATGAAGTTCATGTCCTTCATATATTCTCTCTTTCCATTCATAGACACCATCATATTTCACATCCCCTCTAATTGGAATTCCAAGAAACTGGCAATGCAGACGAATCTGGTGTGTTCTTCCACTTCTAGGGTATGCTCTCACTAGAACCTCTGATTTCTCAGTAGGTGTAATTTCTGATTTTTCCTTAACTACAATGGTATTTTCTACATGTTTCTCCAATCCAAGGGGCTCTTGCGAGCAACCTTTCCCATTTATTGATAAAACTTCAACAAGTGTTTCCATGTCTCGAATGGATGATCCACCAGGAAGTGTCCGACCAATATCAGAAACAGCATAGACACGCCAGGCTCCATGCTTTGATCGACCATGACCAGATTTTACGATGATCTTATCCCATTTCGGAACTGAACCAACACAAAGCGCAAGGTAAGTCTTCTTGACCATGTGATCTGTAAATGCTTTAACAAGCTTGGCTGCCACTTTATGAGACTTTGTTATGACCGTAACACCACTCGTATCACGATCTAGCCTATTAGATAGATGGAGTTCTTGCAACTTCACTTGCTCCTCTGAAAAAAAGATGCACACAATTTAAGTCCAGACTGAGCCCCTTCCAATTACAGAAGAAAAGCCTTCATAACAACATTTCCCCACTGTTTTAGATCTAAGAAACAAAAATGGAATCCACTTTGCGAAGAAAAATCTCTAAATGAATAGAAATGCATTCTCCAACGACCGAGTAATAAAAGTTCAAACCAAACAAGGTTTCCAGAGATGTCTTCTCTTTCGATTCAGCAGGCTAATGAACATCATTAACTTAGTTCAACAAATACTAACAAATTAGTTTTGGAGCAAATTAATTAACAGCCATCCAACTGACTCATAAGCATCAAGTTCTAATTCAGTCATAACTGGTGATTAATAAACCTTAATTGGGGACTAGTAAACCCTAATTGGATATGACGAACGCCAATTGGATTTTAATTGGGTGAATGCACCGTATGCACAAAAGTTTTTGCAGCTCATACAGAATAACATATAAACAGAAGGAAATAATTTCTAACCCTTTCATAATTCAGTTTAAAAGAAGATATAATGTACTATTAAATTAAACCGAAAACCAGTATCTGGAATTAGCGAACCTTGATCAGGGCTCAGAAGACTCCGAACTGAAGACAAAATGGATTCGCAGTAAATCCCTTGAGGCTTATTGACAGCAATGAGCCACTCATCTTCGAATAGTACGTCATTTCTAGAGAGAGAAAAGAGGGAAGATTTGGACGATGCCGTTAAAGCCCTGTTCAGCTCAACGTTCTTGGATAGAAGCGGTGGCGGAGGGGAGAGTGGGATAGGGTAATTGGCCACTGTTTGAGGGGCGTTTTCCGGTTGAACTTGAGAAGAATTCGTGAAGGCTTCCGCCGCCATTGACGAGAACCGGACAGGTCTGGTAATTCGGAGGAGGGCATTGGAGTGACTGAAGGGCATTCTTGTCATTGCATTGGAGTGAATTGAGTAAAATGGTGCTTTTTAGAATATGAATATTTTTCTCTTAAAAAAAAGAATATGAATCTTTTATAATCTCATCCAAATATTAACATTTAAAAAATAATGCTAACAATGTTAATTAATTTATATTATGAGTAGAAAAAGAAATTTACGATGTAATAGAAAGTTTATAAAATTAAAAATAGACTAATTTATATGAAAGTTCCAAAATAATAAAAAGTGATTATTTTTTATAAACGAAGAAAATATAACTTTTGATAGACGGATGAAGTATATCACAACTTATCTTAAAGGGTTAAATGCATGTAATATCATGAACTTAAGCAGAAATCCAAATTTAGCATGACTTTTAAAAGTTCCAATTAATATGGCTACCTTTGCTCCGTGTTCAATTTTAGCACCGATTTATTTTCCGGCATAATCACGTGGCAATGACGTGAACCACGTGGCAATGACGTGTATTCCAAGTGACACGTCATAATCTGTAACTTACGAACCTCCAATTTTAATGTGTAACTTACTTCGTATTCAATTTAAATATTTAACTTTACTCCTTGTTCAATTTTAGCATTGAATAGAGAGAGAGAGAGACGAGCATGATCGGAGAAGAAGAGACGCGGCGGTTTAGCTTCGTCAGCCGGCGCTTGGGACGACGCACAGCGAGGCCGACGCTCATCCACCCGGCGTCGCCTTCATTTTCCTTTCTCTTTCCTTCTTCGCTCCCCTTTCTCAGACACACAATCAGGGCTAAAAGGGCGCGAGCCCCATTTTTTTCGATCCAGACCAGGTGAGGTCGCCGTCGCTGCCGCTAAAGGCCCGGTGAACGGCCGCCGCTCCGTCGTCCACCTTCTCTCATCTCGACTCTCAACGGAAGCACACAATTAAGGGGGAGCGGGAAAAAGGGATCAAGCCCTAGCTTCTCCGCCTGAAAGCGCGGGTGACCGCACGCCGCCGCGCCTTCGTTGGCCAGAGATCGCCGCACCGCTGATCTCCGTCCTCTGCTTTCGTTCGGCGAGCGACAGACACGCTGGCCACCGCCGCCGCCTGGTGGAGATTGGGGTTTTTGTCTTTTTGGGGTTGCCGAAAATTGCCAGCCACTCCCACCGGAAACTGGAAAATTGAAAGAGATGGTGGACTGATTTCTAGAAATTTTTGATCGGAGGTGGGGACTTTTTGTGGAAGATAAACAAGGTTTTTGGTGGGCTGTGGAGATTAGGAACTGAAACGGGTGAACGCCGATTTTGCGAAGGAAGCTAACCGGAGAAGATGAGGGGCGGCGGGAGAGAGAAAAAGCTTGGCGAGCAAAACGCAGCGTTTTGCTCGCCGGCCGGAAGCTTATGCCGGCAAGCCACGTAGGATTGAAGCGTGTGCCGGCAAGCCACGTCAAAAAGGGGTGCTAAAATTGAACACGGAGCAAAGGTAGCCATATTAATTGGAACTTTTAAAGGTCGTGCTAAATTTGGATTTCTGCTTAAGTTCATGATATTACATGCATTTAACCCTATCTTAAATGATAAAGTTAAATATTTAAATATATTTGAGATCATCTATCTCACTTTTAAGTGTTTCATTCGAGTATGAATATTTAAAAGTTATTAATTTTTCTAATTTATTCTATTTATTAAAAAATAATTAAGACTGATATGTAAAATCGAGTATGAAATGAGTGGTTGCATAACAATTTAGGGGGTGTATTCGTTCTGGATTTCCACAGATTTTAAAATTATCTCGAATAAGATCATATGTTCCACATTATTAATTTAATAATTGTTATTATAAAACAAAAATTTACTATTACCAGTGAACACACGTTATAATTTGAAAATGATGACTAGTTTAATTTCGAGGGAACATTTGTAAAATTTAGAGAATTCATAAATGAGAATGTAAAATTGTGAGAAATGAATGCATAATTTTGTAGCAGGGAAGAGCATCAAGAAGGATGAACAATCTCCGGTTGGTGGCGGGCGGGTCCCTCCTCCACGAGCACGAGCAGGAATGGTGGCGGCAGGTCCTGGATCCGGGCGGCGAGATAGTGAACCGATGGAACCGCATCTTCTTCGCGATCTGCATGATCGCTCTGTACATCGATCCCCTCTTCTTCTACCTGATCCGTGTGGAGCCCCAGCACAACTGCCTCAGCATCGAATACCACCTCGCCGGCTTCCTCGTCCTCATCCGCACCATCGTCGACCTCTTCTCCGCCATCCACATCCTCATCAAGTTCCGCACCGCCTTCATCGCCCCCAACTCCACCGTCTTCGGCCGAGGCGATCTCGTCACCGACACCAACCTCATCGCCGCCCGCTATCTCAAGCGCAACTTCGCCATCGACCTCGCCGCCGCCCTCCCCCTCCCCCAGGTGAATTCAATTTAATTAATTTAACCAAATTTAATCAATTAATTAATTCTAATTGGTCTATATGCATGAAATGGCAGTGCGTGGTGTGGGGCGTGATGCCAATGTCAACATCTCGAACCAACAACCATGTGAATCACACCATCAGTCTGCTAATCATCCTTCAATACATCCCGCGCCTCATCATCATCTTCCCTCTCAATTGGCGGATCATCAAGAACACCGGCGTCGTCGCCAAAACTGCTTGGACCGGAGCAGCCTACAATCTCATCCTTTACTTGTTAGCAAGTCATGTAAATTGATTCATTCATCTCTTCATTCACTCATTCATTCATTCATCATAATAAATCAATTGATTAATTAATTAATTTGTGCAGGCTCTGGGAGCAATTTGGTATTTGATGTCTGTGGAGAGAATCTACTCATGCTGGAGAGATTACTGCGCAGTGGAAGGGAGATCGGTTTGCAACACTGGCTATTTCGATTGCGTATCCACTCTCCCGGGGCGTGAAACTTGGCATAACTCCACGCTCGTCTTCCAGAGATGCGATGGCAGAACTGGCGTTTACAATTTCGGAATGTTCGAGATTGCTTTGCACGATCACATTGCCTCGGTCAATTTCTTCGAGAAATACTTTTATTGCCTCTGGTTTGGCTTGAAAAGTCTGAGGTCTGTTAAATTAATTGATTAATTCCACTAACACATCCATTGATTACTGTATTTCTCAATTAATTACTTAATTTGTAGCTCAGCTCATACGGGCAGAGTATGGAGGCGAGTGCGAAGGTAAGTGAGACAATTTTTGGCATTCTGGTTTGCATTACGGGGCTACTCTTCTTCTCGCTTCTCATAGGCAACGTGCAGGTACGCAATTAAGGTCATAGTTAATTTGATGAAGAATTGAATTGGATTAGCTAGTATACACACATATACATATATACATGGTATTGGTTGGTTGTGGATGATCATATATAGACGTATCTACAATCTACAACAGCAAGACTTGAAGAATGGAGAGTGAAGCGACGAGACACGGAGGAATGGATGCGACACCGGCAGCTGCCGCCGAACCTGCAGGAACGCGTGAGGCGATTCGTGCAGTACAACTGGCTCTCCACCAGAGGCGTCAAGGAGGAAGAGATTCTCCAAGAATTGCCTCTCGACATCCGCCGCGAGGTCCAGAAGCATCTCTGCCTAGATCTCGTTCGTCGCGTAAGTTCATTCATTCATTAATTGTACCGAGCATCAGTGTATTTTTATTTGTGACAAATACATTAATGCTTGATCTTTGCGAGTCGAACATTAGTAAAAAATACAGCTAGACATACTCAATATCTACTAAATTGAGTGATCGAACATTAGTGTTTGAACATGGATTATCAAAAAAATGAACTTATACTCGACATAATCGACCGTTGCGAGTCGAGCAGTCGAATATCAGTGCAAAATGCATTAATGCTCGGCATAACGGTAGAAAATGGAGTACTAAATAGATATAATTTATATATTTTATTTCATTCGTTCACGAAAAAAAAAGTCCTAAAAGCGATTGAGATTCAGTTTACCACATTTGATGTCCCACTTTTTTTTTCTCTTATATATTGCTTCAATTTTAATTGTGTATATTATAGTTTAATTTGTGATTATCAACTTGGAATTATTTCATTCAGTTAGGCTATATAATTATTTTTTATCATTTAATTTCACATTTATTAGCTAGTAATAGGTTGATAAACTCAAAGTTATGATATAATATAATTTTTTAAAATAAATATTAAGTATAATTCATAATATTATAATAAATTTTATTTTTATAAAAAATATTATTAAATAAATAGATATAATAATGTTATATTGTGATACACACAAGATTATGAGAGACTGAATCTCATCTCCCGAAAAGTGGCTCAACTAACTTAAAAAAAAAAAAAAGTGGAGAAATTTAGTGAAGAAAAGAGCCTCACAAATTAAAAGACGGTGGATCCATAAATAGCAATATGTGTAAATATTTAGGAATATTAGAGATAATAGTTAATAAGATTATTTTTAAAAAATGATTAGGACATATTTTGATGAACGTAATGGATATAGGTGCCTTTCTTCTCAAAGATGGACAACCAGCTCCTTGATGCAATATGCCAGCGGCTGGTGTCATCCCTAAACACGAAAGGCACGTACATCGTACGGGAGGGCGATCCGGTGAACGAGATGCTCTTCATAATCCGGGGGCAGCTGGAGAGCTCGACGACGGACGGCGGGCGCTCGGGGTTCTTCAACTCCATAACCCTAAAGGTGGGCGATTTCTGCGGCGAGGAGCTGCTCAATTGGGCTCTCATGGCCACCTCCCACCTCAACCTCCCGGCGTCCACGCGGACCGTCCGCTGCATCACCGAGGTGGAGGCCTTCGCCCTCCGCGCCGACGACCTCAAGTTCTTCGCCTCCCAGTTCAAGCGCCTCCACAGCAAGCGCCTCCAGCACTCCTTCCGCTACTACTCCCACCAGTGGCGCACGTGGGGGGCCTGCATCTTGCAGGCCGCCTGGCGCCGCCACCGCCGGAGGAAGCTCGCTGATGAGCTCTCCAGGCATGAGTCCATGCTCAATTTCCGCGATCTAGACGACGACGACGATGATGGCTCCTCTCGCCGCGGGAGCACTTCAGTCACTGCTGCTCTCCTAGCTAAGAGATTTGCCAAGAATACAAGGAAAGGGATCACTCTTCGCAAGCTCAAAATTCTTGCTGGAGACTCCACTTCACCAATACCCAAGCTCTTTAAGCCTCATGACCCTTAATTTAATTTATCTTTTAGTTATTCATTTGGTATTTAGGTGATACATGATTTTAGCAATTGCTTTTAATTTGCAACTCTAATGGAGCATATGTTGGCCAAGCGCTACAGTGGTTAATGTCTAAGGCCAAAGATCTTAAATTCGAGTTCATTGTTTGGTCTTTAAAATTCTATTTCATTAATTTCTATTTAAATCCCACACGTGTTTGAAAATAATGAATAAAGTGAAAGGAAAAAGTACATCTGCATAATGCAAACATGATTACTTGTTGAGCCTCTCCCTGCTTAATTCCTCATCTCGACCAAATATGTTTTCTTTATTTAATTTGCAACTCTAATGGAGCATAATGTCACAAATCAATAGTTCTGATTATTGTGTGCATATGTTGGCCAAGCGCTACAGTAGTTAATGTCTAAGGCCAAAGGTCTTAAATTCGAATCCATCGTAACATGGTCTTTAAAATTCTATTTCTTTAATTTCTATTTAAATCCCACACGTGTTTGAAAATAATGAATAAAGTGAAAGGAAAAAGTACTTCTGCATAATGCAAACATGATTACTTGTTGAGCCTCTACCAGGCTCCCCCAAAACTGCTTAATTCCTCATCTAATTTTCCTTTTATTTATTCCAGTTCATGCTTTCTTCCTCTCATGGCTTCTTAATTTGTGGGCACTTGTCTTTAACTTTGTCGTGCAAGATCACATAATCAATTTAAAACAAATGACATAATCTGTACTTCCAGATGAAATCAAGAACATATATTAATATAGAAAGGCAATTAAGCGCATCTGGGAAAAGTAGATGATGATATACAGTTAGATCTTATCCCAGAAGCGAAGCAAAAAACATTCACAAAAACATGTCGTCGTCGGCGGCGGGATGGTTACCGGGAAGGAAGTAGGGAGGGAGCGAGTAGTTATTATCGTTACCGAAGTGTTGTTCATTATTATAAGAGTAGTAGTGTTGAGGCAGCAGCTGGTGTTGTTGCGCATTGAAATTGGGATTGAAATCTGCAGCATCAACATTAACGTAGTGATGCGCATCCTCATAGTTGGAATGATGATGATGAGCAGAGGCAGGCGTCGGCGGTGGTGCGGAGTTAGGGTAGGGATACGGATAGGGATACTGATATTGATAGTTGTTGAAAACGAGAGAGAGCTGCGAGATCCCAAGCATGGCCGGGTCGAAATAAGGCGAGTTCTGCGACGGGAACGGCTTCTGGCTCAGGGCGGCGAGGCGCGGATCGCACTGCAGCAGCTTCTCGTAGTGCTTGTCGATGACGCCCGGCGGGAACGTGACGTAGTGCCGCCGCCAGATCGGGGCTTGGCCTCCGGTGAAGTCGGAGGCCTGCTGCCAGAGGGTGTGCTTCCTCGGCTGCGGATTTATCTCGCGGTAGAACAGCGGCGGCTGCTTCAGCTCGATCTCGAGGGTGGCGGGGAGATTATCCGGCGTGGCGGCCCTGATGGCGGAGATGTCGGACCACTGCATCTCGATCTTGCTCTTGAGAGCGCCGTCCAGCACCTCCCACACCAGTTTGCGCTTCGCGTAGTAGAGCTTCGCGGTGAGGTCTCCCTCGTGCCGCGTCGCCCTCTCCCATGATCCGATTTTGATGAAGACGGCGGGGAAATTTGAGGCCTTCAATTTCTCGGCGGCGGAGCCCGATTCGTCCGGTTTTCTTCCCGGGCTGCCGTGAGAGAGACTCCTCTGCAGCAGACTCAGGAATGATGGTGTTTTTCGTAGTGTCAACCCCAGAGGGCTTTGGGTTGACTGGGATTGGGGTTGGGAATGGGAATGGGATGAACTCTCCTCATCTCCTTCCTGCAAATGCAAATACACTTTTCAAATTTAATTCAACCAATCATCATAAACAAAAAAAATAAAATAATACTCCCTCCGTCCACAAAGAGTGTGCGGTGGAGTGAATGACACAGATTTTAATTAAAAAAAAGTAAATGGTGAGTATTTTGTAAATATTGAGTGTGAATGAGGTTTAAAGTATAAATGAGGTTTTAAAAAAGAAAAACACACAATCTTTGTGGACGAACGAAAATAATAATAAACACACAATTTTTTGTGGACGAAGAGAGTAAAACACTTGTACACGTGTTAGACTTAACCACCCCAACACCATCATGCATGCTAACAACGAACCGCAGGTTGGTTGGTAAGATGTTTTTAACAATGGAGATTTGAGTCACCACGGGGAAGAAATGAAGAATCATTATTATTTTTTTTAAAGAGTTAGTAAAATATTTTAACTTTAACTAATAGATCGAAAGTTCGAACGAGCACAAGGGAGAATGAGAAAAGAAATCGTTATTAATTTTCTTCTTAAAAGGAAGAAAGAAAACACACAAACACAGACATGCATGCTTTCTTGGATACAACCAGAATGCATACATAACAACAGAAACTGTGTTGGAGCTCATCCCCATGCAAATCATTCATCACACAAAACTTACATAAACCCCAACAATTAAAATCATCAATTTTGTATAAAATTTTCATGAACTCTTAAGAGAGAGAGAGAAGAGCAGAACCTGATTGTGATCATATATGGTTTGATGTGGAGTTTGATTGGTTTGAAAATCGTGAGATGTGAAAAAAGCAGCATAGTCTTCTTCTCTGCCATTCCAAAAAACACTCTCATCGCTCTCACCCATGCTTTCAATCGCTTTGCTTATGTTGTATAATATAGATACAATACAGGTGTTTATATATATATAGGACTCTCGAAGCAGCCGGACTTGGAGGAGAGAGAAACAAGCAGGAATTTAGAGAGAGAAGAAAGCAGAGGAGAAAGGGGCTCTCTGGTTGACTTTAATTAGATCCTGACGCCATCCCATAACCTTCTTTCTTCTTTTTCTTTTCTTTTCTTTTTTGGCGGCAACTTAAAATAAACATGGAATTGGCCTTTTTTTTTTTCTTTTTTCAAATGGATTTTTTTTAATTTTATTTGGGGATTCTTTGAGCAGAGGAACTCTTTTCCCTTCGAAATATAGGGATTGGCCTCATAAATTTCGGTGTTTATACTACTTTTTTCTTAATTTTAGATTTATGAGCGAATTCTTATGGATTTTTCTTCTAGATCTTAGTGACGATGTATAAGATATTTTAATTAATAAGATGGGACGTTTCTTCATTGATTTTGTACACTTGTACAATTATAAATTCTAGTTTACTTTTATAATAATAATATAGGGAATGTGAAATAAATGGATAATAACTCTTTTTTCTAAACCTTCTCGGTGTAATCATCGATGGGTACTCTGTTTCACAACTTATTATGTCTCATTACGTCACATTTTCAATTTGTTATAATTTTTAATTATTTTTTGTTCGATTTTAATTTATTAGTAGTATATTTTAGTCTTATTATAAGATAACTAATTAGGGTTCTCTCGTCCAATTAGAATTTTTTAATTATTTTTTATAATATTTAAATTAGTAATTGATCATTATGATTAATTAATAAATAATTATAAATAAATGAAATTAAAAGTGGGACACGGTGAAATGCAATAAATTGTAGTAGAACAAAATATCTCATCCGCTTTAATAAGGTCTCGTACAATGTCTTAGTAGTCGTTTTCATTCTTTGAATTGAATGTCTGTTGAAATAATTACTCTTCTTTTTATTATTGTTGTTGTTGTGGTTAATTTTTGAAATATTATCTTAAGTCCCCAAAATCTACTAGAAATTAAATAGAGATAAAAAGTCATATCAATTCGTGAGGATCTTTTTTGTCATTTAATAACTTTTTAGTGTTCGCGTATCTGCATAGATATCGCAATTAATAAAAGTTACGTTGAAAAAATGTTATTACCCCAAGTTTTACCTAAGCTCGTAAAAGAATAAAAAAGAGGATAATAGGAATTTTCCACCTTGAGAGGTGTAGTTTAACCGGTGAAGTCAAATGCGATGAATTTGTACGATAATAGTATATTCAGGAATGTTAATCAGGCCAAATCATGCGATAAATTGTCGTGTTATTTAATTTGGATTATTCAATTGATATTTTCTATTTGATTTTTTTTTTTCAATTTTAATCCTAAATTCTCGAGTTTCCAATTAAATGTAACAGAATTTGTAGTGATGGTTACTACAAAAATATAGTAATTTTTTTTTTTCTTTGAAACGTACAAAAATAGGATATTATACCTCCATCCCGTCGGTTAATCTGTAAACTCATCAGGTCAATCTACTTAACTTGTTGCCCCAATCAATCTTAGTCCGTTTAATCCATTTTAATTTTGGGTTATAAAAATTAAACCATAACGCAGAGTGGTGTAGTTTAATTTATTTCTATTTATTTTGGTTAATTTATAACTTTCGAATCAAATTGATAGCCTAAACATATGGTGTAGTTTGTGATATATATAAGGGTTAATTGCATCAAAATACCTGACATTTTCCCAAAATTTGGTTTTTTGACAAACTTTTTAATTGTAGCAAAAATTTTAGTTACGTTTCAATTTATTGCAATGTCCGTCCAGCGTATATTTCCGGCCAAATCCATGCTGAGGTGGACCTCCGTAAAGCTTAGGTGGCATGTCGTGCTGGGTAATGAAACATTGTCGTCTCAAATCCATTGCAATAAATTGAAACGTAGCTACAATAAATTGGCCGGAAATGAATGGATTTGGCCGGAAATATACGCGGGACAGACATTGCAATAAATTGAAATGTAGCTAAAATTTTTGCTACAATTAAAAAGTTTGTCAAAAATAAATTTTAAAAAAATGTCAGGTATTTTGATGCAATTAACCCTATATATAATTTGTCTATCGAATAGTTTACTTTTATAATAATAGTTTGTAGTTTTTGTCTTTCATAAACTAACAATTAAATAAAGAAATGTAAAGATTGTCACGATAAAGTCGAACCAACGACTTTTAATTTTAGATATTAATCATTGTATCAGTGTTAGGGGAACACGAGCAGACAATATATAGCTTGCGGTCTATTATTGTGGAACAAACTTTACCCAAAGTACGTACAATATAAGACTATAAATGAGTCGAGTCAAATATTAGCAGGTTCGAGCTCAGCTCGTTAAGATATTTGGGTGATTGAGTTAGACTTGTCGAGTTAGCTCGAACTCGACTCGTTTAAGACTTCTGCACTAATTCGATTGAAGGTTTATGAATAGGCTCACAAATATGTTCGCGAGCTTAACGAGCCGAGTGATGTCAAATTCGAGCTCGACTCATTTATCAAATTGAATTTCAAACAATTTTTTTTTTTAATTAAATCTCAAATAACTTGCGAACAGCTCAGTTCAATTTAAAACGATTAAGAACGATAAGATCTTTATTAGCATATGAGACAAAGGAATAGTTAAACAAACTTTACCCAAAATACATCATTGATAAGGTTGATATCTTTATTAGTCATTAAAACAAAGGAATAATGGTAAAGTTAAAAGTGCATCATTGACACTGGTGAGATCTTTCTTAGTCATAAAATAAATATTGAGCTTTTTATATACTACGAAATAGTGAGTTTTATGATTGTCTAAAACTCGAAAATCTCAAAAAAAAACAACAACAAAAAACTCCAACACACACACGTTTCTACCATTATACGTTTCTACTATTTTTGTATATATATGGAGTATTATACAGTGAGATGTGATTAAAGTATAATTAATGATGCGCCGCCGCGGAGGCTGCTAGTGGATGCTTGTGTTAATAACAAAAGCATTCTTCCAAAGTTGTGTTAATCTATCCTTTTCTTACGTTAAAATCACCGCTAAAATTGTGCCACTGAATAGGTTGATTATGTCTTCAAACATATACGAGTCTTTGTTTCTTAGCTGTAGTTATCCCTTTTTCAAGTATAGTTAATTAAGTTAAGCCAATTAAATGACCAATTTCTTCAAATTTATAATATATGTAAAAGTTTTAAATTTAAATACTATTAATACATATAAAAATATAAATAGAATTAACTAATTGAGTCCGCGTCGATGTACACATATATTCTATCTTGTGTTACTTTAATTCAACTAGTACACCCACTCATGCGATTCACAACGAACATCGAAATTAAACGATATTTTTAAATAAATAAATATAAATATTAAACAAAATTAAAATATAAACAAATGCAAATATATTCTAAAAATAAAATAAAATAATCCACATCAATTACTGAATAAAAATCCAAAATTTAAAAAGGTAAATTTTCAACTTTATATAAAGTGTAATCATAATTATAGTATATTGAGCAATTGAAAATTATTAATTAAATGTTAATTAATTCAAATATTTTGTTTCTTTATTGTATCAAAGAGTTCTAAAATGAATCAATATAATTTCCTACACCTTAGTTGAATATAAAAACAATCAAAAACTCTATTTTCATTATTTCATATATATATATATATATATATATATATTATTGTTATCGAGGAGATTTCTTTTATGTTCACGATATTTTCGGGTGTGAATTGATTTCTTTTCTCCATTCTCATTCTATGAATTTCAGAGAGCATGGCAAACGTTTCTATTTTTTTTTTCTTCCCCCTTTTACAATATTTTAGAAATTAACTTAGAAGGAAAAAAAAAGAAAAAAAAAATAAATCTCATTCTTAAATGAAAAAAATATGTTGGAAGATCTGGTGGAGGATCGTGGGATTATTTGTTAGCCACAGATAATAGAGAGAGAATAATAAAAATTAGGAAGTGATGGAAAGAAAATGATAAAAACTGTATTCTCCATGTGAGCAAAAAAAAGGATAATGAAGTTGAAAAAAGAAACAGAAATTTTAAATAAACTGTCAAACTTCTGTTAAATATTAAGAAGACTCTGTTAGAAAAATAACGGTAAATAGGATGTCGTTAAACTACTTCTTTATATATTATATAGATTGGTCGAAAATGTAAAATTTGCTATAATTCTAAAAGAAGTAAAATTACATATTTGGTGGCTAAAAGTCGTGTAAAATTAACTGTCCAATGTTCGTGAATTTTATGACAATTATTCCTATTTTATGATACGATGGTTTTCTATCTCTAAGTATAGAAAAGACATGGTCGGTTTTCTACCTTTCGGAGTTATTCCTTACCACAATATTTTCTTCATAAAATCATGAAAGAAAAAACGGTGGGATTTAACAATCTGATAGAATTGATTACATTATCTTAATACCGTGCACGAATATTATATCAATAGAATTAAGAACAAAGATTGTGAGTGATATGCTGTGAAATATAAACACAAAAAGTGATTCTAATTGGGTTATAGAAATAAATAAATAAATAAATAAATCATAGTAGTATATAAAATCGAAGCACGTGGTGGAGACTTTAATTTGTTAGAAAGTGTTTGGATGCCAAATCTTTAAAACGGGGACTGGGCCTTGAGGGGTTTGTACAATTGCATGCGCAAAAGGGGAGTGAAGTGATCACACAAACACGCACATGTATATAATAATTGTGATGTTGATTTATTCTATGGTTTTATCCAAAGAAAGAAACAAGGGGAAAGAGTCACATTATTTGACTAAGATTGATGCCTATAATGAGAGAGTGGCCCAATCATTACTTTTATTATGATTGTGATGGAGATGGATGATTCTCATTTCTTGTATTGGTCATCACATTTTCAAATTGGAAATCAATGTCGATTCCATATACTTTAGTAGTAGTATTATTTATCATGCTTCATTTTGAATAATATAACGTCAAGGTATAACTTGTAACGCCCCACTTTCCAAATGTTTCCAAGTTAAGTGATTATTGCCGGGACGAAGCTGGGGCTAGTGTTCTATTTTTATTTTCCTCCAAATCAAAGAACTTATGGTTTTTATATTAATAGATATCGATCATAAAATTTGAAGAGTTAGAGGTTTTTTTAGGACAATAACTTAGACTAATTTATAAAACAAAAAATTTCGGACTTATAAAAGTAGGATACTGATTAATAAGTGATGCACCCGCATGACAATTCTCGGCTCGTTTTAAGAGTTTCGGACTTACTCAAAACTAAAATGGGCCGAAAACTAAATTTTCGAGCTCGCAAAAGTAGGACATTAATTAAACCAGATCGAAAATTATTCTTTGGGTGCATCACTTATTAATCAGTATTCTATTGTTATTTTTCCCAAAAAATTTGTCCAATTTTCAAATCATTCTAAGGTACTGTCCTAAACAATCCTCCAACTCCAAATTTGAACCTTCCATCATTTTTAAAATTAGGGTGTTACATAATCATAATTACGTCAATTATAAAAGGAAATAAATTGTATCGGAAAAAGTATATGAAAAGAGTTCGACTGAATCATATTGACAATGAAATTTAAATTTGAAACTCCGAATTCGAATTCTCAACTCTACTCTGAAAATATTATACAAAATATAAAAAATAAAACTAAATTAAAATATCAAGTGGTGTGAAAAGCAAGGAGTAAACAATTTTGGTTCTCCAATTGTATTATGTATATAATGCCATTTTCTTGGTTGGTGGAAGTGTGACAATGGAATTGGTCCCATGTCTTAAAGAGTAACTAGATCATCACAAACACCAACCTCTTTCACACATGTTTCCTTTATATACACCACCTAATGTGGAAAATGTGGAATGTCACCAAGAAACTTTCTAAATAATACTCTCCCTCCATGTAATGAATATTCATTTGGAATTGACACGAATTTTAAGAAATTGATTAAGTGTGTAATTGAAATAAGGAACCCACTTTTATTATGAATGAGTTGTGTGTGGTATACTTACCAAAAAAAGAAATGAATTAATACTTATTTGATGGACGGACCAAAAAGAAGACATGAGTACTCATTTTGTGGACGGAGGAAGTATGATACTCTCTTCGTCCTCATAAAATGAATCCAATTTGCCATTTCCGTCCGTCCTCATAAAATGTATCCAATCTATTTGATCATATTTTTTTTTTCACTAAAACCTATTTGATCATATATATGTTTGTAGGGAAAAAAAATCACAATTTCCTAGACATGTTTGTTTTTGAAGATGAACTAAGAAAATAATGAACATATTGTAAAAAGTAGGTTATCAAAAGAGCTATAGATATGTCCCTAAAAAAAGAGCTATAGATATAGGGTTGAATGATTTAATTTATAAGAATTGTTGTACCCGTAAGTGTATTTATCTTTTATATATATTTAGAGATATAATTATTTAAACACATGTACACGTTCGAATCTATATAAGAAATTGGGAGGTCATTCCTATTTTGGTGTTATGATCGAAGCATATAAACAAATAAAAAATCTTTAGTCTTAATCTCGAGTTCAATCCATGTAATAATAATTGGAAATCTAGTCATCATAGCCTGATATACATGTTGATCTCACGTGGATCCTATTCATTTTAATGAATTCACTTTTCCTCTTTCTCTAATCATCATTAAAGTAATAATCAATCTCTCCTACATCATCGACTCAATATCCCCTTAGCAATTTTGTATTATCTTCCTAAATATTCACATGTCAATAGTTAAATCAAACTAACATCATTACGTTGGAGAAACTAACCAAGCTGAGGAATCAAAGATTCTCCTTTTTTAGAAATATTCAGTTCAATCCCACCTGCAAGCGGGTGATTTTTCCACCTCTGTGTGGTGTAGAGGTCGCGCCAATTTTTCATCTTTGCGTGGTGTAGAGGTCCCGCCTGCGTGCGGATTGCTTAATTATTTGATTATATAATAGATTGTTATTGACGGGTGTAGAAATGTGGACAGAATAACGACGAGAATGTAGAAACCGAGGCAAGAGTTGGACTCTTTCTCCGTAAGACAAAATTGCTCCGCACAGTACACACGGTTCGATGGCAAATGTCCCCAAGATACTACGGTTTTAATGAGTACGAGACCTTGTACTAGGAACTCGAACTTCCAGCGAACTACAAAATACTCGGGACTTGAGTATGAACTAGAAGAGAAAATGAGTAAAATTAATTATCTGAATTAATTTTGGTGTGTTTAATCTCATTTTGCAGGGTTGTATTTATAGGAGAAGGAGGGTGCTATGAAGAGGTGTCTGTTCGAACCAAACCATGGTCCGAACCATCGCATTGGTTCGGCCAAAGGGTTGCGAACCAACCACCCCCACCTCACCAGTCTGATCCAAACGCTGCCACGTCAGCAACCTCATCCACCCAAATTCTCCACGCGGTGCCACGTCACCCGAGCCACCGTTTCATTTATCAAAACTAAAGGCTCCTCAAAACTCCTCGCGACGACGCTCAATGAAAGAGCCAAATTCGCTCCAGAACAGAGCTAAGCTCGCCAGAGCTGAGGTCGTTGTACCAGAGCAGAGGAGTCCGCAGAGCAGACCAGAGGAGTCGAGACGCCAGAGGAATCGTGACACCAGAGGAATCGTGACACCAGAGGAGTCGAGATGCCAGCGGAGTCGAGGCGCCAGAGGAATCGTTTCGCCAGAGGAGACTTGATTCCTCTGCGCCAGACTCCTTATTTTTCCAATTGGCATTTAATTACTCATTCAAATTAAGCCATTTATTCCAACATAGATACCATCTTATAATTCTAAAAAAAAAAAATTCTAGTACTCTTAATTTTTTTTTTTTTTTTTACACAAGTTAATGTAATAACCTCTTTTTTTTTAAGCTGAAAGTTAATTAAAACCTAACTTCGAGAGAGATGCAAACTGCAAAGTAACTTAATTAATTAGAGTATCTTGAAAATGCAATCTTCCGATGCGTATCTATTAGAAGAGGAAAGAAAAGAATTACTATTATGTTCGTAATTTAAGTGGTATATATTAACTCTAAAATCATAATCACCACCGACGATCTTATAAAAATCTAATGATCATAATTTGTGTAAATACTTCTTTTTAATTGATTTGTTTAAATTATTGAACAATAAATTGTAAAATTATAATTTTATCTTGTGATATTAAATTAAATAGATTAATAGTTAGGAGAAGTTAGAGGCTTAGAACCTACAAGATCTTTCCAAGAAATTTAGGAACTTCTAAGTGGACGTTTTTGTATTTTATGAAAAAAGTTTCCGAGAAAATATGATTCATGAAATCTAAGTGGGCCATTTCTAATATTAAACTTATTTTAAAAAATTCCGTTAATAATCAAATATTAAGCATATTTAAAAAGTGGATTAGGGATAAGATTCTTTCTAATAGGGACCATTTCTATATGTCGTTTTTATGAGTGAAGTAAGTTTGTCTTTATTGTGTTGTAGTATAATTTTCAAATTATTTTGGTTAAGGCAAAAATTTTCTTACTTTTATTTTTTCGGTAATCTTTTTATCAAGTACAAAATCAACTTTTGGAGTATTTAATCAGTAGCGATGATCTCACTTAAGAAAGTTATGATTTTTTCACCTATTGCAAAAAAAGTATATGGATATATATGATCAAGTCATCATTCTAGATAATGAACCTAATTCCACGTTATCTAAACGAAAGTTCTAGATTAAGACTATTTTTTACTCGATTAAAATACGTGAAAACATTGCACGTACAAACATATAATATAATCAAGGGGCAATGATAGATTTTTATTTATTTATTTTTTTTGAAGAAGGGGCAATGATAGATAGAATAATATATTATGTCCTTCAAATTAACCTACTCATTCGTATAGTTCGATATGGGTACATTTGAAAAAAAGATTCCAATAAAAAATAAAAATAAAAATAAAAGAAGAAGAAGAAGCTTCTGATGTACATAGTAGGTACTAGTGATAGTCGTAGTAGGTAAAAGATATAGCTCATTTTTTATACAACAAGAATGAGAGGAACTAATTTACAGAGATATTATCACTTGATAAACCTCCACCAAGGCACTACATTGATCTAATCAGACCCTGGTCAATATTTGATCCAAATTAGAGTTTCGTCCCAAAAATGGATGGGCCTTTGCTCAAAGCATCAATGGGCTAGCACCCACCATTTAAGGGACGAAACAAATCAGTCGCTTTTTAAGGACTAATGAGAAATACGATTATGTTGTTGATAAGTTTCTATTTAATCTCACTTAAGATTTAAATATAATTGAATGAGGAGATCATGGGCATGTGACATTCGTGGCACATATCACTGTACATTCTAACTACATACACCCTATAAAAAAGGGGGATAAAAAATGTTACTTGATTCATTCACTCAATTCACCAACACTCGTGGCACATATCACTCTCTCCCCCCTCTCACCCCTCGTGCGCGCTCACCATCTCTTCACAACAGACATACATTCAATACACCTACGCCACCTTCTTCTTCATCTCCGGTGATATTAGTGCCGCCAACTTTCGATGTCATCTCCTTCTTCTTCCTCTTTTATTCACTTATCGCAAGAGACTCAACCTGACTCTTCAACTATATCAATCTTGCACTATATCAAATCAATAACATGTACGATCACTTTAACCGTTAGGGCGGTTCAATTATTATCTTTCATTCCGTATGACGTTCCATCAAATTAAACATTATAAATTCACTGTAAAAATAATAAATTTAGAAAAAAATTATCAATCCTAAATTACGAATTCATTCAATAAAAAAATGAATTTACCTTAGATCTTCACAACCTAATATATACCCATGAATACCAATTTTAATATATGCAATTAAATGTTTCTTTATAAGATAATACATTTTTTCATGATAAACATATAATATTAAACTTGTGGTGGTTATATATAAAGAATATAATAGAGTATCTTGTGGAAACTAAGAAAGAGATGTGGAGTTCAACTTTGTTGTCTTGACTAAGAAGAGAAAAGGCAATTTGAAGGGACCGATGATTGATGAGACCAACCCACTTAACCGCCCATAAAAATTTGGAAGGCCCACATTTACAGTTCAAATCTCACAAAGCTGTAGAATTATTAATATCATCATAGATTCATAGATTAAGATGACAAAGATATGGAGAGTGATGATTAGTGCACAGAGATTTCAACACTGCTACTGTATGCATGGAATCTACCACAAAATCTTCCCTATCATCAACTCGCCCTACATTAATGTATAGTCGCTTTTCCAACTTCAATTCTTGGGTAAGATGATATATACTCCCTTCGTCCTTGAAATAAGTTTCTTTTTGGGGACGACACGAATTTTAAAGAAAAATGGTAAAGTGTATTGATAGTAAAGAAAAATGTGTTACAATTAATATTGGGAGTAGTGAAAAGTAAGAATAAATAAAGTATTATTAGTGGTGGGGTAGTTGTCCAAAAATGGAAAGAAAGAAAAATGAACTTATTTAGAGGACGTCCCAAAAAGAAAAAAGATGAATTTATTTCAGGGACGGATGAAGTATATTTTAAAATTTGTTACACTTAAAAGAAGGAAAAACACGCTCACACTCTAACTTTCTAAGTAACTCGAACCCCGATTTATTGGTTAAAGAATATGCGTATTACCAACAGACTGCGCTTTATACATAGGTAATGAATATAATACAAATATAAAATGAGTTTACTATAGATTTACTATGAAATACTAAGAATTTATTATTGAAAATTTATAAATTTTAGAAAATTGAATTTTCACTACCTATAAAATTGAAACTTCGAATTTCAAATTCATTCAACAACAAAGACCTTCACGATGTAATGGGTGAAAATAATTTTTACTTTATATAAAAAATGTAAGTTGGTCTTAAGTGTCTATCATAAAAAAATAGTAAATTATTTATTAAAATTATGAATTCATCATAAACTTTTACAATTTTAAAAAATAAAAAATTATTTCTAATTTTCACACTTGGACTGATTTGGACCAGAATTTATATATAAATTCAAACAAATTAAAGGCACGGGTTGGGATAAGGAATCTATGTTACCCTATTCACATATTATTAATTTATTGTATGCAATAGTATTTGTCACATCGTCGACATCCTGCCAAGTGGATTGGCGATAATTAAGATGAAACATTAAAAGAATGCGCGATTGGTTGAATAAAAAAAAAGGTACTACCGTAGTATATATCTTTAATTAAAGGCTTATTAGCGCCTAAATACATCAACTTTGGGGGTAGTTTAATTTTACACATAAACTTTAAAAAGTGTAAAAAAAAAAAACATGAATTTTAATGATGTAGCAATTTTTATCACAAATTCAAGTATTAGATATCCGAACTCCGTAAAAATCTTATAATTTGCAGATTTAGAGATGTTTTATACGATATCTTTTAGAGATGTCCTATACGATGTCCAAATTCAATTTTTGCTCAAATAAAAGCTGACGTGGCAAATCGAAATATCGACGTGTATTCATCGGACGTTTTAACAAATGACATCGTATATGACATCTCTAAAAGATATCGTATAATAAATCTCTAAACCCACAAATCGTAAGATTTTTATAGAGTTCGAATATTTAATATTTGAATTTATGATAAAATTGTAAATTGCTACAACATTAAAATTCATGTTTTTTTTTACACATTTCAAAGTTTATGTGCAAAAGCAGCAAAACTAAACTACCCCTAAAATTATTATATTTATGCGCCAATAACCCTTCATTAAATGTACTTGATTTTTCAATATATTGTTTATTATGTCCCCGTCAAAGTTGAGACGTTTATTGTGAACACAAAATTTAAAAAATTCGATAGGGCGTCCCTTCCTTAGTGCTAGCTGCCACCATCTCTCGCCGTACATTCATAATTTCGGTGTTAGAACTTAGAAGTTATTAATGAAAATGTCTATATATTACGTAACACAAAATTTCAAAATATTAGTACAATATTTATAAATAATAGTATCTTATTTTTTTCTTTACGGTGATTCGAACCTCCAATATTATGATTGAAGAAAAAATGTCTTATTAATATTTTATTTGGAGCATCATGCTTCTTAACCAATAGCTATAATTTTTTTTTTTTTTTTTAAACCAATGGCTATAAATTGAAAAGGCGGAATTCAACAAGTGAGCGATATATACCACATAAGCTAAACATTTTTGTTCATTTCGACATTTTATATGACCATATATGACTTTCATTTATTTTTTTGGGCCGGGCTATGTCATAACAATGCCTAATTGGGCTGAACCCATAATACATTGGGTCATGAACAAAGGGATGAGACACAGCCCTAGAAAATATTGGGCTAGACGCAGATGAAAACCGAACTAGACTTCGCTCATTCCATTTTGCTACTTTACCTTTAAATGGCATTTAATACTTGAAAATAAAATACAAAAATAAAAATCAGTGTAATCAAGATAAGATAAGTCTAATGCAATTTTTTCCCTGGTCTTGGTCTCAATCTGAATATATTTCATATGTTTTAGTATATCAAGCCTCTCTCTCTCTCTCTCTCTCTTCACTTACATAACTAAATTGTTTAGCAAGTTGAATAGACAATCGAAAAAATTTCAGAAATTAAATAGGTAAAGTTAAAGCTTTCTAGAATTTCGAAGAAAGTTAAATAAAAATTATTTTTTGCATGGAATCGTGTATGATGAGTTTTTTTGTGGCAAAATAGTGGAAGACTACATACTATTGTACTATATAGAATATTTTTGTGAATTTATTGCTAAATCAAAACACACAATTGGGCATTATTGACATTTTACATTAAAATTAAAACCTATTAATAAGTCTTTAATTAATTTCAAAGGAATTGATATTTTACATAAAACAAAATGAAAAAAAAAATGTAATTCGATTGTTCGAATACTTAAACCAAAATTAGGCATAATTACTTTCTAAGGCCAACAGTTTGTTATCTATTAAAAAAAAAAATATAGCCCAACAGTTGATGCATATCTGTTGTCTGTTGACATCTCTCAAGACATAATATATCATTATCAACAATTTTTTGGATTTTAACTTAATCTTTTGACATTCTAACTATATTTTTTGTTAATTAAATGAAATTGGGTCGGTTTATAATTTTTGTAATGGAAAATTATCCCTAATTTCAAGAAGATGATCATTGAAGCTTTATTATCATAAGAACATCCACAGTTGCGAGCCAAGATTCCGAATTCGTAGGTGGGCCCCTCCGTCCGAGCCTGACTTCTCCAGCAATATGATATATTCAACATCCAACTAAATTACTGCCTAAAATCCTAATCTCAATTATTTCCTTCAATCCAATTTAATTAAGTCTCACTCTAAAAAAAGTGGAAGGAATACAACAGTACTCAACTATACAACAGTTCCCTTGCTTTTATTTTGGATTACGTGACCTATGCGCCTCTAAATTTATATTCACGTTCAAATACAATAATAATAATAATAATAATAATTATTATTATTATTATACTGAGAATGAGTTTGCACTGAAGATTAATCTTCTTTTGCAAATGAAATCATAAGCTTTTCTTTATCAATTATAATAAAATTAACCACGATTAAAACTCATAAAATATTGGTAGGATCAGTATGGAAGAAAAAAAATATAATAAATTATTGCATCTAATCACATTTATGTGACAAGGGATTAAAAATAAAATATTGAAGTTTTTTCGCCTGGGTGTTTGGTCTAGTGGTATGATTCTCGCTTCGGGTGCGAGAGGTCGTGAGTTCGATTCTCGCAACACCCCAGCTTTCTATTTTAATTTTATTTCCTCTGCTAATTTGTTTTGATATTTATTTAAACTTAAATATACGTTTCTACATGCATGGGTGCATGAACTTTTTTATCCGAAAATTAAATTACACACGAATATTAAAATCATGTAAATGATATAAGCTTATAATTTATGTGCTATTTAAAATCTAGAAATCTCTTCGATGAATAGTTTTTTTTTTTTTAATAAAAATTGTCTTTGATGAATAGAACTTGTCCAGTGATTTTTCCTACTTAGATATAGTTGTCGTCGGTGATCAAAATGATAGTATTGTTTAGAACAAATCACAATCTTTATTCTTTAGGCATGACTGCAATTGGATGCAATATTTCAAAGTGGACACAAATTTTAATAAATAATGGCAATTTTGAACATTAATTTAAAGAAAAAGGTAGAAAATAAATTTCAAAATTGTCGTTTTATCTTACGTGGTAATAATGAACGATTACATCATCTACTATTTTAGTTAAAGTCTACAAATCTTAGAGACTGCTATGTATGCATGTTATTTCCAAAGCCCAATAATGGAACAAATGTAGAATTAAATCCACTTATTTTTTAATATCACATCATACAATTACTATAGTCTATACGGATAAAGATAAAATCATAGATGATTGTTATTGTTAACCATATAAATAAATTATAAATTATAATATTAATTATTTATTTAGTCTCGATTTTTGATAAACCGTTGATAGAAAAGGATAATTCTTTTCGAAACTTATTAACATAAATTTAATTGTATAACCAAATAAATCGATTATCACTTTTGCCAAAATCCCCAAAACCTTAAGGTGGTTGACTAATATGTCTAGTAAAATACACAATCGTGGATTGGTACACGTGGCTTTATATTGTTGGTCCCAACATGTCATAGTTACAAGTGTCCAAACGAAATTTGAGCTTGCACATCAAACTCCAAAATATAGTTTTACTATTCTTAGAATATCATCAAACTATTAGGTGATTTATTTGATGTAATATCTATTATTTTGAATAAACAATTAAACATTGATGAGATTTATCAATATACACATTTATTAACTAAGTTTTATTGTTTAATGTTTGTAGGATACCTAATTTTTCTTTTTAACTATAGCATAAAAACATTTTATCCTTTATCTCATTCTACTAAACATTGCGTTTTAATATTTAAAGCTCTTGAAATATGAAGTATTTGGCGCAAAAGTTAATTTTTCAAAATGTTTAAAACTTAAATTTATAGGATTTAATTCTCAAGATTAACCCCTCAAAAATGCCTTCTTCTTGTCTATAATAGTATTTAATTTAATAATCTGGTTCAGATTATTTCTGGAAATTTCATAATATGACAGAGAAAAATATATGTGGAAAGAAGAAAATAGCTCGGCGACTGCCAGTATAAATACGAAAGTGAAGTGACAAAAGCTCTTGAAAGTTGAAAGCAAGGATTAATCCGATTTCATCTTCGAGAGAAACAAAGTAATTTGAAGGAGACGAAAATGTCGAGATCGCCGACGGCCTGCTTAATTTTCGGCACTTTAGCCGTCTTCTTGTTTGCTGTGGCATTCGCTGACGACGTCGTTGTGTTGACCGAGGACAACTTCGAGAAAGAGGTCGGCCAGGATCGAGGAGCTCTCGTCGAATTCTATGCCCCTTGGTATCTTATACTCTTCCTTTTGTATTATTTTTGTGGTGATTTCCATTTAACTATGTGTTTCGAAGTTTATATTTGATGATTAGAATTCTCCGATTGGTTTCTTATTCGGTTTGCTTCTTAGATCTGTTGATTTGCTCTCCATTTGATTGATCTGGAGCTGAGTTTGGCCATCTTGTGATGACTTGGACAAGTATAATTACGTTTGATATTGGTTATAAGTAGATGACTTTCTTCTGTTATTGTTATTATTATTAGCAGAGACTCTGTCCTGAATTGTTTGACATGATTGCCAGTTGATGCATTTCTGCTGCAATTAGTTGTTTTTCATATATTTGGATATTCAAAAGATGGTGTGGATTTACATATACAGTTTGCCTGCAGGTGTGGGCACTGTAAAAAGCTTGCCCCGGAGTATGAAAAGCTTGGTGCCAGTTTTAAGAAGGCGAAATCGGTTTTGATTGGAAAGGTGGATGCTCTTTCATGTTTTCAATGCTGTCTGCTAATTCAGACTTGATCTTTAGTCTTGACTAAATGCACTTATCTCTAATAAGCGCCTTGTAGTTTCAACTTAGAATGCTCAGTTTCTTGAGATGTGAAAATGTGATTGTTTTCTGTCAAGTTATCCCCTCGAAACTATTGACAATGGTTTATAAATCTTCACCTTGTAAAATCATAATGATTAAGTTACTGACTGAATGTATCTTGGGGCTGTGCCTCCAAATTTAGTTCATTTTCAGGATCAAGTCCCAATCCTTATGGGCTGCTAACACAATCCTTACAAAGTAGTTTCTTGTTTCTATGTATGTATAAGTATAGGAACAAGTAAATTTACTAAGCTTGTCATTTATCTCATACATCTTAGTGTTGGATTAAGTGTCCCTTGTTCTAGTTGAACACTCCTAAGAACATGTATTACTTCTGAGAGATGCATGATGCCCAAAGTTAAGTAGACACGTGGCCTTAAGACCTTTCTGTTCAGTTGATTAGGTAAAATTTGAAAATTTGGCTATGCCTTTGAAACATTTCTCAAAAAGTTTCATTTTTGCACCTTCTACTCTTTCTGTTGAAACCACATCTACAAACAATGTTGTCTTGTGCTGATTTAGTAGGAATTATTCATATGTTTGAGGTTGCAGATGCTAAACTTATGGTTTCATAAGTTTGTTTAGCATTCATCTAGTCTAGCTGGTTGGCCAAAAGAAACAATAACAAGCAAGAAGGTCTCAAAAACAAAAGCACTCTGTCGTCAGTCATTGCATGAGCTTTAGGCAACCTGGTCATGGGTCTCTAGGGTCCAGGAAGTATCCAGAGCTGATGTGTAGTCACTTTATCAGTGTTTTTGGTTTCTACTCGACATTGAATGGTGTATACTAACAATGACATTAAATCATTCGATGATGGACTATTTTGAAGCTAAGCAAACTGAGCACTGAGCTCTTCTCGCTTCGCTCTTGCTTGCTATGCATCTGTGTTATTAATTATATGTGAGTATGTGTGCGTCTGTTTTATCTGTGAGCTTAAGCTACTTTATCAAATACTTTTCATGTTTTATTTGCTTTTGGTTGCAGTATCTTATATTAGCAGTTTATATGCTTACTGTACCTTACTATTGTAGGTTGACTGTGACGAGCACAAAAGTGTTTGCAGCAAATATGGTGTCTCTGGGTATCCTACCTTACAATGGTTTCCCAAGGGGTCTCTAGAGCCCAAAAAGTAAGTTGTAGAGAATGTATATCTGATATCATTTTTATTTTCTTCTCCTCCATCTAACAAGTGGAGAATCTTTGAAATTCAACTTCTTACATTTTCTGGTTTTGGTCATGGAACTGTCTTTAGACATTAAGTAAGTGCACTGCTCATTTTTGAATTTCGCTAGGTATGAAGGAGCACGAAGTGCCGAAGCCCTTGCTGAATTCGTAAACAATGAAGGAGGTAATATTTTTTTGTTTCATAGCTGCACTAGTTACTATATCTGATATACTAATATTTAGAGAAGCATTTACCTATTTCTTTCTGTTTGGAAGATGAAATTGTATTCTTCTAAGATAATGCAGTTGGAGTGGGAAGATGATGTACTCATCAAATGATTGAATCAAGTTGCCTGTTGCTTGTGAATTACATTCTTGTTTTTAAACCCCTAAAACGCGCGCACACACACATAGATCCTTTTTTTGTAAAAGCAACAAGTTTTGAGGATCTTCGTGAATCCGGAGGCTCCAAACTATTGCTTTCACTTAATCTCCAGTCGTAACAGTATATTCTTAGAACCCTGTTTAATCAATGCTTACTCACCTTTGTCCTTACAAAACTTTTCTGGTATTTAGGGACAAATGTCAAAATAGCTACAGTTCCTTCAAGCGTTGTGGTTCTGACTTCAGAAAACTTCAATGAGATTGCACTTGATGAGAAAAAAGACGTCCTTGTTGAGTTTTATGCACCCTGGTACGTGCACACATAAACTACTATTCCACTTGTGTGGATAGGTGGAGATAAACCAATTGCGGAGCATAGATTCTCATATTCTTTCTTTCTGGAGTGTGTTAGTGATTATGACTTGTACTCTACACTGATGCTTTATCATTTCAGGTGTGGTCATTGCAAGACTCTTGCTCCTGTGAGTGCATTTCTGTCTCATCTAATACTTGCATCTATTGAAATATTATTGCCAAGTTCCTCACTTTATTCATTTTCTACTTGTAGACTTACGAAAAAGTTGCGACAGCATTCAATCAGGAGGAGGATGTGGTGATCGCAAATGTTGATGCTGATAAGTACAAGGATCTTGCAGAGAAGTGAGGGTTTTTACTATTTGCTGTTCTGGTTTATGCTTTAACTTTATTCTCTTGCTTTGGTCATTTCAAGTGAGCATTCAACATTCAAAATATGCATATCTTCTCCTGAGCAGGTTCGGAGTAAGTGGTTACCCTACATTAAAATTCTTCCCAAAGAGCAACAAGGCTGGTGAAGATTATGACGGTGGCAGAGACTTAGATGACTTTGTTACTTTCATAAACGAGAAGTGTGGAACTAGTCGAGATGCAAAAGGCCAACTAACTTCCAAGGTTTGTGATCTGATTCGACCGAGTTTCCCTAGTGTGGTCCTTGCATCTAATTTGATTTTATCTTCATAGGCTGGTACCATTGAGGCCCTTGATGCCATAGTCAAGGAGTTTATAACTGCACCAGCTGAGGAGAAAAAATCTGTATTTAAAAAGTTGGAAGAGGAAGCTGACAAACTTGATGGTTCCGCTGCAAGCCTGCAAGGTATTATATTCACTTATTTCCTCTGTATAAATGAAAATCAGAAGATTAGTCTTCCTTTAAAAAGAAAACAATTATCGTCGTCTGCAGATATGGGAAGATCTACGTGAAGGCTGCTAAGAGCTGCTTGGACAAAGGCTCTGATTATGCCAAGAATGAGATTTTGAGGTTGGAGCGCATGCTTGCCAAGGTAAAAACTTAATCTTGTCAAATTACAATTAGTATATGCATTTACGAGGCTTTCATTTTGTGATATTGGATTTGCAATACATATGATTGAGTTGTTTAATCCATCAAAGTATGTGGTTGGATTGTTGATGCAGTCAATTAGCGAAGGGAAGAGAGACGAATTCACACTGAAGAAGAACATCCTAAGTAGCTTCGTTTCAGATGAGTGAGAAAATAGGCGTTTGTTGGGATTGCTTTGCTTGAGATGAATTATGGTTGCTCCCAGTTTAGTTTTGCTACACGTAGATGGAGAATGGGAGTGAGCTCTTTGTTTTGGTGTCACCACAGAAGAGAAGAGCTGCTTGTTTTCTAAATGTAATAGTAAATTATAACTTTGGAGTATTCAGGATATAAATATTTGAACATTGATGATGTTAGATCCATTATTATCTCGACTTGAATTTCAACTGTGGCTTTTATGGATCAATTTTTAATTTTTATCAATGAACTATTAAATGTAAAAGTAACGTGGACTTATACTTGAGACTTTTAACCTTGGATAAGAATTACTTTATCACTAGATCATTTATCCCCTCACCATTTATCATTCTCATGAAAGAAAACATTAATAATATATAAAAGAGATATTTGTCGTAAAATACACGAACTTTCAATAAATTTTGATTTTTTCCATAACCTTTAAAATTAAAAAAGAAAAATACACCACCTTTCGATTTTTCCTAATTTTTCCTATGGATATGAAATAATTTAAATAGAAGTTGATTTTAAAGCTATTGATTTAGATTTTTTTTATACTTGAACGTGAGGGATTTTACATCGACTTTATTATGTCACTTTTATTATCTCTCACGCTTAGTTATCAAAAAATCTAGGTCAAAAGCCCTAAACTAGCTTCTATTTAAGGGTAATTCATATTTGTGGAAAAAATTAGACGAAATTGAATGATGATGTATTTTTTTTCTTTATCAAGGTTAAAATTAGCGTACTTTTCTTTTCGAACTAAGGATTCATATATCTTAAAATTAATTTGATGAATAAAATTTGTTGTGAATAATTCCAGATATTAATTTTTACACAAACGCAAATTAAGCTCTATTACAATAGCATATGACATATCAATAATTTTTTTTATACAAAACATAATTACTCCTAATAAAAGCTTGTCATAAAAAAAATATTTTAGTGAAATGATCATATTTGTATTCCATATAGTGTGAGTGTATAATTTAAAATGCTATTTTTTCACGAGCCATTTTTTTCATCATTTACAAATTAATTTGAATCACATATTAACAAAAAAAAAAAATCTGTAAATCTATGGGAGGTCCGTTTTTTTGTTGTTGTTGTTGATAAATTAGCACTAAATTTAAAGATCGCAACACGATAGAATCGAACCCAAAACTCATTAATCACTCTACCGCTAGACCAGTACGTACGCACACTTTCGTTTTGGAGCCAAAGACTTATACGTTATATTAATGGAGGTTGCAATTCAGACACGCAATTAGGATAAAATATTAATCATATTAACAATAACAATTACATATGATTGACTGCATTTATTTCATTATATTAGAAAAATATTTCTCACTCTTTCATAGGGGACGGACATGCATGCATTGAACTATAACCCTCGTGTTATAACTATTTTTGAATTGTAAGAATTCAAATAGGTGTAATATTCTCCAAAAGTTAATCACAAACATATAACCATGATAATGATTCTGAATAATATTTATTCATACTTTAGTAAAAATGGTGAATTAACAATAACAATGACAAAAATGATTAGGGGGGCTTTGTGAGAGAACTTTGCAAAATCCTCCTTTTTGACAGTTTGATGATTTGCACATTTCATCGCACTTTGCGTCGTCGTTTTGTGGCTCGCACCTACCAATATGGTTGTTGTTGCAACACTGCAATTGTCCTTCCACTAAACCACCTGAAAATTACATGTATTTAATCATCAAGCACGAGATTAGAATTTTGTATATATCAATTACATTTATCAATATTTTGTATGATTCATTGTATATAATAACCTCTATCACCAAAAGTAAAAAAAATTATCTTTTAAAAATCTCATACTTGAAATTTTAAAAATAAAATCTCCATTCGAAATATACATATTGTGGAATGAAACACATTATACAACATCAAAATATTATATGACTAAAAAAAACACATCAAAATATTAATCCATAAAGGAACCAAATTGCTATTAATGTTCATATTTCAAGTGTGTGTGTGTGTGTGCATGAGTGTCATGTGTTGTGTAGTGAAAAGCACGAACCTGTGAAAACTACGAGGACAAAGAGGAAGCACAACAGAAACTTAGCATTAGCCATTTTTAATTTTCTTTTTTTCCTTTAGAATAATAGAATTATGTTATAGTTGAGAAGATGATTGAATTGGTGATGAAATGATCGATGTTCTTCGAAATATATAGGAAAGGTTTTCTATAGCAGTTTTGGTAAATAAATATGTTACTAATTTTCTCTCTTGTTTTATGCACTCTATTTTAGAATGCGAATCATCGTGATATTTCATTAATAATTCTAATGTCTGATTTGTCAAAAATATTTATTTTAATCGCTTTGAAGGAAACATTTTGCTATGTTACTCTTTTAATAGAGATCTCGACCATTCCTATTTCCTAGATATCATTTACAGCAATAATTGGGTGATTTTATTTTATGTGAAAACATTATTTTGTATTTTAATACCATAAATGCAATGTCATGTATTCAATATACTAGTATGTGCCCGCTCGTGCGATGCACGACCATCATCGAAATTGAACGATAATTTAAATAAATAAATAAAAATGTTAAACATAATATATATATATATATAGGGATATATATAGGGTGTGGTTCTAGAGAGAACTACATTATTTGTGAGAACGGGAGAACCATCAAATCTAATGCATTCACTGTAAAAATTAATGCATTCGCTGTTAAAATTAATGCACTCAAAAAAATAAAAAAAATTGCTCCCTTCAGGATTCGAACCCAGGATCTGCATTCATCCAACAAGATGATGCATCCACCGTAGATCTTGATGATCGAATGGCTAAAAATGGTTCTCCGTTCTTTTTTTATTTATGGTTCTTTCCTGAACCTCTCCCTATATATATATATATATATATATATATATATATATATATAAGTAAATATAAACATAAATGATCTCAATAAAAAATAAATTATTCACAATATAATCTCAATAAAAATATCAATCTGAAAACATTCGAATTTTCAATTATTGAAATAGCAATTAATTGATTTAATTGATAATGTGTATAAATTTATAAATAAATAAATTATGAAATATCAAAAGCAAGTATAGATGATAATGAGTATCATTATGGATCATATAATATTCTAAGATGTACAAAACTATTTATTTACATATAGTATAACTGTAGTTTAATATAGTTTTCGAATGCATATTTATGAGGTCATTTTGTTTATGCTCAAATTTTAAAATAAAGTTACAATGTATACATTTTTTTTTCAATTGGAAAGTGAAAAAATAAAGGGTTTAACATGAGATATGTGTCGTTCATTTTCCAAAATAAAATGTATACAATTTCAGTAAATTTAAATAAATGTGCTACTAAAAAATTAAACTCTTCAATTTACTTTTATTTTTTATTTTTAAAGAAAATCGATAATGGTTCTCTAATTACTGATTTTCCAATGAGTAATTTTGAAGCTTAAAAATTCGATTTTTAAGATATACTATATATTAGTTATTTATCTACAAATTTATATTAATATAAAGTTGACCTTTAAAAAAATATTTTTAAGCTAAAGATTTCTAAAATGAACAAATATAAGTTTCATCATTGTAATTACATTAAATTGATATAATAAAAATATAAATAGTAAAATATAAAAAATACTAATCTATAGTAAACACATAAAAAATAAAATAAAAAAATATGGAAAAAGGAATGAAAGAACCGTGAATTTTAAAAAATGAGAAATGAGAGAGGAGATGATAGAGGAGAGAAGAGAGAGGAGAGAGAAAAAAATAATTTGGTGACTTTAAACTATAATAACTTATTGGTTTTAAATTTATTTTTTATAATTTTTACATCAAATTAAAGATATCGTCATTATCTTTAATTTAACATCCATATTGAATATTTTTTTATAAATTAAAGTTGATGAATTTAAAAGAAAATCAAATTGAATAAATATATTTGAATAATGTTTTCTAAATAATTAATATATTTTGTTGAATTAGTGTGAACGTGTGAAATGAGTTAGTGGTGTTAATAATTTTTTTTAACCTTCATATTAAAAGTATTATCAAAATTGCCATTCAAATCAATTTCAAATTGATTTGAAATCAATTTGTAATTGAAAACTGTTGTTTTAATATAGTATAGATTGCCTAAATTGGAAACCGACAATATATTCCAAATTTCCAATCAATTTTGTTACTGCAGTTTTTGTTGATTGGAATATTGCACATAATTAAGCTCAATTTACCTAATTTGCATTTTGTGTGAATTTCTCTCGTTATATAAAAAAAGATTGGGATGTGGAAAATCTTGAAATCATGTCTAGCAAAGTGGACATATTGTGAAGCAGCAGTTTATGGCTTATGACATCAGTAATAATTTATTCTAACTTATTTGCTATTGTAAATATAAAATACTATACTATCACTCTTCTAAAAACATATGCAAAATAGGCATTTTTTGGGTAAATAACTGCAAAAAAATAAAAATATTATTGCAACTCATGTCGCATGAGACGTGAATCCTCTCGGAACACTTCGTATCTTATTTTCAACTTTTTTCTAATGTTTAATCATTTTTTTAAAATTTTAATTTCATATATTTTACTTTAATTTTAAAATTATTAATTAGGTGTATATTTATTTTTATATGTATTTTATAACATTTTAATGTATAATCAATTATTAGGGTTAACCGATCCATAATTAGGGTATAATTTTTAGTGATAAATATTAATTAATAACACTTTATTGTATAGTACTCCCTCTGTCTATGAAGAAGAGTCATGTTTCCCCTCTTTTTTTGTCAACAAAAAGAGTCATGTTTCACTTTTTTTGACAAATTTACCCTTATTTTACTTCGCTATTTACTTTAATTGTCATTGATGGACCCACCACCACAGATCAAATTTAAACATCCTAGTTATTCCTTAATTAAATTAGTGTCTCTTAATTAATTGATCCACTTACTCGTATGCATTAATTAACCCCCCTCCCCCCATTATTTCGTAAACACCCCCTACATTATTTCATTAAAATCTAAGGTATTCATCTCTAATTCATTTTACGGGTCTTCACTTCTCTCTGAAAATCCTACTTTATGCCGCTTCACTTCTATCTGGAAACCCTAATTTGCGTCGTCTCTCTCGGTGCATCTTTCGTCAGAATATCTCTTTTCGTGGACGGAGGAAGTAATTTTTTTTAATAATAAAATAATAAAATTAATGATGAGTCTCTAGGTAAGATCAAGTGAAAGACATGGGGATCTCATTCTCATCCACCAAAAAGGTGGAAAAAGAAAACACAAACAAACAAATAATACAAAAACTGAATTATTATCCTAAATAAAGTGTTACGCGGTATTGACACCAAAAAGAGCAAACAAATATAGTGAATTGTTGGAATAAAAGGTAGTCAAATTCTTGAAAGGTACTACCAAATATTGAGGAACGTTTTACGTGGACCATAAAAGTGGATGGGTCAAATAAGATGTGCTAACATCATCAATGCACCTTCAAATTACGTAATTATTATTTTCACTAAAAGTAAAAATTAATTGAAGTGAATTAAGGTCCGTTAAATTCCATCTATAATTGACTTCATATCACCATATTAATTAATTTCAAATTCAAAATAATTTCCCCAAACGCGACCAATTTTTGCTTAACTATTAAATGTGCACAAAAATTTTAGTACAATCGGATTGATCAATCCGTACCGGGAATAGTATTATTTATAAGGTTCGGATAAAAAAGATTTGGGTTAGGGTGCGAGTCATGTACGAGACATCTAATTTAATACAAAATTAAACTAATTAATAGAACAATATATATATATATATATATATATATTGAATTACAGGCTAGTTTGCTACCCTACTATTAGAATTTGTGCTTGTGTTTGTGTGTATATCTCATTGGTCAAATAATTAAATCTCGACTCAATTATTGCTCATATATTCAACTTGCAATAACATAATCTAAGCTATCCCACTCCAAAAACATATACACAAAAAATTTATTTGTCTAAATTTGTCTAAAACAAAATTGGCATCCAACCTTTTTCCTTTACGTGTCTAAAGTTTGTTTATTATGTGGCGAATCTTGTTTCTAGCATAGGACAACAAAAAACATGTATATGTTTAAATTAAACACGATAATGGATTGGTTATATATAATGCTATCAACTTTATTATACCATACCAAAATTACTTCACATGCATGCAATATTTATTGCATCTCCAATCAATTTAATTTAGAAAAAAAACTCCAAAAAATTCAGATTTATTAATTAAAATATAATATACAAAATAATGGAAAGGGGCTGCCCACAGGACACAACCTCTCAAGTGGAAAAACTTTAAACGTCCTACTTTTTAATTCGAACCGTCCCATTTAAAATGTCTCAATGTCTCACTCTATTTTGAAACGTTCAACACAACATAAACACCTTCAAAATTACTCATAAATTAAACCATATGCCAAAAAAAAAAAAAAAAAAAAAACTACTTTCTCACTTGATTTTTCTATTTTTAATTTCGTTATCAACAATTCACATCTGCACCTTAATAGTGATCATGCTCAAATGAGATCAAGAGTTTCAAAATGGGACATATGGGGTATTAATATATTATTAATATTTTTCTAAGCTGCGCGGGATTTATCTTCCCATGCATGATCTCTCTACTTTTCTTCTTGACAATTATGCGAATGTAAATATAATATATAGTTTATTCAACTTTCAAAAAATGTCAAAATGTGTATTCAAATGATAATATCCATGTCATGACACAAGTAGACCTGTGCATTTTGACTGAGGCACATAGTTTTCAAATACATATATATAAGCGTGGACCTTGAAAAGTCTTTGCATTTAACGCTACAAAAGATTAATACTCCATATAACAACCTCCTCACTCACATTACACACCAATTAAACCTCATTCATAAATCTTTGAATTTCTTCTTCTCCGATCCTCGCTCAGACAATATTAGAATGGCATGTTCATGGAGGCGGCTGCCGGAAGACTGCGTTTCGAGGATTTTGTCGGCCACGTCTCCGGCGGATGCATGCAGAGTGCTGGCCGTGTCCAAGGAATTCCGACACCCCGCTGACTCCAACGTTGTGTGGGACAAATTCTTGCCCGCCGATGCCCATCGCATTGTATCATCAACTCCATTGAACTTCTCCTCCACCAAGGAACTCTTTTTTCTTCTGTCTAATTCCATCCTTGTAGATGCTGGCAACAAGGTATCTATTTGTTACTAATATTTTATACATATGTCGGGTAATAGCGCCTAAATACACGAATATCTACACCTTTTTTATTTTGCACATAAAATATAAACCATGTCTTCAAATACACGAAAACTTTTTTTTTTTTTTTTCAAATTTGACATTCTTGGCAAATAAATGTTGAGGTAGACGTCATAACTGTTTACGTGGCTTAAACGAAAGTTTCCTAAACAAGTCGTTTAATCATTAAATAAGTCTCAAATTTTAAAACCAATTTTAGGGTTCATGGAGCTTTGAGTTCACAATTCAGACCGTGGATTTACGATTGAGTTATGAGCGTTCGAAATATTTTTAGCATATAAAATATAAAAAAAAAAACTGAAGAAAATGAAAATTCATATTCTCCAGAATTTATAGTTCATGTGCAAAATTAAAATAATGTGAAAGTTTGTATATTTAGACTTTATTACTCTTATATATATCCCAATATTGAGAAAAAAAATATATATACATAGAGATGATGGTGATGTTATTATATTGTAGGCCTTTGCATTAGAGAGATCAACAGGGAGAAAATCGTACATTCTTTCTGCCCGAGAGCTTTCGATTTCTGATAATGATGTGGACGGTAACTGGACCTGGAAATCCATCCACGAATCAAGGTATTTTCCCCTCTCTCTCTCTCTCTCTCTCTCTCTCTCTCTCCAGATCTCTTTGTTCATGTGAATATAATTGTGCAGGTTTGGTGAGGTGGCTGAGCTGAAAGGAGCAGAGAGGGTAGAAATGGAGGGGAAGATAAGAAGCGAAATACTCTCTCCAAACACCACATACGCAGCATACCTAGTGTTCAAAATCAGCGATGATGCGTACGGCCTCCACTCCATACCGTTTGAAACCTTCATCGCTTCCGGCGAGCGCGTGCTGGCCACGAACACCGCCGCTTTACGCGATCCACCCCTGCAGGCGCTCTTCTACGGCAACAGGCTGCACAAGATGAAGGAGAGGCTCAACAGAGGGGACGCCCGCGCCGCCCGTACGAGACACGACGGCTGGCTGGAAATCGAGGTCGGAGAATTCTTTGTGGGCGGCGCCGCCGCCGAGATAACCATGGGCGTGATGGAGATTAAGGGGCATCAGCTTAAGGGAGGACTCATTGTCGAAGGAATTCATGTCAGGCCTAAGCCCTAACCCCCAAATTAATTTTAATTTCGTTGCCTTTTCTCTCAAATTCATTCATACAACAATTTGTAGATGCTTTTCGCGTAATATACGCATGTGTTTTAAAAAATGTTAATTAATTTCGAGTTTTAATTTCAGGTGAATTTCTAAATATCAACTCCATACATACGGAAAAAATTTAGGAAAGGCTTTACTTATTATAAGTCGAAAGATTAGAAGATCATTTTTTTTTTTTGAGGGGAAAACTACATAACCACTTTATTTCAAATCCCGGTGAACAATATCTGTAAGCCAGGACGGAAAATCCTGCTTCCAGATCATTACACCATCAGACCAAGCAGCAAAATTTGCTAAACAATTGGCAGCCCTATTCGCCTCGCGACGAACATGCTGAAAATCAAAAACAGTCCTTTCCTTAGCAAGCACAAACGCTTCAAACAAATCATCAGTCAAAGAATCCGAGCCTTTGTAGTCATCATTCACCACATGCACCGCCAACATAGAGTCCGAATAAACCACAATCGGGCCAAGATTATTCTCTAAACAAAAACCAATAAGATTAGAAGATCATTAAAACGCTTTGAAAAATGACTTTAATTTGCAACAAAGTTAACTGAATGGGATTTAATTGCAGTTAACTCAACAAATAACAAACATATGTAGAAAATTATGTGTAAAGCAATGGGAAACTAAAATACCAAACAAACATACATTAGCTTGGTCTCCCTAAAAAGGAGGTTGATTTAGGTTAGGATTGATAATTTTGGACACGATACAAAAACATAGTATGAATACGCACAAAATTAATGAATTGATGTGTAGCCTTATTATTATCGTGTTCATGTTCTTATCACATTGAGTCGATAAAAATCACGATAATTTCATGTTGTGTTCGTATAATATGATGTTGTTTATTATATTTTTATTATTATAGTTTATCTATAATTAAAGTTTGATTTTACTGATTCGTGTCGTGCCAACATTAGTGTTAATGTTAAATTGTTGACACGACACAACAAAAATCAATAAAATAGAATGATGGAATTTGCGGTGATCGCTTACATTGGGGGCATTATTAAAATACTTTAAAGATTTGCCATAAATCCAAAACTTAAGATTTAAATTCAACATAGTACTCCCTCCGTCCCTGAAATAAGTTCCTCTTTGGGAACGACACGGACATTACTATTGAAACTTTGTGAAAAGGTATTAGAGATGGTGAAAAAGTGAAAAGTAAGAATAGATAAGTATTATAAGTGGTGGGGTAGTTGTCCAGAAATGGAAAAAAAAGAAAGAAAAAAGATAAAGTTATTTGGGGGACGTCCCAAAAAAAAAAATATGAACTCACGGAGGGATTATGTATTTTATATTCCAAAAAAGTATACATATATATATATATATATAAAGTGTATACTTAATTTATTTACTTCTACTAGAAGGTTAAGAATATTATTCCTAATATGAATTTTATCACATGGGATCCTCTGTCCCCCAATTTAGTGTGCACCACTGTGTACCATTCTTAATTTATTATAATTTTTAATTATATTTTCTTTAATTTTAATTTATTATATTTTAATATAATAAGAAGATAATTAACAAGGGTTCACTCATCCAATTAGGGTTTATAATTATTTTTTTATATTTATTTGAATTAATAATTGATTATTTGAGTTAAATAATTCAAAGTTAGGGTATATATATTTTTTTTAATTTCAATTTTTAGTTATAAATATTAATTAGAGTTCATAATACAATAATATTTTTTATTTTTACAATAAATAATTATAAAATAGATAAATTAAGAGTGGTACACGATGATACACACAAATTGTGGGACAGAGGATCCCATCTGGAATTTTATACCGCCTCCAAACAAAATAATCAAACTACCCTACTAGATGGTTAAATTATCGTTAAATAAGATACTCTCTTTATTTACGAAATAGAGTCTCGTTTAAGGGTGGACACGAGTTTTAATAAAAAATTGTTGTAAATTAGTTAAATATAAAGGAAAATGTATGATGTAACGGTTCAAAAAATTAAATAGTATTCCCTCCGTCCCACGAAATATGACACAGTTTCATTTTTAGTTTGTCCCACGAAACTTGACTTGTTTCTAAAAATGGCAAAAAATTATCCTTTATTCACCTTTCATTTTTTCACCTACCATATTTAACACACAAAATACCAATTTTTTAATTTTCGTGCAAAAGAAATGGGTCATGCTTCATAGGATGGAGGGAGTAGTATTTTTTTTTTACGCGGAGGGAGGCGGTAAATAATTTACTTTTCTTTATGTCGATCTAATAATTCAATGTGAAATCGAAGGTGTGCATAATTTGATTTGGTATACGACAACTGGGTAGGGCCCAAAAGTCAAAAAATGTTTTGGGTTCGTTCTACCTGCTATTTCCAACCCACCTCTACTGGGGATATTTGTGTAATTCACTCTCAATTTTTAACATTATTTTAATTTCTCTCCACTATGCTCAAGAATAAAAATAATAGTGCTATAAATTGGCAGAATATTAGAAACGACATTAATGATGATCAACTACCGTATACCATATGTTTGGGCATTATTTTTTAAATAATGTTTGGACATTATTAAGTACATTAAAAGATATGAGAAAATTTGGTGTAACGTATTAAAATTTAAATTTAAATACTGTCAAATATCTTTGAAATTATACATATCTTACTTTGATTTAAATATTTGACATTTCTGATGGAACTTAACCAGTCAGACCATTTTGCAAATTCTTTTTTTGTAAAAGAAGGAACACAGCATGACTTATGAAGAACTCACACATTGGCATGGTTAATACTATATTTTATCTCACTTAACTAATAAATTAAGTATTGTTTTATGTTTACAGCAGTAGTAAAACATTGTTTTATTTTTACAATGAATTAGAGTCTACCTTTTCTTTTTCTTTGAGAACTCATGATAAGTTATACTCCCTCCGTCCCACGAATCTTGACACGTTTCTTTTTTGGGCAATAATTATTATCTTCTCTCTCCTACTTTATCACCTTTATCATATTCTCTCTCCTACTTTATCATATTTATCATATTCTCTCGTACTTTATCACTTTTATTACATTTTCTCTCCTACTTTATCAATTTTATACTTTATTAATTACACACTTAAAACACTAATTTACAACTTCTTAATTCTCGTGCCGAACCAAACGTGTCAAGACTCGCGGGACGGAGGGAGAAACATCGAGTGAATAAAAAACTCTAATATATATTTTTGAAACGGTGAAAATATTTTCTATAAATAGTAAATTGTAAATAAAAAGATTTATAATTCAAACCTTGCTAATTTCCTTATTCAAGTAAAAAAGGAAAATAAGAAATAAGCTCTTCAACTTTGATTTAAAAGTAGCACATAAGCTCACCCCAAGGCCCAAACAAGGACGATGAAATAATCAGTCATAAATGGTTTAGGCGTATATAGTAACAAAATCAAAATATCTATACAAAATTTGCTATTTTAGTCAATTCTTCAAATTTGTCAATAAGCTATTATTTGTGCAATTTGTTGCAATTTTTGGCTACATTGCAAATTTGATCAAAATTAAGTTACTCAAGTATCTATTATACACAATTCTGTACTCGAGTTCACCGTAGTGCAACCTTTAATTTTATTTATGTAATTTATTCAAAAAAACAAAACAAAACATATAGATCACTGAAAATCGGACCGAATTCTCAAATTGGACAAAAAATAACACAAAATTTATAAACTTAACGAAATTGACATTCTAAAAAAAAAAGCAGAATCCTAAAATAAAATTAAAAAAAAAAACATTAACAGAAATATTTGTACTAATTCACAAGAAAATGCATAATAATGATAAAATAATAATTAAAATGTATTTTCGTCAAATCTTCAAGTGTTTGCAAATATTTTATCCGTGTTATCTTAAGTCACACGTGGAAGACATGTGGGTCTAATATACTAATATAGTATTTATTTTTACTAATATTTTAAACATGATTTGCAATCTACAATTAGATTCATTAAGTCATAATTCCCCGCAATTTAAAAAAAAAAGTCATTATTTCCCGCGACTAGAAAAACCTTGTCTATTTATTATTATTATTATTATTAGATTTGAGTTTTTACAAATCCAAATATATATAAATAATGCACATGCGATTGAAGTTGATTTTTAAATTTGTGGAAATTCCAAATTACGGATGTGTGTCAGGTAATTTGATTGCAAAACAAAACTAATGAATTCTTTGCTTCCAAAGTTTAACTTTTACCTCCAAATCTTTTAACGTATCTATTTTACATCTATATAAATGTGGTGTGTGTGAGAGAGAGGAGAGAGGAGAGAGAGAGAGAGCAGTAGCTGTGTACAAATTAGTTTTTGCTTATTTCAGCATTCTCTCTCCCGACGCTGCTACCTTCTCTTTCTCTCTCTAAAACTTGTAAATTTTCTGAGTCTTCCCATTTATATATACTTCTTCTTCTCCTATTGCTTGATTCGTATCTTATTTTTCCTGAGAAGGAAAGAGCAGCTCGATTTTATTCGGAATTATCGGTAATTGTTCTTCTCTGTGCCTATTCACTTCAATTGATTTCAGAGGATGGGGTTACGTTGTCAGCACATTATTTTATCTTATAAAATCGTTTCTGCTGATAGATTATGATTGTTTGTCGATTGGAACTTGAACAAATTACTGAAGGGTGAGAATTATCTGAATTGATTTCGATCTAGGGTTTTTTTGGGGGGATTTATCATTTTGGAGATGAATCAGATTGGTTTGATTAGTTTGGAGATTTACTTTGGGAAACTGAATTGCATATGATAGTTTCTGACTTAATTTGGATTTTTTGTGATTTCATTCGCATATGTTGTTGAGTTATTGTAGAAATGGAATGGGATCGATGGGTCTGTTTATTTAATTTGGTGATTTGACGTAAATTCATGGACTGGGAATTGTGGAAACAGTGATCTTGCTGTTTGATTAACTGATTTATTGCTCACGTGTATAAATTATTGGCCAAATACTTTTTTATTGAAATCAGTTCTTCAGCCTTGCATAATTTGCTGGGAGGAATAAAACAGTGAGAAACTTAATAATAGCAACCTGTATATGTATGTATTATTTTGGTAGTATCGTACATATTCAATAATAATATGTTTCATTTTTACATCATATAATATAATAATGGGTGCCTGGACAGATGGCAAGGGGAGGCAAGGTTAATTACAAACGTAAGACAAGAAACAAAGTCCGACTGGAGAAACAATGTTCAGATGAGTCTGATGAAGATTACAAGGTGGATGAAGATGAAGAGTTTCATTTGTCTGAAGATGACTATTGTTCTTCCCTTGCTGAGGATGATTCAGATGAGAGTTTCGGGAAATTTGATGATGAGGAAGAAGAGGAGTGGATAGAAAAGAAGGATAAGACAAAGAAGATTGGCAAGCCAGGAGGGCGAAAATCTTTTCAGACAAGAAAGAAAAATATGGTTGTGAAGTCTAGAAAGAAAAAGGTATCAGACAGTGAAGATGAAGAGGAATATGACGATTATAGTGTTTCTGGTGTGAGGCAACTAAAGAAAAATAAAGTCTCACATGAAGAAGAAGAAGAGGAAGAAGAAGAAGAAGAAGAAGAAGAAGAGGAAGAAGAAGAAGAAAAAGAAGAAGAAGAATATGATGCTGATGGTGATATTGAAGTTTTTTGTCGACAAGATGAGGATGACTTTGTTGATGAAAATCCAAGAAAGAAATCCCGAGTTTCAGGAACCGAGATACATGAAGATTCTTATAATGAGGATCCTAAAGAAAAAGATGTACTTGCATTTAGCGAAGAAAATGAAGATGAAGATTATAATGTGTCTGATGATTCTGATGATGAGGAATTTACTCCAAGTGAGGTTTTGAAAAGTAGCAGTAGGAAGCCAGTAAGAAGACGAGTTTTAAGGACAAAAAATAGGTCTAATCTTTCAAAGGAATTTAAAGATCATAACCCTGCTTCAAGAAAAAGGAAAACAATCAAGGAGTGGGGTTGGGGCAGGAGGAAGAAATCAACTGTAACTGTCAATTCTGATTCTGATTTTGTGAGCTCAGAGTCATCTGATTATGAATTCACAATATCAGAAGAAGAGAGAGAACAGATTAAAGAAGCTACTCGGTTCTGTAAGAGGTTGAACACTAATTTGAGGAGCTCTAGCTCTTTGAAAATGACTGAAGAGGAAAAGTTAGTTCCTTTAAAAGGAAAGCGCCCAGGAAGAAAGGGTAAACAAAAGGTGGTAGATTTGAATATTGAGATTGGGAAGCAAGTTTGTGGGATTTGTTTATCTGAGGAGGGTAAAAAGACAGTCAAAGGAGTTTTAAATTGTTGCAGTCATTACTTTTGTTTTGCTTGCATCATGGAGTGGTCGAAAGTGGAATCTCGCTGCCCTCTCTGCAAGCAAAGGTTCACAACCATCAGTAGAACTGCACGAACGGATGGTGGGCATGATCTAAGGGATGCAGTTTTTCCAGTTCCTGAGCGTGATCAGGTATCAGGACATATACAAATTTATATGATCAAGACACAATATCTTCTTTCTTATCTCTTAGATACTCTACTTATCTCATTTTCTTTTACAATTACTTATATATCGTTGTTAATAAATACTGTCAGGTTTATCAGCCATCTGAAGAGGAGCTTAGGGGCTATCTTGATCCATACGAAAATGTTCTTTGTACAGAGTGTCTACAAGGTGGGGATGATGCACTTATGCTTCTTTGCGACCTCTGCGACTCACCTGCACATACTTTCTGTGTTGGTCTTGGACGTGAGGTACCAGATGGAAATTGGTACTGTGATGGCTGTAGGCCAACAGCCCTTGCTTCCTCAAATGCTCAAGGTCTGAATTCTACTCCTGATCATGGACCAAGTAACAATTTATCAGTTGGCTCATCACCTGGTTATGCTGTTCGTGAAACTTTTGATCTCAATGAGGCATATGTACCTGACACCCCATTGAGTCAAGTAAGTGGGCACTCTCAATCACCAAGACATTCAATTGGGCATTTTCAACCCACTTCGCCTCCCTCTGGGTCTGGGGCATTCACTCTGCATGACAGACGGCGGATACAACGAGTGATACATCGATTTCTTAATAGCAGAAGTCGACAACCTGAAGGGAATGATGGTGTGGCTTCCCCATCAGCGATTAATCTTTTTGGTTCACCAATTGGTCGTGGAGTCATAGCAACTCAAAACACAATTATGCCCAGGATGGCTATGGCTCCACAAAATATCTTTCGGGGAAGACTGGCTGACTATAGCACATCTTCATTGTACAATAGGGATGCCTTCTCTCCAAGACTAAGCAATTTAAGGGGGGATGTACTTCAGAGTCAACCTTCTACCTCGAATGTTAACAACCCTTTTGGTGGATTATCACATAGTGAATATGCTGGGATTAATGCAAGGATTGGTGGGGATTTGGTTCAGCAGCAACTGCATCCTTGCAGCACCACATCAAACACTGGGGCTGATGCTAGCACGACCCCGTTTCAATTTACAGAGGTGAGCACTCAGCCATTCTTTCTAGTAAAAAACCAAGGGTTGTTACTTGTCATGGCTACAGATCATTTTCAAGAACATAACGTGCTACTTCAGAAGCATGCCATATAGCTTAAACAAAATGGTTTTACTTTCTTAATCAATGTTTTTTTTATGGCTGTTTCCCTGCTGTCTGTTGAGTTGCCAAAAAAGAGTTTTAGAAGCTTTACTTACTCTTCTCGAATTCATTTCTACCGAAACACTTGTCCAGATTTAATTTTTAAACCATCTCTTAAATTTTAACCACACTACAATGCAACCTTATATTCTCAGCTCGCATAATTAACTCTTCACTTGAACTTTTTCGTATTGAACACGAGCTAATATTTTCGTGTTTTCCTCAAAATCATTTTCATGCAACTACATTATACCTACTTACTGGTTAACTTGGGTGTGCTATGTTGAAGCAGGCTACCGTACCTTCAAGGACATTACAAGGATCTCTTCACACTCGATTTTAGCTGAATTCGAACCTGAACTACGTTGCATTGGACTATTCCCAGCACAGCACATACACACAATTTTTATTGAGGGACCAACATCCAGAGACGTAGACACATCGAATCGAAGGTTGATGCTTATCTTGCTCCCATTGCTTTGTGAGGAATGTGGTGAGTAACATGATGCCCACCCTTCTTGTCTCAAAATTCTGATTTGGGTGACTTCACCTCCTTTTTAAGTAGGATTTACTAGATTTTGTCCACACAATATTTGCTAACTCATGTAGATTAGGTTGTTGCTGACATTTGTTATTTGTATATGGATCCAAGAACAGGCCTTTGTACACTCTCTCCCTGCGCGATTTATTGGCTTGTCATATTTTTTTAAGCAGTTTGAAACTGCGTTTCTTCAACAATCTTCATTTTTTGGCGTACTCTAATAAATCATCATTGGTTGTGACCTCTTACTTTAATTTGCGCTTCATCTTGCGTTATACAAAATTATATTGGATGTATGAATTGTTGGTCGATTTTGGCTCGCAGTTCAAATCTTTTTATATTACTCCATTCACAAAAAAGAGTCTCGTTTACTTTATTTTATTTTTTAATTAATATTGTACTTTTATTCTACTTTTTTGTACTAACACTACTCTTACAAATTGTACTTCTATTCCACTTAAAATAATTTTAACAATTTTATTAAAATAATTCAGGAATTTTAGTAAATGTATATTTTATCTTTTTTATTGGATACTATAAAGAATTTTATGAAATTATTAAGGCAATTTCCTAGTGAAGCAATAATGGGAGAAAAGTCGTGAAAAACGGATCATTCTATGTTCTTTATATTATTATATTTTTGTGAATATTTACAATATTTATTTATATATTTAAATTAAATTAAATATGTATATTTGATTTAATATATAAAAAATGAATTTAACAGAATAATTAAAAAACGTTGATAATTAGTACTTCCTCTTACCTTGAAAAAATAGTTTATTTTTGTCATTTTAATACGTCCATAACATATAGTCCATTTCATTTATTTAATTATTCCACAACAAAACAATATGGCTTATCAAGATAGATCATTTTAATATGTCTATAACATATTATTCTCAATATATCAATTTATTTACTTATTTTATCATATATGACTTGTCAAGATAGATCATTTTTTCTCTTACAATAGAATTAATTAATTATACTTAACACTACTCACAATGTTGTGTGACGGAGGGAGTATTACATAATTAACACTCACAATACAATCAACCACTTTTATTAAAATTCGTGTTATTTTTTCCTAAAATTAATCTTTTGTGACAGAGGGAGTATTACATAATTAAAAATATCAAATCGAAAGTTAAGATTAGTTCTTAGAATAGAAATTAAATAGAAAAAAAAAAACGAAAAAGGAAAATAAAAGAAGAACAATCAATAAAACAACTTTTTTTAAAATCCCTAAATTATTTTCCTGTATCAATAAATCGATGGACATATATTAAATTACATTAATTTTTGGATATTTCTGCATCAAATGGCGCCGCCGCTCATCTTCTTCTTTCCTCCCAAAATCTATACTTCAATTTTGCAAAAATCAGCCTCCATCCCAGCGGAGGGAACAGTGCCTGATTCCTAAATCTCCATCATCGCCTTGTCGCTGCTGCTCCGATCGCAGTCTTCAGCTCAGGTATGCCTCTCTCCGGCGTCTCCACCTATATATGATAATAAGATTGACTGAATTAATATTGATTTAAGATTGTCGAAGAATCGCAGAAATATGCTTTAATTCCTCAATTTATTTTGCTAATTATAGCCCAATTATCTGCTCTGAACTAACTAATCAATTGCAAAATTCTATTTAGGGTCTTTCTCATTCCATGCATTTCAGACATCTCCACACCACCATCTTGCGTTCGTCGCGAAACGGAACAGGAGCTAATGGGCGTTATCAAAATACCAGCCACCTCCTCGAACCACCCGCCAATAAGCTGCCGGCGAGGCCTAGAAGCAACAATTTCACTGACGCTGACATGGTGAAATGCACATTAGCTATCAGAAACCACATGCGTAATAGCCAATGTGATGCTGCGTTGCGTTTATTCAACTCCATGCCTCGTAAAAATGAGTTCGCCTACAACGCTATGATATCCGGCTACTTTTCAAATGGCGAATTTAAGCTGGCTCAGCAGATGTTTGATAAAATGCCTACGAAGGATTTGGTCACTCGAAATATAATGATCAAAGGTAATATTAAGAACAACAATCTCGGGGCTGCACGGCGGCTGTTCGATGATATGCCTGTGAAGGATGTTGTCTCGTGGACCACAATTTTGTCTGGGTATATGCAGAATGGGTTAATGGACGAGGCAAAAAAAGTTTTTGATGAAATGCCTGAGAAAAATATTGTCTCGTGGAACGCAATTTTGTCTGGGTACCTACAAAATGGGTTACTGGACGAGGCCAAGAGAGTTTTTGATGAAATGCCTGCGAAAAATGTTGTCTCGTGGACCGCAATATTGTCTGGGTACATACAGAATGGGTTAATGGACGAGGCGAAGAGAGTTTTTGATAAAATGCCTGTGAAAAATATTGTCTCGTGGAATGTAATTTTGTTCGGGTACTTGCAAAATGGTTTATTGGACGAGGCCAAAAGAGTTTTTGATGAAATGCCTGTGAAAAATGTTGTCTCGTGGACCACAATTTTGTCTGGGTACATACAAAATGGGTTAATGGACAAGGCCAAGAGAGTTTTTGATGAAATGCCGGTGAAGAATGTTTTCTCGTGGACCGCAATTTTGTCTGGATACTTGCAAAATGGGTTATTGGACTTGGCCAACAGAATTTTTGATGAAATGCCTGTGAAGAATATTTTCTCGTGGAATGTAATTTTGTGTGGATACATGCAAAACGGATTAATGAATGAGGCCAGGAGAATTTTTGATGAAATGCCAAATAGAGATTCAGTCTCTTGGGCGACAATGATAGGCGGGTATGGTCAGAATGGTGACAACAAGGAGGCATTGCGGTTTTTTATTGAGGCGACAAGGGATTGGGAAAGGTTAAACACATGTGCTTTTGCTTTTGTTTTAAGTACATGTGCAGACATTGCTGCTTTTGAGCTTGGGAAGCAAATACATGGGCTTGTTGTTAAAGGAGGAATTGAGTTTAAATGCAACGTGGGAAATGCTCTGGTTTCAATGTATTGTAGCTGTGGAAACATCAAGGAGGCATATGATGTTTTTAAGAGAATTGATGATAAAGACGTGATATCGTGGAATACAATTATTAATGGTTATGCGAGACATGGCTATGGGCAAGAAGCTCTCCAACATTTCGATTCAATGAAACAAACGTCTATCCAACCTGACGAAATTACAATGGTAAATTTTAATTGTATTTGTTTTCTTTTTTGTTTTTAAACATAAAGATCATGTTATGTCTACTTATATTTTGATTGTGCCTATAATACAAAGCTTAAAGTAATTCTTAGAGCTAGATGTGGTCTTATATGACTCGTATTGTATAATTGAACTCTGGAACTAATTTGAGAATATGTTAATTGTGATTGATTAATTGTTATGTGAAATACCTTTCTACATCTGTTGAATGAAAGTATTCACTTGTTTTGATTTAGGTTGGTGTTCTAACTGCTTGTAGTCACACGGGTTTGGTAGACAAGGGAACACATTACTTCTATTCTATGAGCCAAGATCACGGCATAGAGCCAGATATAAAGCATTATAACTGCTTTATTGATCTTCTTGGTCGAGCTGGGCGCCTCGACGAAGCTCAAAACCTAGTAAAGAGCATGCCTTTTGAGCCAAATGGAGTAACATGGACATGCCTACTTAGTGCTAGCAGGATTCATGAAAGTACAGAGTTGGGAGAAATGGCTGCCAAAATGTTGTTATCTTTGGAACCATGGAACACTTCGTTGTATGTTCTTCTTTCCAACTTATATGCAGCTTCAGGCCGATGGGAAGATGTTAAGAAGATGCAATTAAAAATGTGGGGTATGGGTATTAGCAAAACAACTGGATCTAGTTGGGTTTAAGTGCTAAACAAGGTTCACACATTTTGTGTTGGAGACTTTACTCATCTCGATAGCAAAAGCATATGCGCCTTCTTGGAAGAGTTGGATTTGAGGATGATTTCCATATCTGCGCATTCTTGGAAGAGTTTGATTTGAGGATGAAAGAGGACGGATATGTCTCCGCAACAAAAATTTGCGCTACATGATGTGGAGGAAGAAGAATAGCTGCATACGCTCAAGTATCATTGTGAAAGGTTAGTTGTTGCATATGGGATTATGAAGATACCAAGTGGGAGACCTGTTTGTGTTTTCAAGAACTTGCGCGGCGATCTAACACTGACGAAGATCGCTGGGAGGTTGATCATCTTACGAGATGTTGGTCGTTTTCACCACTTCGAGGGAGGTGTATATAATTGTGGAAGCTATTGGTGAATTCTCATATGTTTTGTTCCACCAGTTTGATTGCTGATTGTATTCTGTATTGGCATGACATGGAGTCTCTTTTATTTTGAAGATATTAATTTATTCCTAGTTTTACTTATTCTTTTCTAGAATGTTGTAATAATATTGAAATATTACAATGCTATGCTTTCTTGATGATTTTTCTGGAAATAAAGTTGTTGAAGGTATGAGAGTAACTTCTTGTTGAATAATTCATTCTCTTTTCTTATTGATGGGGTTGTTTGTCTGAATGTTTTGATGAGGATTTTTTAGAAATAACCTTTTATGTTTCTACAATTTACTCTCAATTCATTCTTTTAATCCTATTATGTGCTTTCTACTTCAAACTTGAAAGTTTTTGCAAAATCAATTCTTAACAAGCTTAAGGAAATAGTGAAACTGAGATTATATAAACATATGTGCTTCTGAGGCCAATATTAAAATATTCTGCCTTTTTTTTTTAAGAAATTAAAATATTCTGCTTTTACTTCAATTTACGTTTGATATACTTGTTTTTTATGTAATACTGTTAGAAATAAAAATGCAATTATTGATAATTTAAATATTAATAATGACTACTGAATTCTAGTGGCGAATGAGACATTTATTTATTTTATTTGTGCTGAAATCATAATCTGAAACTTGCACTTCTAATATTGGCAGATTTGTTTGGAAACATATATACTACAGAAACCAATAAGATAACATTGTGCTGTTGTGGGAATGTACTAATTAATAGTATATTGCCATTACCACAAAATCTTACCTTCATCATAACAAAATTAAAATCAACAATTAATAGTGCAAAATATGAGATAATAAGTCTATCATCTTCTTCTTGAGCAAAGCATGAAGCAGAAACCAGAAGAAAAATACATGAATCTTCAAGACCTACAACTAACCTCTACATAACATAGATTACATTTATTACTACAAACTTATTTCACTTTCCATTTTCCATGCGCCGGCATTTATAGTCGCCACCCATCTTTGCAGTTTCCAGCCAACTTCAACAAGACTTAGGAATTATCATCGAGCATCACCGACAACACAAGTCCTTGAACAAAGTCGCTTCTCTTCGCTTTCTCCTCCTGATCTTTGATCGACATTGGAGGCGGACGAGGCTTTCTGCATATCAGTACCCGATGGCAGAGGTTAACAGACTCGAACACGCTTTAAGGAAGGCCAAACAAATTTAATAGAAGCAAGCAATGTCACATAACATGTGAGATGTCAATATAAGCATAATTAAGTGGTCTTATTTTAAGGCCAGAGACATAAAGTGTCTAAAAACCAATCAAATAAACCAATACATCCCAATGGTTTCGTATAAAAATCACGGTGGATGGCATAGAAGAGGTTATACGTAATTTATCATCCTATCAAGTATCAACCAACGGGGAACAGTTTCCTTTCACAGTTCTAGTTCATGATAGTTTACGACTTCCTAAGCAACTAAAATAATGTAAAATTTTAGTCATTGTTTAGGTTTCTAAAGAAACCACTATCAAACACTAGCACGGATTCGGAAAGGCTTGAAAGATCTTTTGCATCAAATGCTGCCTCATGATAGAGCCACACAACCATAGCAAAACAAAAAAATAACTAACCTCTCTGAAATGCTCCCAGTTGTGCTTTTCTTGGATGTTGTTGACTCAGCTGAAGAGTGTGATGGAACAATGCTTTCATAATCTTCAACCATTGGCAAAATAAATGAGGACAAAAGCGGGTCAGGGGCTGCATTGTTCGAAGAAACTATGCAGGAAGATCCTCCAAAAAGGGATTGCAAGTTCCCTTCTCTTAGCTCTCGCCTCAACAAAGAAAGCGTAGAATGTGAACCAGATTTTCGTGATTTTCTCTTGCGCTGCATGTAATATTTAGTCAAGGGATTCAAAAAGTCGTTGTTCACTCGAGGAATAGAGCATGCTATTGTATCTGTTATAGGAACAAATGAAACAGCCATTTGAGCTAGATATAACATGACCTGCCTACAGTACCATGACATCTGCACAATGCTACTTTGATTGCTTAAAATCCAATTTTATGAATTACAGCATGAAATTCTGTTAATCTTCTGCTGGATTATTAAGAAGAGGGGACATAGGAAAAAAATAGACGTTTGACAGTAAACTGCAAGTATATCTGAAAATGGTAATTATTCTGAGAAGGATATCTTAAAAATATTCCCGTGTTGCAGCGTTATATGAGCCACCATATCAACGCCCACCCTCATCGCACAAACTGGACACACCTGCAAGAATAGAGCCCGTATTAGTAGTTTTTTCTAACAGAAAACATCTGAATAAAAAACCATCAAAATATGCTTTCAAACAAAGAATACACAAGTGTACCAAACTCTCAAGAGAGAATAGCCAATGAGAAATTCTTATTACTAATAACCAGGAATTGAATCCACAACAATAAAGTCACTACATCACAAGAACAAAAATAGTGACATCGAAAGAACTGAAAAGTTATACGATATAATAACCTAAGCCATCTGGAGCATACCCGAGTCATGCCAAGATTACCTAAATCATAATTGCCACCAAATGCTACAATACCCCAAAAGACATGTAAAGTAAATCATATGAGAAAGTCATCGACGAACATTTAGTGAGATAATAATGGTCAAATAGACATCTCAAATGATGCAGATTTTGCCAACAACTGTACAATGAAATAAGAGGACTCACCCCATTCTTGGCTTCTATAGGATGCTCATCATCAATGTGGCAGCAGAGTCCCACAATATCAAAATAGTCCGAACAGAAAGGGCACGGATATTCCTCTCTTATATCATCATCCATGTCAATCTCCTCAAAGCCCATGAGCATTTCTGCATCAAAGCCATCCCATTTTATTCCTATATAAAATACAAAAGCAACGAGAAACCCATCAATCTCAAATGCTAAAGAATAACACACACAAATGCAGCTGTGAGATTTAGCAAGTCACATAAAAATCCAATCTTTCATTCCTTGACAATTGCAACACCCACATAGAAACCAAAAACAGTTAGCATATGCATCTACGGTCAAATCCATAACACCAACATCAAATGAAAATCTTTGGAGAAATCATACAAAGATTAGTCAATTCAACAAACCCTAGATTAAAAAACCCAATCTTTGAAATGAAAAATTACCCCCACCATCACAATGCAAATATTTAACCAAGGCTACATCATTTCAGCATCTAACAAGAAGCCCAGATAAAGATTACATTTTTTTTTATGTTTTCTTTAGCAAGGCAAACAAGAGACATCGAGGCTTTACCAGATCGAGATTGAAGAGCAGATTGATAGCGCTTGGAGGCAGAAGACAAACGAGCAGCCCAAGAATTAGCATCCATGACTTCTTTCTTGTCAACCCCAAAATTCCCAAAATTTATAATTTGGTTTCTTTTTTCTGCAAATCCGAGCTGTTCCTCAAGAGCTTATCAAACCAATCAAGGGTGCTCTGATGAAATTCTTGCCCAAAGATTTCCTTAATTTGTGAATTATTTTACAGGAGTTGAGAGAGAGACGACGATGGCGGTGAGATGAAATGAAGAGAGAGAAATAGATGGGAGGGGGGGCTTGCGCTTGCCTGCCTTTGCAAGGTGAAATGAAAATCCACCGAAAGGGAGCAGAGAGTTGTCTTCCACACACCTTTTATATTCTTCTTTTTATTTCATTTCATCTTTTTTTGTTTTGTGGAATTTGGTCTTCTGACAGCTTGACGTTTTTGATGATGTCTGATTGTAATTACTCCGAAAATCTATGGATTATAATCAGATTTTGAGCATAACTTTGGACAATGTTTGGGTGAAGAAAAAAAAAATTGACAATTTCCTGAATTACAAGTAATTTTGGAGAAAAGTAGAATGCAATATCCTGCTTTGCCAAATGTCACCATATGATCTGCCACACAAACATATTCCCTATTTGGATTGGGTATCTACTTCTACTTGGATTTTATTTACTTTGGTGAATAACAATAAAAGAATTACCTAAAAAAACAAATCAAAGAATTAACTAATTGCTTTCTCTTTTATTAAATTGATGGATGTCCTATTGTTTGACTAACTTGTCTTTTAAGAGAAACAATAATAATTCTCTAATTTTTCTTATCGATTTTGGAATTTGATAGTGTAAGAGTGTGTGGGACTATAATTAATTTATCTTTACTAAAAAACTAAACCAACAAAATCAAATGAGATAACATGAAAAAGAATATAGATAAAGTCAAATGAAACTGAGAGAATAGTTAGCATTGTAACTTAGTTGAAGTTTTTTTTTTTTTTTTTTTGAGGTAACTTAGTTGAAGTTGTTATTACTAGTTAGTGGTTGTTATTTGAGTTATGAATGATTTTTTTTTCTTTTTCTTCTTTTTTTACGTGTGCGTTGTCATTATAAAATTTGAGCATTCAAGTTTTAATTGGAATGATGAAACTAAAATAGACTAAATAGTTAGGGTTGCGTTTTATTCAATTTTCATATATATCAATTTATTTTTTTTAACGAAAGCTTAGCCGAAATTAATCATATTTATACAAAAAAATAAAAATTTGTGAATTCATTAATCATATTTCGTTTGTAATTCACCATCAAAACCTTATAACCTTGTGAATTAAAGACAAAACAATAATTTAAACCAAAAACATCTATTTAACTATTTTTAATAAATGAACTTGTTAAAAAATACTCCCTCCGTCCCAATATAAATGTCTCATTTTCCATACTGAGACGTTTCAATATAAATGTCTTATTCTTTTTTTAGCAATATATTCGCATTCTATACATAATATTTAAATAATTTTCACCAATTTACTTTATCTATTTTTTACATATTTCTTAATTTTCGTATCCAAAAACTATTATTGCGACGAAAAGGGTAAAAACTAAAAAGTTAAAAAAATGACAATTCGCAATACATGTTGTTTTTGTTGGAAGGGACCCACACTCAAACAGCTAAATAGGCCCCACAATACATGGCTTATACTTCCATTTTCATTCTTCGTTTGTGCGAAAACTCACCGCGGCCCGTATCACGAAATTCGCCAACCAAATCAGGCCCGATTTCCAGCCCGAACACTTCCCATTCCTATCTGTCAGTTAACCCGGCCCGTTTAGAAGCCGGGCCAACCCAATTGCTCGCCATTTGCAGATCTATCATAAACTGAAGCAATTTCGTGATTTGATCATTATACGCGTTGGTAGATTCTGTGAAGATATTGATACGTCTTTTTTGTTTTAATGGCGACGAGGAATCGGACGATTCTGTTTAGAAGGTATAGGGATGCGTTGAAGAGCGTAAGGGTTCCGGCGGGCTCGTCGCCCTCCAGCTCCGGCGGAAGAGCGGTGATCGAGCTCTCGACGGCGTCGTTGCTTAACCCTAACCGATCTTACACTCCTCTTAGCACTGAAGATCCCGGAACCTCCAGGTACTTTCATTCTAGTGTGCTGTCTGCTTTTGGTAGTTGGATTTATTTATGTATTGTTTTCGATTTTTTAGATTTAATTATGAATTACTTTTTGAGATCAATCAAATATTGTGTCAGTTCTTGAGCTGATGAACTAGGTGGCATTGATTTGCCTGATTGGAGGATTGTACGCTATGAGATATGTTTTGCCTCTATCGCATCAAAAAATAGTTCACCGTAGAATATGATCCAATTCGTTATGATAGTTGGTCCATATGATATGAGGAATTGAAAAGAAAAAAGAAAAAGTAATGTTTGCTTAAAAATTTAACATTTTATTGTTCCATCTGAAATTCCGAATCATTGCGAAACCTTGAAGTGAGAGGCGAACAAATTAGTTCACTTTTGGTTTACAAGCTCAGAGCAGAAGTAGAGGCTCATGAATAAAACACCTTTGATGCAACATCTTCCATTTACTCTTGAACATAATTGTCTTTAATGTAAGCACTGGAACTCTAGAAATAAAAAATATGTATTTCATTTCATCCTATTAGTATATATATATATATATACACACACATATGCACCTGCTCATACTGTATGTATGTTTTTTTGTCGTGGTATCATCTGTGTATTGCCATATTTGTAGAGTTACATATTGGTTGTGATTGCTAATCAGACACAAATAGAATGGTACTTCTTGAATGTTAATAGGCTATCCGATCACATAAGCTAGATAGCAAGGCGGTCAAAGGGACTAGATGGTTTTTGCAAATAGGATTTGGAGTTCGCTCTACACCTGATCTCAATTTTAAAAGCTCTTACATTTTTCCATTAATAAAGTCAATTATGTGGATTATACATTTGAGATATGATACTTTGATAAGTGAAAACTTGCGAACTGAAATGTGCATTGCATGGGGGCTACTTTAATTATAATAACTCATAATTGGTATAATACAAAACATAAACATTATTGCTCAACGAGCTTGAGCCTTTTATATATTTTTTACTTGCTAACAGTTTCTTCTGTTAGTATGACCCAGAGGTTCGTGTATATTGTTACAAGCAAAGACCCCGTACCACCTAACCTGACTGTCCATTCTTTTAATTATTATTACAGCAGGGGAACAGTTGCAGTAGGTTTACCACCAGCTTGGGTGGATGTATCTGAAGAAATAGCGACTAACATACAACGTGTGAGAGGGAAGATGGCTGAGTTATCAAAGGCTCATGCCAAGGCTTTAATGCCTTCATTTGGGGATGGTAAAGAGGATCAACGCCAAATTGAGGCACTAACACAAGAGATAACTGATCTTTTAAAAAAATCAGAAAAAAGATTACAAAGACTCTCTACTGGTGGGCCTTCAGAGGATTCAAATATCAGGAAAAATGTCCAGGTATAATTTATACTTCTGTATGCTGAACTGTATGTTTCATAAGTACATGTGATAATCTTCTGTTTCCTGAACTGTATGTGAACATAAGCCATTTCTGTAATCTTCTGCTTGCTGAAGTGTATAGGATGACATACTCTGACAGAAACATACACAAGTCAGTTCACCTGATAAAATCAGTTTCTGATTCAAGCAGAAGAACAATATGTTAGTCATTGTTTTCTATGCAGAATGGAAGTTGTCGTGACATTTAATATTTTTCACCCTTGATGAGTATATTCTCCCCAGCTAGTGTCTCTCTTTATGGAGTTGTTGATCATCTGCTGATCTTTACTTTCAAATTTTAAGAACTGTGGTTCCTGTGGCTCTCCATTCGTCACAGATTAAGATTACTCCTGTTGGCCACATAATGTTGCTCAGGCAAAATGTTGATCAGTTTTAGTCTTCGTTATGCCTATGTTATGAAAGTTTGTGTTCAGTGTATACATGGAAGATTGTGCTTAAAGTTAAAGTGAAATATTTCTTGCACAGCGGTCATTAGCTACCGACCTTCAGACCCTCTCAATGGAGCTACGCAAGAAACAGTCAACATATTTGAAACGGCTTCGGCAGCAGAAAGAGGTGGGATTTCATTTCCTGATGCTGTCATCCAGAATTGGATGTTAAAATATCTTGATCAAGTTCTGTTTCAATGAAATACACTTTCCTCATTGTGACGGGAAATGTCTTGGCATTCCTGTACATGCCAAGCTCTAATTTCCTGCCATTCTGTGCAGGGTTCTGATGGGGTTGACTTGGAAATGAATTTAAATGGCAGCAAGTCGACAAGGGATGATGATGATGATATGGATGACATAGTAAGTGGATTTCTTTTTAGGATATGACATAAACTTCTATTTATAGGGATTTAGTGCCTTGGTTGGAATTTGGGTTAGTAGACAGATTCTGTGCTCAGATAATTGTGCAAAAAGCTTTCATGCATGCACACACAGATGTACGCACATGTATTATGTATATCAAATGTAGCCTATAGGTGTTTCTAGTAGAATGGATCTTTCCCATGTGTACATTTGGTACTTACTGTAGCATCATCTAAGTCCAACCTACAATTCCAAAAGTCTTGGTATTTATTTTGTAGTATATGAGTTGTATCAGAAGTTTCCTATGACCTGAAGTGAGAGTAAAAATGGTATCTTCAAATCTTTGAACCAACTGCAAGAATAACCTATTTTAGAACTTGGTACATTTTACTTGGATAGCAGCAACATTGAAAGTCTTTGACCTCAAGCTTGGTTGTTGATGCAAGAATAACCTATTTTCAACCATTTGCTACTGCAACCCACCAAACATGTTGAAACACTGATCTTCTTTGATCAAAGTGGTATGTCTATATGATTTTCTGGTTGTTACATCGAGGGTGCGTTCTCTTTGATGGAAAATGGTGGAAAACATATATTTTCACCATTTTCCCTCCCACTCTTGTCACATGTTTTGTATGGTGGATAATTTTCCCCAGGAAGCATGAAAAAAAATTCCGGGCAGCGCCTTTTGTCTCCTTTTCACACCAATTCAAGATAATATTATCATGGGATAGTGGTATAATAATATTTTCCTATGTTTTCCTCCATAGTGTTATATAAATTTCCCATCCTTTTCTTATCCCTCTTTTTCTCATGATAAATTTACAACCAAAGAGAACGCACCCCAATAGTAAAATGAGTTTCCCCTGCTTGCAAACTGCAATTACAAGGACCTGATAGATGACTGTTTAAACCTGGGTTTGAGTTTGGAAATTTCTTAGGCCTGTGACTAGTGTACCTATACATCTGTCTCGCCTAATCAGACAATTCTCATTCAAAGTGAGGATAAGATCACCTTTCCTGGATTAAATTTTTTGCCACTTACCCAGAAATTTATAATCATTTTAGAGTCTTCGATCACCTTCTGACTGTTGTTTCTTTACCCCAACATACAATCTTCTAAATATGTCCTGAGTGCTCCTTAACCTCCAGTTGTTTGCCAACATTTTAGGGATTCAGTGAACATCAAATGGCCAGACTAAAGAAAAGTGAAGCATTCACTGCAGAAAGGGAGAGAGAAATTCAACAGGTAATTTAGAAGATTTACGTTTCCTGTGTGCAAGAGCACTAGATGTTGCGTTTTTCTTATGAAATTTTTGTTGGTTTTAGGTGGTGGAATCAGTCAATGAACTAGCTCAAATTATGAAGGATTTGTCAGTTTTAGTCATTGATCAGGTTGGATATTACATGCTTTTCTCAATAGCTACTGATACAGAAGATGTCCAATTTGATTTACTTTTTTGCCTCCAAACAGGGGACTATTGTTGACAGGATCGATTACAATATTACAAATGTTGCAGCCTCAGTTGAAGATGGTTTGAAACAACTTCAGAAGGTCTGGTCTCTTTTTTCAGCAGCCTTTCGTGCAAGTATTCCATATTTTAGTTAGGATTATTATTAATTTTCCGATTAACTTTGTGTTGGAATGGAACAAAATTGCAGGCAGAGAGAAGTCAAAAACAAGGTGGCATGGTTATGTGTGCGACAATTCTTATTATTATGTGCTTCGTGATGCTAGTACTCTTAGTTTTGAAGGAGATCATCTTCTAAGGTATGATAATCTGGTATGGTTATAGTCTCATCCCAATGAGTCGGATTTCCAAGTTTTCCCAGTCACCGACAACCTTATCTTACTATATGTCAGAAAAAAGTCGCAGTTTATTCGTGCTCGTGCTTTCTTTCTTCCCTGTAGCATTTCCGGCATCATGTATAGTCTCGAGGATTTCATAATTCATTCTTCTCTTCTTTCCATCTTTTTTTAGGAGGATATCATTGTAGTTGTTTTGAGTAGACGGCCTCAAATCTTCTGTTGTAAGGATTCATTCTTCAATTGGGGAATACAAATATTTGACATTCGATGCATATGTATTTAGTAGTATTTACTTCTCTTTTGCCCAAAATCTAATCAAATTGTCACTCTCACTGCTTCTAATATGTTTTCGGGTACTAACTAAACTTTGTCATTTCCTGGTTTTCGTTTTATGGATAGCTGTAATGAAATCTCAAGTTAATTTGGTTAATAAGGGTGAATATATGTATTTGTATTTATTTTATTAATCTCCATATATGATCAGCAACAACAATAACTAAATTATTAATTACTTTCTAACATAACTTAATATGCAAAATACCCATTACGATCTGAGAAATTTGAACCAAATCTACAGTTTGTTTTATAAAATCTGAATCAAATTTTAGTACCAAGTTACAAAATAGTAACACATATCTAGTTGAAACAAAACCAACTTTTATTATTACTATTACACAATTATCTTCAAAATGAAATCTCTAAAATTCAAATCTTTCAGTTCAAACTTCTCAATGAAATATCCCTCCTGTTTGACGAAAGGAAGGATCAAGATCCCAATATTCATCATTTATCCATCAATATTATGAACTATATTTTCCCCTTAAATTCACATCATCTCTGTGAAATAAACAACATGCCAGGATTAAAATTTGGAAATGCAGACAACAATGATGAAAATAATTTGTTTTGACAACAAATGGTACATTTAACTGCGTAATTCGGCCATTAAATGCGAAACGCACTAGCTGTACATTGGCACAACCTAATGATTCAAAAGAATGAGATTGAAGATGCTACAACCAAGTAATTTTACAATCTAGAATCTAGGCATTTCCTATTTAAAGGAAGCTTGAATGAGGCCAGATACCGGCAGTTTCAAGTCATAAGTGAGTCTCTGGAGAACCAACGCCAACAAATGTACATCTGATAGGGCTCTATGAGCTGGCCCGACCGATGGAATGCCATAGTGCTCACGGAGGGCCTGCAGCGAAACCCTTGATTTTGTTCCTGAACACCATAGGATAGGACAATTCGGTTAGGAATCACTTTGTACATGCAGATACTACATATAGAGAAAGACAGAAATGAGTCAAGAACCTTTAGTCTTCATCACTGTACGAGCCAGAGGCAGGGTGTCGAGAAACAACCAATCTGTAGGAATCTCATAAGAGCACCGACTAAATTCCCTTTTCAGGAAGGGGACGTCAAAAGATGTCCCGTTATGAGACACCAAGACCACAACTCCACCAGGCAACTGGCGGCTACGGACATACTGAAGTAGGACGGGAATAAAATCCTTCATCCTACATACGGCAAGCTAGAGTAAAACTTGTGCATATGTTAATTTTCTGAAACTGAAAGTAGAGGTTGGATTTGGAAAATGAATTTCCATAAAATTCTGCATTCTATATATTCTTCCCCAAAATCAACTGTCTAAATCAAAATGCACTCTCATGCGTTCAGCTAATAGATAGAGAGAACTCAGGCTCGTAAACTGAGAATCATAGTCTATTTATGATTATCAAACTTACAGAAACGATGGACCTAGACATTTAAGATTAATTAAAAGGGAGAGGGACGTTAAAGGAAAGCTAATACATACATGCTTTGAGAAGGAAATGTAAGAATAAACAATAAATACGGTATAAAGAGAGAAAGGGAGCAACAGAAGGAAAAGAGATACCAAAAACAGATGCGAAAGAATGATTTCAAATGTCAAATTAAAGAGATATATCTTGAAACCAGCATAAATTTCATTCAAAAAGTAATAGAAGTTGTTCCTGATCCTTGTCCACCATATAATTTATCAAGATATGTTGTTCAGGTCTGAAACTCAATGTCTGATTACCTGGGTATATCATATCTGTTAACCATATTGGTTGAAATGCCATGGATTTGTTCATTTGGCACATCTCGTTCTGGATTGATTAGTGTCTGTAAGGTGCTGTTTTCGCCCCCTCGAAGGTCTTGGCATGCGATCTCAATTATTCGATCTCTTTCTTTGCCGAAACCAGTGGTTTCAATATCAAAACAAATAATGGTTGCGAGTCTGGCCAAGTCAGCATAATGCTGATTTCGTTCAACTTCTGCTCTTTCATCGTACGTATTCACTTCAGTGCTTGAACTTTTAGATACAACATTGTTCCTGATACTTAATTTTCTGGTCCTCCGCACCTTAGTTGTTTCTAATTTACCAGAATCGTTGCTTGTTTCAGGAATGATATTACGACTGATACTCTTATTGCTAGTTAGGCTCTCCTTATTTCCTCCGGTGTTTGAGTGTATAGTCCGTCTTGTCCACCTCCTGCTATATCCTCCTTCAAGCTCATAGTTGTTTGAACACAGAACCTTGTAGCTGCAACTGCTTCCACTGCTGCTACGAAATTTAGACAAACTCTCCCACCAACAATTAGCTAATGAATGAATTCTGCATCGGGGAAATGGCAAGAGAGAGAAGCACATTGCAATTGTTTTCATTCAAACCAGATCCAAAGTGGTAAAATGTTTTGACCTGCTGAGGACACAAGCAACAATTTAACAAAATTTCAGACTAATTTAGATATCCGGCTGTAAATGCAACCAGTATTCCAAACTTCTAATAATCACATCACATTATACACATCCAACATCAGAATATGCTAGTTTAGAACAGAAATGCAAAAGAACTTTGCAGCAGAAACGTTAGCATTTAGAAAATGACAATTTTCTTTTAAATGCATGGAATGGAATAAATGAAGAAAAACTTCAGCTTACACCAAAGGAAGCTTGTGAGGAACCAATATCTTAATGCGAACGATAAACTAAGAAAAGATATAGCAAACCCAAAATTGAAAGACAACCTCCCAACACTAAGATACATAACCATTTACTCAGTTAATAAAACATACGAAGAGCATTTAGCTTTCTAGTCATAAAATTATGCCTGTCATATAACCAAGATATGTACAATCACTCATTTCTCTATTTACTACGTCTAATGTTAGCAAAGTCACTCTTACAAATTAAGATATAAAGCAAAGCGCCATTATTAAACCAAGGGGCCTCCAGAAAAGTTTATAGCTTCGAAATAATCCCAAATACGAAAAAGCAACCAAACATGAAAAAAGTTTCTCATGAAATTATGTGTGTGAAGCTTTGAAGTGGATGATAGTATTCTATGAAAACTGAAAAGACAAGCATAATAAGGCAAATAGTATTGAGAATGAAAGCCACTTTCATTTATACAAAACATCATTCTAATAAGGTTTAGCTGAATCATAAAACAAGAGTGATATCACAGACTAGAAAAGGCCTTGTTTGCCATAAGTTTTGTTACCTTGAATCAACCATCAAACATTAAATCGTAACAGAATCCTTTGCTTTGTGAATAAACAAGAATTTATTACCATGCCTCAAAGAAAACATTTGGGATACAAAAAATCTTTTCATGAATCCTTTAACATGAACAAAAGGGCGAGATCATATACATAAATGTCAACACCATGCTATTTCCTTGTTTGCCCACCTCAATGCCTTGAGATTGTGACATTAAGAAATAAGTGAAGGTCAGCTCTTAAGCACAGACTATCACAATTAGACCTCCATTGCATCAAATAAACTACTGAATTCATTTAAAATTCCATCCATGCTCCCTCATATGATTTTTTTCCAGAAAACTTTGGTGGTTAAGGATATTTAAGAAACTGACTCTAATTTAGAGCTTTTTTGAGTTCCTCAAGCCAACAGGAATTTCAAGAAGAATACTGATATGCTCCTCTATATGAGAAAATGCCTCCGTGTTTTGTTCAAGAAAAGTTATCAGATAAACAGATAATTCAGTATCCACCCGAAAACTCCAATCTGAATCTTAACTAATCATATCCTGTAGATTTAAAGCAACATTTTTAAAAAATTATTTAAAAGGAAAAAAAAGGTGAATGAACTCGCAGACCTATCAGATGCATTAAGTTAAAACTCTAATTTTTCACGAACCAAATGGACATTAAACACAACCCCTTCTGTAATCAAGCACAGTGTATTAAAAACAAAAGTAACGACATTGCAAACAAAAATGTGCATATATTTAAAGGCACAAACCCATAAATTCAACTCAAACCCATAAAAAAAAATAAAAAAAAATCAAGAGATAAAACCTTCTGTTACATCGAACATGATTAATACCAAGCCAAACAACAAAATTTCAGACCCGAACTCACAAATGGGGATATCCGCCGGACCCAAAAGGTTAAAACTTTGGCAGCAAAAGAGGAATCCAGTTAAGTCAATCCATAATTTTTGCTCGAAAAACTCAAAAGGCCAAAAAAGAATATCAGCCTCTAACCAAATAAACAACACATTAAGATCGGGTACTCATTCTGGGAATTCGGAGGCAGAAAATGGAGCAAAATGTATAAATAGAATTAGATAGAAAGGGGGGAAAGGAAGCATGCCTGAGGGGAATCAGTCGAAATGCGAAGTATCTCCTTGAAAGATCCAATATTTAAGATGCTTGGATGAATAAATAGAGAGATGAAAGAGTTGAGTGTGGAGGGAGAAATCAAATAGAACGTGGGAATGAATGGAGGCTTATTAGAGCCGTAGAGGTGAAGCGAAACTGAAATGAGGAAAAGCGCTCTCTCTCTTTCTCACTCAGATATTATTTTTTTCCTTTTTTAAGATAAAATTTTCTTGAATAAATAAATAAATTGAAAATGAAGTTGAGCAGAAGCCCACCCGAAATGTGCGGATCGTGGCTCCGATCCATGTTATACGGGCCACGTAACTTAACTCAATTACAGTTTTTCGATTTCCCAAATAAACAAAAAACTATTTCCTCTTTTTTACCCAATTTTTGGTTATAAATTGCAACACAACTCACACCTTAGTATCCACCAATTAATTTGATTTTCAGTTACTAAATACATTCCGTGTGTCAAAAAAATTTTTTTTTTTTAAAATACCTAAACAGATTTTCAGTGACTAAATAGATTTCATGTGTCCTACCTAAAAAAAGTTACTATGATTTTTAATTTTAATAATAATAAAAAGTGCAAGTGAAGGACTGTCCAAAAACAATTTGAAATCGAGTTCATGTTGACTTTTTTTGAATTTTGTACTAAAAAAAGAAGCTTGGTTTTTTTAATTTATCGAAAACCAAAAGCGATTAACTGATTCAATAATTGGATAACCAAAGTCATTATATATTCTATACAATTTCCAAAACTAGGCACATTTCTATTTCGATTAACCAAAAACTTTGATACAATTTATCCAAAATCGAACCAATTAATATATCCATCCAATCACACAAGAACAATGATCCACTTCAAACACTTCAAATTACATTAAATGAAATCAATATCTTTAAAACTAGTAATTTGTTATGTTGATTGTTATCTATGCAACCAACTCCTACATCAATTGAATATGGGTGTGTGACCTACTAGCTACATCTGCACTAGTTGAGACCTTTTAGAAACACAACTTCTCAATAGAAAATTTTAAATTTTGAAACATCATCTGAATAAATCAAACAAACAAATTCGTATTTAACATTATTGGTTCACACCCAACTGAATAATGTAACACTAGCACATAGCATGCATAACCACCAAGACAAAAGCATCTGAAAAACACCAGTCATCAAAATTACTTAGTAAAAGATGCATGTGTGAGAAGATGAGGCCTCTGCCACAAGCAAGTCGAATATATCTCACAAAAACTTGAAGATTATACTTGTCGAATGTAATAAATAAAACCATCAGACGACGGCTAACAAACAAAATCGAATGTGCCATCTTCTCCACTAGTCTCCTCAAGGACTAAGAATGTGTATGCGCTTTTTTACTCGTTCCAGAAACTAGTTGGCCCGAGGAGCAGCCCATTCAACTCTTAGGATGAGATTGTCATATCCATACCCATTAAGCTTGTTGATGGCTCTCTCAGCGTCTTCTCGGTTGACAAAATTGACAAAACCAAAACCTCTGCTTGTCCCAGTCTTCTGATCAATAGCAACATAAACTCGGCTCACTGAACCAAAAGGCCGGAAAAGCTCTAGCAAGTCAGGCTCTCTTGTGTCTTCAGAAAGGTTGGTAACCCTGACTGAGTTCTCTTCGTTTCTGCGGCGCATGTCAGTACCACTCCTCTCAGGAACACCTCCTCTCATGCTAGGAGGAACATAAGCCCCCTTAGTACTACCTGGTGCAGCATTGGTTTCAGTTGGTGGCTTATCAACAAACGTCTCACTTGGTTGAGCGAGATCCTTGTATGGACATCTCGAGGTCCAGTGATCACCCTTCTTCCCACACGTTCTACAAACCATGAGTACAGCTCCTCCTTTCCCCATTTGAGCTAAAGGATCGCCAGCAGCCTTAGCTTCCTCTGCTTTTGTACCTGTTAGTCAATTCATCAATTACATGTGCATAAATACACATATGAAAAGAAAACAGCATAAACCTGAAGTGAAAAACAAGTAAATAAAGCAACCATTCACTGAATAAATGCCACAACTACCAAATAACATAAGAACTGGAAAAACTGTGGTCCACAGAAACCGTTTTGCTGAGCAATGTGCAGTGAAACACTTTCTAGATCAATTACATTGCAATATAAAGAAGTAATCTTTAGTGTCAAAATGAGTGACAGATGATCAGTGAGTCCTAGTATGTCATTTCAAAGGTAATATTTGAACAAATAAGGACAGCAGAAAAGGGATCAATGACATCAGAAGAAATTTAAAAAAAAAAAAGCCACAAAGGTAAGACCACTTTGATGCATAACATGCTAGTCTCTGACATCAATATCTCTCTCCATGTTAGTCGACAAAAGAAGTCACAGATAACATTATTGTTTGGTGCAACCATCAGAAGAAGTCCCCTATGAACAATTGCGTATGCAATCATGAGTTTAGACATGTCTAAACTGCTCCAGCAACTGCACATAGATTTCAACTAGTAACCAAGCCAAAATGGTGTAATGACATGCTCAGTGAGCATTAGTAGTGGATTTGACACAAGAGACCCTCAATAAAATTATACAAGGCAATGGGCATGCCTCCTCTGGTTAATTATCAAATAGATTTAAAACACCAAGTTTATATAAGCTCTTGCAAAGTGTTTGGCAAACTAAGCTCCTAAACAGCTTATCAGGAATAAAAATAAACTCCAATAACTTACAAGCTCCCCAAAAAGTAACCTACTCGACCTCAACTTAATTTTCATAATTTTATAAGAAATAATCATTTTACAAAAATAATCCTACTATAGTTTGTTATTTCCATCTTATATCCTTCTAATTTCATCTCTCTTCAATTTTCTCTCTCAGTCTCTCTAACTCAATTCCCTCTCTAGCATATAAGAGAAATTATCCAAACACTTAGATAACTTATATGCTCTTGATACATTACATCTTATAAGCTCTTGAAACATCTTATAATGTTGGAGCTTATAAGATCTCTAAAGTAAGAGCCACACACCCTCCGAATCATCAATAGAACATTTGATGTTTAAAGATAAGGAATAAGGATGAGCTTGCAAAGGCAACAAAATGCCAGTGACATTGGCTCTATCTCAACCTTGCAAACACTACAGTGCTAGTTAGATGCAGGTCGTATTGTAGGAACGCAATTAAACCTCAGCCACTTAATTCTTATTTACTATCCAAGCGATCCTCAAACAAGTACAGGAAAACAGATGTAGCTAATATGTCATAATTCCTCCATAGCCTGTCCTACATCGCAAGTCAACAACATAACGAAGTAAAATTGTGCCATTCATATAAAATTCTATGGCTACTATCCCCCCCGGCTGACAATGACATAGATAGATCTCAAAAACAATCAGAGAATAACCAAATTAGAACAAAGTTAGAGTCGTCTAGAATTCCAATCAGGATCTAGAAAATCACACCAATTTTCCCCCAAATACAACACCGTACACTCAACAATTATGAACAGAAACGTAGAGACCGGTCCAATAATCGCACAATAGCACATGAGTTCTAAAAACGCCAGGGCTACACATGAAATAGCGACCAAAAACAGGAAGATGATTGTACCAGCAGCGCGGGGGCGTTCGAGGATGATCTCTTCCGTGGACACCATGGTGAGGCGGGCACCCACGGCCTCGTGCACGGCGTCGCCGAACTTGGGCCAGGAGCGGCGCTCGACGGCGCGCTTGCTGAGGCGGGCGTTGGCGAGCTTCCGGATGCGCGTGGTGGTGGTAATCTTAACCTTGTTTCCGTCATCGCTGAACTTGTATTCAATCACCTTCTTAATCCCGCTCTCGTCGGGACCAATGACCTGCTTCGGCGGCAGCAGGAAATCCAAATCCTCGCCGTCGTCCTCGTCCAGCTCCCCCCATCGCAGCTTGTTGGGTTGCTCTTCTCTCACCATTATGAAGATTGAAGGTCGCAAAGAATTAGGGTTTTTTTCTGGTGAGGTGAATTTTGGGGTGGCAGGCAACTTTATATACTCAAGTGGATATGTTTTCCTAATTGCAATCAGGTCCCTCGTTGCTTCTTTGATGAAAATTACTCCACTTTTGTCCGAAAACGAAATTCTGTAATTAAATAAATTACAAATTAAATACCCAAACTATCGAATTTCTTACAATTACATCCTGAAGTTTATTTACAACGACAGAAATTATATGTGGCCCACTAAAAAACTGAACTGAAATTTATATTTGAAAATTAAAAAAAACTACATCATCAAAGTGACATCGTTTCCATGATTAAAAAAAAATTAAAAGAAAAAAAAATATATTCCTTTGTGATCTGTCGATAAAGCATAAGCTCACAAATGAAGCCTGAGACTCTTTACCATATTCTTTTGCTTAAAAAGAATCTTTTCGAAATGTATATTTCGATTTAAAATATTATGTATATTTAGGTCTACGATGCATTCATTACAATTAGAATTTATTAGTAATTTTTCATAAATTATAATTAGTTACAATTAAATTTATAATTAAAATAGTTGTACCAAAGCGTGAATCATAAATTTATTATTGGGTTAATTTCATATAAATTATCGAACTTTAAAAAAAAATATTTTACACACTAACTTTAAAATTTGTATTAAAATTACTGCTAATAGGTAAAAAAATGTTCATTTTATTAAGTGATGATGAAAAATGATCGCTTTTATAATAATATGATTTCATGTTCAAGTTTAAGTGAAGGTCTAATATATCCTTTATGTTGATATTGATATGTTGCTTTGTTATTTTGGAAAAATTCTCACATTTTTCTTATGCAATTATATTTGTGTAAGAAAAAATGTAAGCTAACCATGTTTCACCGTAGAATTATTGTATTTTCGCTCAATAATTATTTTAATTTAAATTATTAAATAATGCATTCAACCATTTACTAAAATCTCGAATTAATTTATTACTTACAAAAGAAAATTAAAAATTTATTTTCCACTTTGAAATTTAACTTTCTACTGAAAAAGTAACCTCTAAGAGGTAGCCACATCCCTGAACGCTACTTTTTTGACCGGCTATATACTTTTTTTTTAGTTATATATCAATTACTATAATTAAAAATTATATTTTTTTTTAGATTTTTAGAAGAAAAAAATACATAAAGTTAATGGGTCAAGATTTAATAAAAAAAAATATTTGTAGTCATTATTTAAGGTTATTGGCGCTTAAATACACGAACTTTGGGCCCATTTTGATTTTTCCCACAGACTTTGAAAATTATCAAAAAATACACGAACTTTGACTCATTTTGTTTTTTCCACTAACTTTGAGAATTATAAAAAAATATGTATACAAATTTTGGCTCATTATGTGTAAAGTATAAATACTAGGGTATCATAAAGATATTATAAACTAATTCAATTTTTTTTTTAATATCTATCTATTACGGCTAAACTAAACTAGCTTGTCACTGACTTTTATCATTTTAAACTGATGAGGAAAAGTTGGGACGCCAGTCAACCAAGATTCCCATGCATCAAGGTCCAACTTAAAATAATTGAAGATCTTAGGTAAATACTCCCTCCGTCCTCCGAAGCTTGAACAATTCTTTTCAACGATCATCTATACCCGACCTGACTTAATTCGTGCCATCTAACATTTTCACATAATGTTATTCAAAATATCAATTGTAACATAGTATTTATTTTTATTAAAATATTTATGAAATATCATTTACATTAAAAAATATCAATTATTATTATAAAAAATACCATATTATATTATATTTTATATGTATGATTTTATTTATTATTGATAAAGTATCATTTATATAATACTTCATTCATTCCAATAATAACGTCTTAATTTCGTTTTGGACGTTTGTAGATGCTAGATTTACAACTGATTCGGATCGATTGGGCAATAGCAACCTATCAATACAAGAACACGTAAGAGCCCTAAATTGAGCACCGAGAGGGCTTGACAGGGGTGTCGACCGTAGAGCCTCTGATGCCAAGTTAGTAACGGAGTAACGAAGCAGAGTGATAAATAAGATGAAGTAAGAGAGAAAGACAAAACGGAATGAATGGTTATTCCAAGATATCGGCTGCGTTCGAAGGGTGGAAACGGTGACGACATGTTGTGATAACGGAAGCTTGGAAGCGAAGATAGACAAGGTTGGCTATTTCCGACTTGTAAGAGCAATGAGCCGAGAGAATTTGAGATAAAGAGTATGAAAGATTCACAAATTGAATGGTGTATCTCCTCTTGTAACCTAGTCGGACTATCTATATAGGGGATGGCCAGCCGTTAGAATTTTACCAGTTGACCTTATCCGTCCAAACCTTCCACTTTCAAGTTATTGCGACTTGGACGGGACCATTCAGATTCACCATCTGACTATGTCAGCTTGGCGGATCAGATCAAGTCGCCTATTAGGGTTGACCAATCTTTTGACTTCATCAACTAGGTTGATGATAACCCTTCGGTCGAAGGTGATGTATCTAGCCTGGTTGTCGATTCAAGTGTATTCGTAGCTTGTCGGGTAAATGGTCCAATCTGCTTGACTGATTGGGCTTTTATGGTCGTGCTAGATTGGCGGGCTAGCTTGACGGGCTCAGGCTGAGTGCGAATTATCCAACTTTACTGTTAGACAGGTTGGACTTGAAGTGAAACATCCAACCTGGGTCCAGTCCAAGTTGGTCTTGAAATGAAATATCCAACCTGGGTCGGTCCAGGTTGGTCTTGAAATAAATCCAATATGACTTATCGGGATGGGCGAACAAGTTTTCTTAAGTAATTGGGCCAGCATCGTTGTCGATCAAAGTTGGTTTGAAGCTTGTCCAACAAGACGGATCATGTTGCTTGACTCATCGGGCCAACTTGGAATGCTAATTAGACTTGGGCCAAGTCAACGGATTAATTTGCCTCATCATCACCCTCAAACTCTTTAAAAGAGGGTGAAACACACATCACTGACAAAACCAGTGGCCCATGAGAAAGTGTGAAATCAACTTCATCGCAATCGCGACACTCATAAAAAGACATTCATCTTTAGTAACTATTACCGTGCATCGCACATGAGCAAAACTAGTCATAGGTAAAGGCGTGTGGGAAAATTGTGAACTAGGTCCACCATGGCGAATGTAGCACAAGATTTTGTTCGTCATTGATTCCTCATTGGGATGACTGAATAGACTCTCTGATCAGTCAAATGACAACATTCTGCCTCATTAAAAAATGTATCCTTTCGATAATTAAATTGCTTACTAAATTTAAATCATGCATATCTTGCATAAACCGTTGAATTGATGTATAGGTGTCCATTACACAGGCTTCCTTTTAATCTTCTCATACTTTATCAGCTCCTCTAATTATTTCTAAACTTCTTCATTTGATAATCCGATTGATGTAGCCATTTTATGGATCACAAAGTCAGCATTCATGGATTTCAAATATGACACAATAATCTTGTAAAGATTATGCTCCAAAACCATGTCAAAGAGGATGGGGTGGCACCTGTTGAAAGTAGGGTCCTCAACCTCAACCAATTCATATTTCTCTACTGCAGTTTTGAATTCCTTGACAGAGCATTATAAGCGAGCTTTAAAGGGCTTCCATTGGAACTTGTTTTCGTTCAAACTCTGCCACGATATTCCTCACATATCCAGACATTTCACCATAATGTTGGATAGCAACATGCACTTGAAGGAGTAAACTTGATGACAACCTCTATAATTAAATGCACATCGGAAGCATTTGAAAGCATGCAAGGGGTTCTCTTCTACATAGAGAATTCCTTCGTGTAAATATATGTCTTGAACTAAAATCTCAGACAATGAATTAAACCTAATCACATGGTATTTACATGTCTTTTAGCTATTGTTCTTGAAAAATGACCCGATTTGGCCCATTCCTCAAATGAATTTTAAGAGGCTCGTGGGACTGATGGTAGGGGGCAGCGACGCCTATATTTGTGGAGCAAACTCCAATGCCCCCAATATGTTGCAATTTTTGCTTTAGCCAATTCCAGAATCACAGAAATAATCGGAACAATGGTATCGAGCTTCTTAATAGCATTATTGATTAGAAATGAAAGTTCTAGAATTTGAAATGAAATTGCAAATTTCATTTCAAATTGCAATGAAATGCTTGGAAAATTGGTTTATAACCTTCTTGGATATAACCACACCAAAAAAAAAAAGCCCAAGAAATCCTAATTAATTCCATGTAAATGAAAGTAATTAAATTAACCTTTTCAAGTGTACGACATACTGAACAAACCATACTATCACACATTCACAGTAACGCATATAAACAAATTACACTTTAAATTACTGTAAGCAGTGATACGAAAATCATAAACAAATAATACCATAACACCCAAGATTAAAATATGTAATAAATGAAATCAATCCTTGAATTCGTGCGCGGCCCTGAATTGCAAGCCAGGTGCGATTTCGAAGTTTGCTTTGAGCAACGCATCAATGTATTGTAGCGACAACACCTTCTCGTTGCCGTTGTATTGAAATGACAATATTTCCCTCAAAACGTCGTATTGCAGTGACAATATTTTCAAATTCAAGAATATTTGTGGCTCCAACACCTTCCCGTTGCTGCCGTTTTGAAAAGTGAGCTTGAGTTTGGCCAGATTATCTAATAATTTGCACGATCATAAATTCACACCAAAAAAATGTATAAATTTTAGTGTGCCCAAAACAATCATCCAACTTATTCTCATCTCTATTGTCCCGATCCTCGTTGATAAAATATATTATACCCATCTCAATTAAATAGACTTATTTTTCTTTTTCAGATATCCTAAAATATAGGTCGATTTTCATGAAGGGTAATGCTTTTTTAAATTATTTACAAATATATCTCTATTTAATTTTTTGATTAACTCTAGTATTAATATATTGTCAAATAATAAATATGGGCATATTAGGAAGTTACTTGTATAATTTTCTTTTTCAATAATTTTTCAATCCTTGTGTAAAATTCAATCAGCCTATATAATTGGGACGAATGAAGTATTTTGAAAAAATTCTAAGTTGTATAATTATCCAGCTTAACTGTTAGACAGGTTGGATTTGAAGTGAAATATCCAATCTGGGTCCGGTCCAGGTTGGTCTTGAAATAAATCCAACATGGCTTATTGGGCTGGGCAAACAAGTTGTCGATTGGGCCAATTTTCTTAAGTAATTGAGCCAGCTTCGTTATCGGTTCAAGTTAGTCCGAAGCTTGGCTAACAAGACGATCAGGTTGCTTGACTCATCAGGCCAACTTGGAATGCTAATTGGCCTTGGGCCAAGTCAATGGATTTTGTTTCATCATCACCCTTAAACTCTTTAAAAGATGGTGGAACACCCATCACTGACAAAATCAGTGGCCCATGCGAAAGTGCGAAATCAACTCCATCGTGATCGCGACTCTCATAACCCATCGGAATAATCTGCACTGCATTTTTTTTAGTTGTTTAATATAAGTATTTCTCATATATGTGGATGCAGCATCACTTGACGTCATACATCCATGAAGAAAAGGTAAAATTTCCACATCATTTAAGCTATATTTTGCAATATATTCATAGGTTTCTTTGAAATTGCGTCCAACTCCATATGAAATTACAATTTGCTCATCTCAGAGAAACATTTGATGAACACAATCTATCAACTCTTGCTCGCTGCCCTTGCAAATTATAGGTAAAAGTGTGTGAAAAAATTATGAACTATATAAAAGGTCCACCATGGCGAATACAACACAAGATTTAGTTCGTCCTTGATTCCTCGCCGGGAGGATAGAATAGACTCTCTGATCAGTTTGATGACAACATTTGGCCTCAATGTATCATTCGATAATGAAATTGCTTACCAAATTGATAACATGACTTTATAATTTGACCATAAGATACGTCAATTTTCAATTTAATCGCAATTATAACATGACCTTATTTAGATCATTGTTCACCATCGTAGATGTATTGATATTTATTGTTATTTCATATAAATTATTATATATATATAAATATATATATTATTGTTAATTAATTGATTTATTTTTAGGGTTAATTGTAGTTTATGGCCCGAACTTTAAAAAATAAAAAAAAATAACATGAACTTTGAATTCATTTGTAAAAATGGCCCGAACTTTAAAACTAACAGAAAAATGGCATGAACTTTGTAGTCATTTGTAAAAATGGCCTGAACTTTATAGTCATTTGTAAAAATGGCATGAACTTAAAAAAATACAAAAAATGACATGAATTTTGAAGTAATTTGTAAAAATAGCCAAACTTTAAAGTCATTTGTAAAAATAACACGAATTTTAAAAAAATACAAAAATAATTTGAACTTTGAAAATTTGTAAAAATGGTATGAACTTAAAAAAGAATAAAAAAAAATTGTATTGTCAATAATATTTTACGAGAGAAAAATTATTTGTATGAGATTAAAATTCTTATGATAAGAGAATTGATTATCATACTTTATTATAGATATTCCAAGTGAATTTATAATTTTTATATAATTTTCACGTCAATGTCAGACTTTCCACGTTATCATAATTCGAATCCGAAAGTGTAAGCTCGTGCCATTTTTATACATTTGATAAAAATTGAGTCATTTTTTGTATTAATAAAGTTCGTGCCGTTGTTACAAATGATTTCAAAGTTCAGGCTATTTTTTGTATTTTTCAAAGTTCAGGCCATTTTTACAAATGATTTCAAAGTTTAAGCTATTTTTTTGTATTTTTTAAAGTTCGAGTCATATTTACAAATGACTCCAAAGTTCGGGCTATAAACTACAATTAACCCTTATTTTTGTAAAGGTTAAATTAGATGATTAATTATTTTATATTAATGGTTTCATAATATATATATATATATATATATATATATATATACGTTTTCAACACATAAATGCATATATATAAATTTGATTTTAATATTATAATAATGTATTACATATATAATAAGTATTTATCTATTTAAATTTTGAAATTATAAAATATTAAGACCAATAAAAAATTTAGGTACATATGTAATAGGAACTATTTTAAAAAACAATAAATAATATTATTATTTTCATATATGAAATAAATATGAAACATAAATTTTTTGAACTATATATGTGTCACGACCGGCCTTAATTAAGGATAATTAATCCGGGAAAACCATGACTGGGGAAGGGAAATTAAGAAGCGGGTTGAGAAAGGGGCGCATAAAAGAATACTCAAAGGACTTGAATAAGCGTGAAATATTCCTTAAAAAGGAAAAAGGCATAGGTCGCATAAAAAGGGTACTCAAAGGACTTGTATACGCGTTATATTCCTTAAAAGGAAAAAGGCATCGTTAGGGGCTTGGCTAAAACATTATCAGAGTTTGCAACGAAAGGTGTAACTAAAAAAAAATCAGTGTTTACAGCGGAAAGCATAACTGAGATACATGTATGAAGACATGTATCCTTTCTGAGCCTACTTTAAGTTCGACAAAAACTCCACTCAGCAACAACACTTCATCGCCCATCACAGCTCAACCTGCACAAACATAAACATCGAAGGGCTAAGTACAAGAGTACTTAGTGGGCAGTTGCCAAGCATATAACATAACATTATTAACAATTTCACAATATCGCATAAGAGGCATGCGTTTCTTTCATATCCTTTGTTCATTAAACATTTCCAAATTCATAAATAGCATAAGGGCATTCTTCATCATCAATCTTCATAAACAAGCATCGTGTCGTGGAGAAGGCCTTCCCCAACGAACACGGGCATCGCACCGTGAGAGGGGGCCTCCCTCAGCGGTCACGGCATCGTACTATTGAGGGAGGCCTCCCCCAATAGACGCTGTAACACTGGCATACTGGCATACTGGCATCGCGCCGCGAGAGAGGCCTCTCTCAGCGGACACGGGCATCGCGCCGTGAGGAAGGCCCTCCTCAACGGACACGGCATCGTACTGTTGAGGGAGGCCTCCCCCAACAGACGCAAGCATCAAACATAAGCATAAACTTATCAGCGTAAAGCATTCAAGCGTAAATAAGTGTAATCAAGCGTAAATTACATAGGGCGTAAATAGTATAAACAGCATAGCGTAAATCATTTAACGTGCAGCATAATAAAGCTTAACTCATTTAAGCGTAATAAAGCATACCATACTTGAAGATCCAATTTGCATTTTAAAGCATAACATTTGCATAGCATTTTATTTACGCGTAAGGAATTGCCCACCTGATAGCAAGGTTTTGCTAAGGTACTGACTCCTTGAGTAGTTCTTACTCTCGCGCTTGACCTTAATCACGAGAATATAAAATAAGGCATTGCTTCGAGGAAAATTCTCAATTAATGAGAAAGCGTAATGTAACTATGCATGAATCTCGTATGCATGAACTAATCTTCTGAGCGATAATCGGGAATTCTACTATTAATCCTCGTTAATAGATTTAACTAATTCTCATCTAACGCGATCGAATAAAGTTGTGATTCTTCTTTCCTCATCGGAATATTCTAATTGTAAAATAAACCTCGCATTTGTACTCGATCAAAGATAAAGGACTAACTCGGCTTTAATCGAGGTGTGACCTTGTAGAAATTATCGGGCTTTTCGATAGAAACATAATTACTAACGTAATCTCAAATAATTAATAGGCTCAAAAGAGAGTAGCCAATTAATTAAATAAACCAGTGGCTTTAATGAAATAAACCATGATAGCTTGCTTTAAAGTCTGAAGTCCAAAACAATAATTAATAAACTGAGTGGCTCATTTACTGAATACGAATCGGCTCACCCACTGATAAATAATTGGGCTCCATCAAAATTTGATACTGCTAGGCTTAGCTCAAAGGAGTAACTTCAGCTCAAGCTTTAAAAGAATTAAAGCCCAACTTAAAAAGTCTTCGACCCAAAATAATTAAAATAGGGGTCCAAATAATAATTAATGTGGACTGAAAAGAATTAATCTTAGCCCAAAAAGGCAATTTAATCGGCTCAAATGATGAATTAAACTGGCCCAACGAAATATAAATGGGACTAGAATAATAGCCCATCATAAAATATGCATCAGCCCAACTCCTTAATTAAATCGAGCCCAATAGAATTAATGAGAAGGGCCAATTAAATAAAAGACTGGTCCAGTTCGAATTTAACTGTGAAAGCCCAAGCAATTAAAATCAAGTCCGAACTTAAAAGTCTTTGGCCCACAACAATTAAAAGGTGAGGCCCAAATAAGAAAAGCCCAAACTTAATTAAAATACAAGGCCCAAAATTAAAAAAAATAACAAGCCCAACTCCTTCTCTCTCAACTCTCGGTCCTCTCTCTCTTCAAGGAGCCGCTCTCTCTCTCTTTCTTCTCTCAAAATTGTCGGCCATGTTCTCTTTCTCTCTCTCTCGCTCAAAACAGACGCACGCTTTGGTTCTCTCTCTCCCGATCCGTCTCCAGCCGAGGCGGGCGGCCTCCGCAGTTCTCTTTCCGGTGAAGCCGACATCAAGCCATTGGAGTACCGGCGAGGCCGCGGCCAGCCACTGGCGCTGCTCCCTTCGTCTGCTCACCGCGCCGCTGCTGCCCTTGGACCGTTGCTGCTGTTCAGAGCCTCGATGAGGTTGGGCGAGTTCGCCCTGTCCCGACCGTCGTCGTCGTCCCCGTCGGGCAGTCAGCCCTTCTACAGCTAAGTTCAATACTTAAGTCTATGTGGAGTCTTGGTTTTTGCTACTGATTTATGAGAGTTTTCTCATTGCCTTAATCTAAAGTGAAGAAAATATATACTGATTTCTGTATAATGCTAAGTCCCCTTAAGCATATATACTTGTTTGAATACTCTATTGTTTAACTGATCATGCTTTCTGGATGATGCGAAATGGATCGAATGAAGGGAGCTTAGTATATACCTGTAATTGCTTGTTGTTGGTGGCTGTTTGTTGCTATTGAATTCAATGGGGAAGGAACTGAAATTGCAAATATTGTTTCCTCAACAAATGCAGAAAGAACCAAGTATGGAATGAAGAAAACTTAGGCCAAGACTCACCTCTCGATACTTGGCAGTTGGCAGCAGGAATTAACTTACTCCCTCTGAAATGAATGATTAGTTTTGTTGGCTGAATTTAAAAGCCATGGAGGTGGTGGTTGGCTGAGGGAGGAAAGCAAAAGGTGGTGGGCAAAAGGTGGCAGCACACTTTTCCTTTTTTTTCCACTAACTTTGCAATACTTTCTCTCTTGGAACGTTGGTGCTTATTGAATGAATAATTGAGTGGAGTTGGTGGAGAGCAAAGACGTATACATCGTTAGCAAAAGATGGAAATAATAACTTTATCTAAACTTTAATAGATTGAAAAACTTTTTCTTTTGCTAATTGATTTGGTTGTCTTCTTGATTGATTCTGTATATATATTTAATCGCGTTTTTGCAATCAAATACTGGCTTCTGCTCATTATTCGTGTATAAATTAAATACATAGATTTAATTCACTTCACAAGCCATTTAATATCTAGATTAAATCCGTAGATTTAATCTGCGTGGCAGTCAGAATAATTTCTCGACTTCAAGTAGTACTAATAAAATATAACTGCTTCTGTTTTTCGATTAATAAATAACATGACTTTGCTAAGTCAGTTATAACTTGGAAATAATAATTATTGAATAGCTCAATAATCCTCGTCGCGTTTTTCTCATACGTTATAAAGCTAAAATAATAACTCCGTTCTGATAAAAAAAATCAAGACCATAAACTGGATTCATTTATAAAAATTTGCATTTACTGGTTTTAATCATAATTAAAAGAGCGGGCTACTACAATATGTCATCAAATATAGATGTCTATATATAGTATATTGTGAAATGAAAAGAAAATTAAAAAAATTTAATGTCAAATTTTGATATTACTATACTAAATTATAAGGTCATGTTATACATGCGATTAAATTGAAAATTGATATATTTTCTGGCCAAGTGATAAGGTCATGTTATAATTGCAATTAAACTAAAAATTGGTGTATTTTTTGGATCAAATTATAATGTCATGTTATAAATCAGAAAATTTGCAAATTATGAGTATTTTCCGACAATAACCCCTAATAAAAATATTGCATCTTTATATATCTCTAAGATTTGCATATTAAGTCGATGTTGAAATATTATGTGTGTATTTATTTTTTATAAATATAATATTATTAAGTGAAATATATTAGTTAATTTTTTTAAAATAAATTTTGCGCCCAACTAGCCCGAAATCCGAACAATTAGGATTAGAGTTAAAAATCTCTAATTCCAACTTCTTTCTAACCTGATTAGTCCGCACTCAAATAACCCGTAACCCTATAGGACTAACCTGAAATCCGATGAATTATCCCAATTGACATCCCTACTCATTTATTTTATTTATATTTTTCTAATTTGCGTTTCCTATTTTTTTTTAGATACGGTGGAAGTATAATTGAATGAAACGAGACGAATTATTCGACACACACAGCCCCAATTCCCACGATGTGGACTTTTCCACTAGAGAGATCTCAATTTCTATTTAATCAGCAATTATATGTAACAGATTAGCATAAATTTATGTAAAAAAAAAAAAGGTGGTGGCAGGGAGAATATGAGAAGAGATGAGGGACCGATGCATGCATGGCGACACGTGGGATCTCATCATACCCGCCTTTTCCTTTCTACAATTTTCTCAACACTTTTTTTTGGCGGGGACTCTCAATTCAGGCCCTTTCCCGTCATTTCGCGTCTCCCAATTAGGGTTCCATTTTGCTCCCTGCCACCTCCCCCATGTCGGTCTGCCTCTCTCTCTTCTTTCTCTCTCTATGATCATACTGCTCAGCTCGCCATTGCCTCCTTTTCTCTCCGTAATTCACAAGATCACATGACCATTTCGCCAAATCCTGCTCCGTTCATCTTCTCTCGTCGAACAATTTCCTCTTTTCTCCCTTTCCCGCTTTCAAAAAGAGTTTAATAGCGATCACAAAAAGTCATGGAATCTAGCCAAAAGGTAAAAAAAAGGAGAAGAATCAGTTTATTTCAATGATGGGATCAGTATTCCATCGCAATTCACAATTATTATAAGTGATTGTGTTTTTTTTTTCTTTTTTTCTTCTTCTCCTTTTGGTGATGAACTTATCTGGTATTTTAGGAAGAGGGCTTGTCGTCGGAGGAGACGATCGGAGCGGAGATCAAGAAATGCTGCTCCGACTGCAGAACCACCAAGACGCCGCTGTGGAGGAGCGGCCCTTCAGGCCCCAAGGTCTCAATTTCTCATCAATCAATCCGTAAAACTTCAATTTTGCTTAAAATTGGATCTCCTAATTCTGTGTCTTCTCTTTTCCCCCTCAGTCTCTGTGTAACGCTTGCGGGATCAGATACAGAAAGAAGCGGCCGGCGGCGGCGGCGGCGACGGTGAAGAACGACGGTAAGAAGGGGAAAATAGGGAAAACGAGGAGGAACTTGATGCCTCTGGGGCAGGAAGTAGAGGTGGTGGAGAGGAGCCCAAGAGAGTGGGGTGAAGTTGAGAGGGCTGCCCTGCTTTTGATGGCTCTTTCTTGTGGTGCTGTTTTTGCCTAGGAGAAGAAGCTAGCTACCTATTTTGAATTTCTTCATCATTTTGTAGGTAGATTGAAAAGGGGGTTAGGAGTTAGTTTTAGAGAGTACAAATATCCTGTTTTCCTTTTTTTGGTGGGTTAGCTATGAAAGAAAAAAGTGTAAATATAATATGGAGATCATCAATCAAGTGCTCTCTTTTCCAACACTTTTTTTCTGTCCCATTAAATATATTAATTGCCTAGTTGAGTAGTGCAGCTTTGTCTTCATTCACAAGAAAGATAGTACTAGTGATAAGATTTCGTTGAAGGTTGACTAGTGAGGGATTGGTTGAGTCATTTGTGATGTTGAAATCAAATGTGCTTAGCTTATTAATTATCAACCATTCTGTGATTTTCATTACAACCTAAAATCAAAGCGAACAAGTAGAGGGAAAACAGTCTCAAATTAATATGGTATCGGCATAGAAAAAATTACCATCACAATTCACAAACGGACTCATTTCAACCAGCAAGTCCAAACCAAAAATCAAGAATGTTTAAATAGAAATAATTTTATTGTGCATCACTATGCCCAACATTCCATAGACATGCCCAACATTCCATAGACATTCTTCAAATTTTCATCAAAAAACAAATGGTTACTATTTTAAATTCCAAAGGAAACATTCATTGATTGAACAAGATATCCTCCCATTCCATCAGAAAAGTGAGAGGGATATGTTCCAGTAGATGTTTCCATCAAACCCAAACTTCCATTCCTTGCTACAACGACTACATTTTGTATTAAATGAAAGATAATATATGAGCTGAATACAGCTAAATATGAACTTGGAAACTCAAACTTATTAACATTATAAAACTGTCAACAGGAACCAAGCTATATTCATTCATTTCAATCAAGATAGAAGATCATGATAATCAACTCTTAATTCTAGCAACAAAGCACCTAAAGCAAAAGAAAGTGAACTCTTCATGGAGCAGCAGCAGCTACTCTGCTATTATAAGCATAACTTTGCATCCCAATTAGGTACTAAAGGAGGAGAGTTTATATATATGACTTTCACAAGCACACAAGATTGCCTTGTAGTGGCCATTGAAAGAGGATTCACAGAATTCAACAACAAAGAAGTGCCTAGAAAAAAGAAAATCATTAATCAGAAACAGAGGCAGTATGCAATAAAGCATGAATCTGGCAGCTAAACATGAGATTCTCACCAGACAAGTAACCATAAAAGGTGGACAAAATAAGGTCAAGTGATCCTCAGCATCTTAATATGGCAAATGAGTCTCATCTATAAAACTTAGATAGTAAATGATGGATATGATTAAAAACATTCGGCATATATAAAATTCTAGGAAATTCTCGAGTGAGTAACCAAAAGTATCTTCTGGGTCACAAGGCTTGACAGATTGAATCAAATATAAGTTGTGTCCCTCTGCAGGCAGCTAATGTCAAATTGAACACTCATACTCCAGAAAGTTTACCAGAGATACCTTTTTCTTCATCCCTGTCAGTTCTGACATCGTTCTTACTGTCGGTTTGCTTGGGCTCCCGCTGGTTAGGAGCAGTCCCAACTCCTCCGGTGACAGACTGCTGATAGAAAACCCCTCCAACAATAGTCAGGAGCAAACACACCAAACCAAAAGGAGTGGCATGCTTATCCCAAATCAACACATTGATAGCAACAGTCAGAAACTTGTTCACAACCCCTGTAACCGTGAATGCAGTCGCGGATATAGCCTTTCTAGCCGCAAAGCCAAAAAAGCTAATGAGCAACCCAAACACACACGACAAAGACACTGCAGAAAACGCAACGGGTTCAAACAAATCCCCTGCACTCGACGATCCCAGAGCTGCAAACACATCAACATACTCCCCTGTCAAGACCCAAAACAGGGGCGCCATCATCAACGACAAAAGGTTATTGTACAACACAAATCCCCAAGTGTTCAACCCAAGATTAGTCACAATGTGCTTGATGTAAACCATCTCTGTCGTGATAGTCACCAAATAGGCGAAAGCCCACGAATACGCAGTCAGCGTAAACCCATTATCGGTAGCTACATATCCAACCGCGCCTCCCAAAATGATCACCAAAGAAAGGAAAGTCAGTTTAGAAGGGCAAGGCTGCTTCCTAAACGCTGTGTCGGCAATCGCCACAAGAAGTGGAGTTAAAGATCTGAAAACTATAAAAGTATCAACATTGGCATGACGAAGGAGATTCGTATTCGTGAAAATAGCCAGATAAAACACCAATGCTGCAGGGAGGAATTTCTTGGCTGTATCTAGATTGAAGGGATCGTGGTGCAAGAACCCAAATTTACCCAGAATCCAAACACCTGCAGCTGAAGTTAAATACTGAAGAGCAGTAAGCAAACCAGGGTAATTGAATTTGGTAATAGCGAATTTGTTGATCACAGCAAGCAAGCTGGAGCAGAGAGCATAGCCGATCACCAAGCTGCTGGTCGCGTAGTACTGCTTCGGCGCCTCCAACCGTATCAAAGCCATCAGCGCGGGGTTCTCAAATTCGACAAATTTAGCTGAGTTTAAGCTAAATCTGAGTCGAATCAAATGGTTCAATGTGGATTCATCAGTTGGTTAGCAGATTTATAGACGATCTCTCACAGATTAAGAAAAAAGGAGGGGTGAAGAGAAACCCTAAAAATTGAGGGGGGAAATAAAATTGTGGCAAAATTGACAAGAAAAGTCTCCCATGTTAGCTAAATCGAGATTAAATGCGTCGAATGGAAAACCCTAGGACCAAAATCAGTAGATTCACTGTAGAAAGGACGACAAAGTATGGATTGGATTAAATCGAGAAAGAAAAAATCAGTGGAGGCTATGAAGCTGTGTAATAAATGAAAATCCAGAAAAATGAAAAAGAAATTAAAATGAAGGACAAAATCTATAAAGAAAAATATCTATTAAGATTGAGATTTGCGACCGACACAAGAAAACATGGATTGTAGCAGACAACGTATGTGGGAAGCAGAATGGGTTGGTGAAGAATTAACCGTAAATATAATTTCCAAAATACACACTCAACTTTAAAACTTTTTAAAATTATTAATACAAAAATGTTACTCTCTGCCGTTAGTTTGAAAAAAAAGTCTGACCATCTGATTTGCACTTAACAATTAAAATTGTCATGATCTAAATTTTTAATTTAGTTATATATATTTTTATTTTTTTGTTTTAATTATAACTATTATGCATCGCATAAAAAGTTACCTATTTTAGTTATTAAACCATTAATTGCACAAAAAAAAAATATGAATCAAATTCGTTGAGTAACAAGAATTAGTATTTATTTTTTACTATTATTTTGAAATGTTCATAAAAATTAATATTTTTATTTTGTGACAATTTTTATTATAATATATATAATTATTATTTTTTCGAGATAATATAATTAATTATCATTTTTAACACTATATTCTAAGTAGATATTTTTCTCCACTCACAATATACTCAATTATTTTTTGTTAAAACTCGTAACGTCCCCTTCTAAGACTATTTTTGTGAACGAAGGAAGCATTATCATGAAATGCAACACAGGCACCAGACACTTGTTTTCACCAAACCAATGAAGTAAGATATGACAAACAGATAAATATTTACAAACACAATTGCTTGCCTTGCCATGGGACAATTACCTCAGAAAATTCTAAAGAAACACCATCTTCTTTTGAGCTGCTCTAACATTAATCATAAGAGAGAGACAGACAGACAGACACAAGAACAAATATGGAAGTAAAATTCTTGACTCCACATACTGACCATCTTTCAAAATCAAAAACTAATAATTTGCATCAAATTAACATCAGCTTGCTTTAGATCTTGCGCTTCACCATTGCAGCTAGTGCTCCTGGGGAATAACGATGCCAGAATTAGAGAAAATCATACTAATCTCAAGATTGATTGAGAAAGAGATATAAGCAGATGATATGACTCGACCTCAAAATCTTCGGCCATGTAGAATCCAGCAGCCGAACTCTCTCCCAACTCGAACGATATATTTTCCAGCGCTGCATGATGAGTATTTTGTCCCATAGTCTGAGGAACTAAGCCGTTCAAGTTTTCAAAAGCTTGCTGCTTCAGTTCCTCCGCCATTTTCTGCCAACCAACATATTCAGTTATTAGATGATAAATCAATTCATCTAGCTAATGCACAATTGCACAGAGCAGCCACCGTTTGATACGCGTCGAGAGCATCCACAGAGAGATAACTGAGGCCATCAAATGCGACTCCGACGAGGCTGTAGATGGAGTTGAACAGCAGCACGGCCCCTTGGCCGCTTGTGTAGACATATTTGTTGTCGTCTAAAATGCACTCTGCGGCGTGTCCCACCGCCTCCCATTTCTTGCTCGACACGTTACCAATCGCCTGATGCAAACACGATCCACTTCATACCAACAACGTAATCTATTTATCTGTCTGTCTATCTGATCTGATCTGATCTGATCTAACTTACAGTGCGTAGTGAGATCGGGTTCAAGGCAAGCGACCTCAGGAAGTCCCCCACGTTGGCAATGCCGAGCTTGGTGAGGTGTGTGTGGTACGCCCCACCTTTCGCTATCTTCTCCAACCGCCACACCTCATCATCCAACGACGGCGGATGGTGCTTCTGATATGCTGATCATAAAACCATATCATTATCACTAAGGCTGTGTTATCTTTAGTTGATAAATTTATCATGAGAAAAAGAGGGATAACAGAAATTTCTCCATTTAAATCCCTTCTTTTTCTACAAAATACTACTCCCTCCGTCCCATAATAAGTGGCCACATTCTTTTCGGCACGGAGATTAAGAAATTGAGTGTTATATGTTTTAATAGAGTGTGACCTACAATTGTTGACCAAATTAGTGAGTAATTGTTGACTTAATTAAAGTAATTTTGGCATTTTTAGAAAGTGGCCTACAATTGTTGACCAAATTAGTGAGTAATTGTTGACTTAATTAAAGTAAACTTTTGCTATTTTTAGAAAGCAGTCACTTATAGTGGGACAGACGAAAAAGGAAATGTGGCCACTTATTATGGGACGGAGGGAGTAGAATTTTACACTTTCTCATCCCTCGTTCCTTTTTTTATCAGATAAATTTATCAACCAAAGAGAACACACGCCTTAATTCACTACTCAGGTATTTTTTCATTCATCACAACAAACTTACATTCTCCGCGTTGATCCTTAACTTTGAAGGCGTTGCTTACGCCTTCTCTGACGCATGGTTCGTGAGAGCCGGGAGGCAGCCGGACGCCCAGCCGGAACTTGCCGCTCCTACCCCAGCTGGAGTTATCCGTGAAGCAGATGTGGTCGATGTTCGCTACTCCGTTCTTCAGCGCCACCACGGAATCTCCGTTCAGCAGTGGCCTTTTCCCTTGCCTGCTCTGCACAATCTTGGCCTCGAACTCCTCCGGCGACCACTCGTCGTCCGCGGCGAAGTCGCCGTGGAGCGCCACCACAGCCACTTTGATCGAAGAATGGGGACCTGACGCTACAATCGATTGGCAACTTGGATCATACAAGGCGATTTTTGTGCTAATCCTGTTTCCAGTAAACAGAGTGGTGGGCAAGCTGCTCTCGAACTTCAAATGCAGATTCCTCTCACTTTGAGCATCCAAGGATCTACTAATATATATATATAATAATAAAATAAAATAAAATAGAAGTTCATATCAACTTTGTATAAGAAACCAAAAACATAAACTATGTTGGAAATGTATCTTCACTGTGCATGGGTGCATGCGCACACGATTGCTCCTTTCATTATCCTAGCTGGCTAGTTAGTTAGAATTTGCAGCTGTATTGCATGAGTGCGTGAGTGTTTATATACCTCTTGCTGTACTCCTTTTTTTTATGAGAAGATAATGAGAGAAAAGTTTCTTTTCCACTTTTCGGTTCTAGCTTTTTCTTACTTTTCTAACATGGTATCCAGAGCATAAACCTTCCGCTGTTTTCCGATCTGTTTTCCGATGGCCCCTAAGCCGCAATTTCCTCCTGTTCCACCACATGAAGATCAGTCCAGCCCCTATTATTTGTCCAGCAGTGACAATCCTGGTGTGCAGCTGGTCACACAACAACTCAACGGATCCAATTATGTGAATTGGAATCGCTCCATGATGACGGCACTAATGGCGAAGAACAAACTTGCGTTTGTTGATGGTACCATCGATCGACCGCAACCGACTGAAGCGATCTATTCTCAGTGGCTCCGATGCAATAGCATGGTTGTTTCATGGTTGCGCAACTCTGTCGTGCCTGATATTAGCTCAAGTCTTATGTATCTCGATGATGCTTCTCTAATTTGGAACGATTTGAAAGATCGTTTTGCTCAAGGGAATGTTGCTCGAGTTTATCAACTCAAACAACAACTTCTCACCCTAAAGCAGGGGTCTGATGATGTAGGAGCTTACTATACCAAGCTCCGCATTCTCTGGGATGAATACAAGGATTTTCAGCCCTCACGTTGGTGCACTTGCGATACTTGTCGATGCCATAGCTCGCGCAAATGGTGTGAATTCCAGATGCAAGAGTGCTCAATGCAATTTCTCATTGGATTAAGTTCTGTTTATTCGCAGATTCGATCTCAGATTATCTCTTCTCTTCCTTTTCCTTCCTTGTCAAAGATTTTTGCATTGGTTCTTCAGGAAGAGAGACAGAGGTCTATTGATTCTGTATCAACTCCAGCACCTCCTATTATCAGTGAAATGCCTGGATCTATAATTAATGCAGCAGGTATTGGTCGTGGCAAAGGAGGTAAGGGCAAGTTTCTTTGTACTAACTGTGGAAAAACTAACCATACAGTGGATAAGTGCTTTGAGATCATAGGCTATCCACCAGGATATGGCAAAGGCAAAGGGAAATCTACTGGTTTTTCTTCTAATGGTGCTCGATCTGTGAATCAGCTGAGTGCTGCTGATAATACACCTTCACATCAGAGCACTACTTTATCTACTGCAGATATGGCTCAGATGATATCCTATTTGCAAAGTCAGATGCAAGTAGCTGGATCTATGACTACTTCCGCTCCTACTATGAATGATGTGAAGACTCATGGTCATAACTCCACCTCTGCTGGTGCAAGTCCTCCATTCAGTGGTACGATTTCCAACCACCCTTTCATTTGCTCTATTTTTCAGCCTTCTGTATGGTTGCTTGATACAGGAGCAACACATCATGTGTGTAATGACCCTGCTCTCTTCACTAAAACATCCATATCCACAAATACTCATGTGAATCTTCCCAATGGTAGTAATGCTCCTGTCACTTGCATTGGCACCATTGTTCTTTCCTCTACACTTGAGCTTACTTCTGTACTTTGTGTACCTTCTTTTTCCTATAATCTGATCTCAGTAAGCTCACTCACATCTTCTACGCAATGTTCAGTAACTTTCACACCTGATACTTTTGTGATTCAGGGAGCTTCTCAGGGGATTGTGATTGGGAAGGGTAGCAGAGTGGGCAATCTCTATGTGTTAGATGCTTCTTCAGTTTCTGCAAATCCACCAGTCCATACTCCTTCTCCTCCAGTGTCCAATATGGTGTCAACTGATACATGGCATCATAGATTAGGGCATTTATCTTTTAGTAAACTCCAGTTGTTATCTAAAACTTTATCTCTTTCCAATTGTAAAAATACTCTTTGTGAGATTTGTCCATTGGCTAAACAAAAGCGTTTGTCATTCTCTGAATCTCAAACTGTAGCTCAGAATATTTTTGATTTGATCCACTGTGATATATGGGGACCATATCCAACACCCACTGTGCAAGGATATGTTTATTTTCTCACAATTGTTGATGATCATTCAAGATTTGTTTGGACCTTCTTAATGAAGCATAAATCTGATGTTAAAGAAATTCTCACCCAATTTTTCAATACCATACAAACTCAGTTTGGGAAGAGTATCAAAATTCTTAGATGTGATAATGGTCCAGAGTTCAATTTAGGAGAACTATATTCTAAATTTGGCACTCTCATTCATCATTCCTGTGTCTCCACTCCTCAGCAAAATGCTAGAGTGGAAAGAAAGCATCAACATCTCCTTAATGTAGCTAGGAGTCTGCTTTTCCAATCCCATTTACCTGTCACCTATTGGGGAGATTGTGTACACACTGCTTCTTATCTCATTAATAGAACACCATCTTCAGTTCTTCCACATAACACCACTCCTTTTGAAATGTTGTTTGGGAAACAACCATCTTATTCACATTTAAGGATTTTTGGGTGTTTGTGTTTTGTCTCCACTTTAGACAGACATAGGTCAAAGTTTTCACCTAGAGCTTCCAAGTGTCTGTTTCTGGGCTATCCACCTGGTTACAAGGGTTATAAGGTGCTGAATTTAGATACTCAGCAAGTGAGCATTAGTAGGGATGTGATTTTTCATGAAAATACTTTTCCTTACTCTCATCTTCCCTCTTCATTTTTTCCTGAGCCACAATTCACTTTTCCTATAGAATCTGCTCTTCCAACTGCCACAACTACTGCTAATTCTGCTCCTACTTCATCTAGTCCTTCCATGGCCATTCCTATTTCTGTTCCTGCATCAGCAGCACCTCCTCCTTCTCTTACTACAAAATCTGGCAGAACTAGCAAGGTTCCTGCTCATTTGTCAGATTATGTATGCAACTCTATTACTTCTTCTCCTTATCCTCTCCATAAATACATCTCCTATTCTAGACTTTCATCCTCTTACTATCGATTAATCTGCTCTCTCTCTGCCATTCCTGAACCTTCCTCCTATCATCAAGCTTCCTTGTATGCTGAATGGAGGAAAGCTATGCAGGCTGAGTTAGAGGCTCTTATTAAATCTGACACTTGGTATGTCACCTTATTACCTCCCGATAAGATTGCCATTGGATGCAAATGGGTTTTTCGCACTAAATTCTTTGCAGATGGATCTCTAGATCGGTATAAGGCAAGAATTGTTGCCAAAGGGTATACACAGCAGGCTGGTATTGATTATCTTGACACCTTCTCCCCAGTGGCAAAGTTGGTTACTGTCAAGATGATGCTTTCGTTAGCTGCTATTCATGATTGGTCCCTCACACATCTTGATATCAATAATGCGTTTCTTTATGGTGATTTGTCTGAGGATATTTACATGGAGCTTCCTCCAGGCCTCCTTGATTCAGAGGGGCAACCTTATCCTCCAGGATCAGTGTGTAAGCTCAAGAAGTCTTTATATGGCCTCAAGCAGGCCTCGAGGCAATGGTATATCAAATTTTCTGAGGCACTCAGTGATTTTGGATTAGTTCAGTCAGCTTGTGATCACTCATTCTTTTACAAGAAGGAAGGCTCAAAATTTTTGGGTCTTGTGGTTTATGTAGATGACATATTGATTACCAGCAATGATGATGACTTAGTCTCTTCTTTCAAGCAGTTTTTGGGTCACACTTTTAAATACAAAGACTTGGGAAGACCTTCCTATTTCCTTGGTATGGAAATAGCTCGCAATAATCAAGGCATTTATCTTTGCCAAAGGAAGTATGTATTAGACTTACTCAAAGATACTGGTTTAGTCAGTTGCAGACCTGCTTCTACTCCTATGGAGTCAGGTAAACATTTGACTTTAAATGAAGGAGCTCCTCTGTCAGATGCTTCTTCTTACAGAAGACTTATTGGAAGGCTCTTATATCTCAGCTTAACTCGACCTGATATCACATTTGCGGTTCATAATTTGAGCCAATTTGTCTCTAAGCCGTGTGAAGGTCACCTTACTGCAGCTGAACGTGTCTTGCGATACTTGAAGGGTAGCATTGGGCACGGTCTTTTCTTTGCCAAAGATTCTAGTCTTAGCTTATCTGCCTTCTGTGATGCTGATTGGGCTTCATGCCCTACCACCAGAAAATCAGTTACTGGTTTTGCCGTTTTTCTTGGCTCTTCACTTGTTTCTTGGCGATCAAAGAAGCAAAGCACGATCTCTCGTTCTTCGGCTGAAGCAGAGTATCGCGCTATGGCACAAGTATGTTGTGAAGTCACTTGGATACGTAATCTTTTACTTGATTTTGGGATTCCGCAGAGTAAAGCCACGCCGCTTTACTGTGACAATCAAGCTGCAGTATACATCTGCAACAATCCGGTTTTTCATGAAAGAACCAAGCACATCGAAATCGACTGCCACACTGTCCGTGAACGATTCCAGCAAGGTGTTGTGCAGCCACTACATGTGAAAAATACCTTGCAGCTTGCAGATGTTTTGACTAAGGCATTACCTGCTCCGGTCTTGCATAACATCATGAGCAAGATGGGCTTTTCCAGCATTTACGCTCCATCTTGAGGGGGCGTGTTGGAAATGTATCTTCACTGTGCATGGGTGCATGCGCACACGATTGCTCCTTTCATTATCCTAGCTGGCTAGTTAGTTAGAATTTGCAGCTGTATTGCATGAGTGCGTGAGTGTTTATATACCTCTTGCTGTACTCCTTTTTTTTATGAGAAGATAATGAGAGAAAAGTTTCTTTTCCACTTTTCGGTTCTAGCTTTTTCTTACTTTTCTAACAAACTACTTGTGTCGAGAAAACTGACCTCAAATAAGGATCAATTGCACGCCCCACCTCCTCTTTCACCTATCAAAACCAATCACACAAACATTCCAAATCTAACAAATTCTGCAGCTTGCAAGACATAATAAATAGGTCTCTAACGTTATGTTCTGCATAATTTGATCACTAATATTCGTAAATTAGTAACAAATAATGAAGTTGTTTATCCTAATTTGTGAACGTTAGAGATCAAGTTGCACAAAACATAACGTGAAAAAAAAATGTGAAGTTGCCATTATACCCATTTTCGAAGGATCGGTTCCAACATGGGAACAAATTCTTCAGGATTCCGAAATCTGCTGAATAAACTGCACAAAATACAACTAAATTAAGATTCAAGAAAATGAGATTCAAGATTCGATGCGTTTTCAACTCACGTTGAGAGTAAATGGCGACGTTTATTCCCGAGTTGGGAATCTCCGTCGCCGTCACCCCCCTCACGGAGCTGTCGTTTTAGTGCCATGAATCAAAATATTACTATGTGAGAATATATGCTGCAAATGCAAACTATTTAAAATTAATGGCTGCTTAAATAGGCAGCAGGGGAATTTGCAGGGGAAACTGCCTACGAAGCTTCTTCGCCAATTTATTAAAAATAAAACACGCTCATCAAATAAGTCAAGCTTGTGTTATAACAGATTTAACAGAAACTTCCCAACATTATTTAAACTTTGATACCCATATTTGGATTCTTAACTTTTGTTTTCTTGAATTTTCCTTTTTTTCTGGATTTTAATTAATGTTTCATTTACATTTACTTGGAACACTGGAAAAATATTAATTTAGTTGGGCACAAGTAGATTTAGTAAAACAAAAAATATAAATCGGCGTAATATATGGTACGGAAAAAATTCAGACATGTCAATATATTTTAAGTTGCTGTTTTAATTAAAAAATGTTTTTAAGTTGCTGTTTTAAATAGTCATAACTGATATCCAAACATAAAAAACTAATCCGAATAGTTTTGCATGTCAACTAATTATAGCATACTTTGAATTTTTTTTTTCGTTTTTTATTATTGTATTAAACGAAAGTAAAAGAAAAATGAATAGGAAGAAAAACATTTCTTTTGATAACATCTAGGAAAGAACAGATGAATATACTTCAATTAAACCTAAATTTAATCAACGCATGCCAATTATGTTATTCGATAACATATAATAATGATATATAAAGATGAATGAATTTGGAATTTAAATATCTTACATTCGTAATCAACTTCATGATAAATTATTTATGAATTGCAAAAATGTTTAAAAATAAATCGAAGATGCATGAATTTGAAAATGAACTACATTTTAAAACTAGCTAGCGACTAGAGTCAATAATCAAGGTAATTAATGATCTTTAATTAACCAAGACAATCACAATAAAACCCAAACACTAATCAATAAATTAAAGTTCATAATAGATGATAAGTAAAAGTCAGAAGATCCTTTAACTTTTATTAATACTTTTAGATTGTAGTCTAATTATTGTTTGGAGTTCTGTATAAATGTTCAAAAACGGTTATCACTTAATATTTCCTTTTAAAGTAAGAATTGTAGTGCTGCTATTTTAATTATGATCTAAAAATGTAAACAATTTATTTATTTGAAGTGACTGATAACCAAATTAAGTAAAAAACTACAAAAATGTTGAAAATAGAATTAAATACTCCGCGTAGACGTGGAAATTAAAGGCCTCGGATAGTACTGATGAAGATCGTAATAATTTTTTTTTCTCATTCAATATTACTATATATATTTTCGTATTATGTCATCTAATTATTTTTGTGACATTTGATCTTTTTAATTTGTCAAATTCTTTTTCAGATTCCCGTCTACAATTGTTGGTGGATTCTTATACCTATCGTGTACTGATTTTGACCATGTAGGATTTATTTATAAATTAAAGTTGCGAAATTTTGCGTATTTTGAAGTTTATTGGATGGTAGCACCCAACCCATACAAACCTATATAATCAATTATGCGTATTTAATGTTAGTTCGTGATATTTTTATTGTAAGGTTGAATTTCGATTTTAGGTTTATTGACAATTTATATAGTGCAATATAAAACTCAAAATTCATCAAACTTTTCTTATTCTATAAATTATATATATAATCTTATTTTAGCTTTAATTGTTTTAATTTTTGTAGTTATTATTGATTGATTGTTCAAACAATATTGTTTTAAGAAAATAAAATATTTTATTTTTATAAGACGTATGCTTCAATATATTTATGTTGTGTTATATTATTCAAGAGCATTTAATGAAATAAAATATGAATGGTGTACGAACAAGAGAAATAATTTTAGTTATAAATAATTTCTTCTTTTTTTAGTACAAATTTTTGTAGCAAATATAATATTGAGGGTTAACATGTAAAGTATTTCTATTCTTGTCTAATTGCTAATGAAACTATTATATATATAGAATTTTAACAACGTAAAAAATATATAGAAAGAAATATTATGAGACGATTGTGTTTAGATTTATTTTTTCTTAAAATTATATGAATACAATTAAATAATATTACGACTGTATATTTTCTTTTTCTAATTTTAAAAAATTTACTTATCATTCTTTAAAATTATGTTAAACTGGGTCTCTGGGGCATAATTTCTTGCTCCGCCACCGGTGAAGACTCTAATTTGGGTGATTTGATGTAACAATATGATTTAGTTGAAAAAGTAAAAGAACACTTATGTACAAAGTATAAATATTTTTCAACAAAAAAAAAATTATAAACAGATTATCCTTCTCAGGAAATAAAATTTTCTTTTATATAATCTAAATCTTCAATTTCCATGTCATAGCTCTATTTATGTGTGTGTGTGTGTCAGTGTGTGGGAGAGAGAGAGAGGGAGGGAGCGAGGGAGGGAATTTGGTGGAAGATGCAGGGAAGCTATGAAAACAATATGACAAGTGTGTGATTGTTGCTACTTGCGCGTATAGATACAGTGGAATGGGATTATTAGAGCATCCATAGCAGCTCTCTCAAAATTTTACTCTTAAAAATACTCTTAAAGTCTTCTCTAAATTATTTTTAACCCTTATTTTATAATTGCACGCAACAGCTTTCCTATTTTTCATTATCTATTTTATAAATTTAGGATTAGAATTAAGGGGGTGTAAATTTAGGATTAAATTTGAGGGGGTGTAAATTTGTTTGTGGGCCCAACTTAATATCAGTGATCTGTTGAATGATCATTTTATTTCACTTTTTTATTATTTTAGCTCAAATTTAAAGTTATGATTACTTTTGAGAGATTTACTGTGAATGCTCTTAATAGGCCAAATATACTAATCTAATTTTGTAAATCATTGTTCTAAAATCTAATTTTGTCTTTTTTTCGATATAAAAACACGAAAAACGCACTGTGCAAAGAAAAAACGAAAGTCCTTAGAGCATTTGTTCTAAAATCTAATTTTGTCTTTTTTTGGATATAAAAACACGAAAAACGCACTGTGCAAAGAAAAAACGAAAGTCCTTAGAGCATCTCCAGTGCGTTGATTTTATAAGGAGCGATATAATCGTCATTTCCATTTAATCTCATTTTTTACTCTTCAATTTTAAAAATTCAATATTTCATTAAAATTAAATTTAAACATTATATTAATTAAAATAAAAATTATATTAATAAAAATAAAAATTTATATTAAAAATAAAAAATTAGATAACAGAAATTAAAAGAAATGAAAAAAGGCCCAATAAAAATTAAATATAAAAGCCAACTATTCCATCGATTATCTGGCTCATTCAAAATTAAATAGGACAAAAAACCCAACAAAAATTGAGTTAATAAATTTTTTTAAAAAATGAGCAATAGTCGACTCATTCTCAGCGCTACGTCTATTGCATCTTCTTCTTCTCTGCGTTTTAAACATTTTTATTTTTAATTAAAAGAGGGTGCGCATAAACAAGCGCCACACATTTCCCCCCTTAGAGCATCCGCATTGGTGTTACATGATAGCTTACTTTATGAGGGGTGGACCACATGGTGTAAAGAGGTTGCATTGAGGTTACATGATAACTTACATATGTGTCTCTCAAAAAAAGAAGGGGGGCTGTGTTTTAAAAATCTTGACTGGTTTAACCAAGCTCTTGTGGTAAAATGGTTTTGGAGATTTTTAGTTAGGGGAGGAGCGCCGTGGGCTAGAGTGATTAGATCGATCTACGGGGATCTCGTTTGGGGAGAAAAGACAGTGAGATGTTCAGGCATTGGCAGGGCTAAGACGGGATGGTGGCCGAAAATCTTAGAGATGGCTGGGGGCTCTTCCGAGTCGTGGTTTTTGAACAACATCAGTCTTAAGGTCGGGGATGGGAGGAATATTAAATTTTGGGATCATAGATGGACAGGACCTAAGCCTCTCAAGTTTGCCTTTCCTAGAATGTATCTTCTTAGCGCCAACAAAGATGCTTGCATCCATGAGCTTGGTAGATGGGTGAACGGCGAGTGGATTTGGGAGTTGAGCTGGAGACGTGAGCTGTTCGAGAGGGAAAAGGTTGGAGCTAATAATCTGCTTTCTGCTATTGCTGTGACTAATTTAACTGCAGATTCTGCCGATGGATGGTGCTGGAACGCAGAAAAGGAAGGCACCTACTCAACAAGATCGGCTTATGCGATCATTAAAGAGATCAGGAAAGACACGACACCAGCGGACGAGAGCTCCATCACATCAGCGAAAGTTTGGAAAATCCCGATCCCTCATAAGGTGCGAATTACAGCATGGAGGATCTTGAGAAACAGACTCCCTACCTGCGCCAACCTCAGAAGAAGACACATTGAGATAAATGAAGTGGAGCTTGGATGCAACATGTGTTTCCATCATGAAGAGACGGTCAATCACTTATTCCTCCACTGTCCAAAGACAGGAAAGGTTTGGGAAGAAATCCATAAATGGCTTGGTATCAGCTTCATGAGACCACAAAACGTCGCAGCGCACTTCTCCCAATTCACAGAATGGTACAAAAGGAAAGAAAGCAGGAAGTTTCTTGGGACAGTTTGGAGTTGTACAAACTGGGTTCTTTGGAGATGCCGCAACTTTTGCCGTTTCGATGGAAAAGCTTGGGAGATTGATGATATCTTTCTGGAAATCAAAGGGAGAATCTGGAGCTGGGGTAGGATTTTCGGGCTTTTCAATACAAACTTTAGTTTTATTGATTGGATTAAGAGAGATTCCTGCCCTCTTCTGTTGTAATGTTTCTCCCGGTACCTCTGGTACCTGTTCTTTTGTCTTTTAATATATTCACTTTTCCTATAAAAAAAAAAAGCTTACATGATATTTGTTATGCTAATCACGCCTTTTATAAATGGACAAATGGGCTACACGATAGAACGTGTAGCCCTCGTGTAGGGGCCGGTTGCATCGACTTACACGATAGCAATCTTACACGAGTAAGCCGCTATCGTGTAAGCGATGCGAATGCTCTTAGCATCCGATTCTCCTGATCGTCCCCGCATTGCACCCGAATTAGTGCGCGGCCGCATCCAGTGCGCGGCATCGATGCGGCTTGACCACCCCTACAGGAGGTGCTCTTAGAAAGCCTATCTAATTTAAAGGCCGTAGCAATGACCTCAACCATCACAACCCCAACAAGATTTATAATTACTTTGAGATTTATTAAAATTTAATATAACAAATACTAATTATTTGTAAAATACAACACGATGAATTGAAATGATTTCAATTTTGTTTTTTCATGAACTTTCAGAGCCCAATTATGCAGTTGGTGATTGGAATCACATATAACTTTTAATTCAAACATAATATTTTTATTTTCCACCTATTAAGTATATTCGGGTAAAAAAATCATGATTAATTAACTGCCAAGTGCCCACTATACAATTTGGCACCCATAAATGAAATGACCCAAGTGAGATTTGAAAATCTTTTAAATTCATCAAATAAAATTTAATAATAATCGGGTTAGATTTAGAACACGGGTCTTGATTAGATTACATTAGTATATTTTCCCTAATTAATAATTTCGTTTAAGATCTGTTTATTTTTGTGATTTTCATTTTTCTTTCTTTTTCCTTTGAATTTGAAGAGTCTATTGATTTTCATGAAACTTATATATAGGTAAAGTATCAAAGAGTAAATAGCGAATATTTTACTCGATAAATGTATATAAGTGATCTACTACGATCAATTAATATTTTGCTGATTTTAATCAGCGTAGATGGAAAATCTATTTGGATTCAAAGATGCTAACGGAATAACAAGACTTTCTTTGGATTCAAAGATGCTAACGGAGTAACAAGACTTTCTTGGTCAATAAATATATACTTTTTTCGTGATTATACTTTCATATATAGTCTTAAATAATTATGTAATTAGAGAAAGAATACTGAAATTAAATGTAAGAAACAATGCTGGAAGAAATCAAGTTGACTAAGACACTCTAAAGTCTAAATTACAATACTCACATAAAGCAAATTAGTTGGGTTGAATTCAATGCAAGTAACAGCCAAGGGAAAATGAAATACTAATATTAAAATCAAGTGGAAAAAACAAAAACAAAAAAAAAACTAGATCACTTGATTCGGACAAGGCAAATATTTGTTTGTTATGTCCTTTTTTTTTTTTTATTTTTTTTTGTTCATATGATTTGTTAAACTAAAACAAGATACCGAATTTAAATAGTTGTTAGTAGCTTTCAATTTCCATAAAAGAGTTTACAGGCTGCAAGTAATCTACGTGCACATGAGGTAGATCTGAAGTGGCGTTTGTTTGTGTGCGTGCGTGTGTGTGTGTGTGTGTGTTTTTTTTTTTTTAGTTTTAATCTTCTAGACTAGAGGCTGTAATTGAGCTCTTCGAACTTATAAATGTAGTATGCAAATTGTAGGTTTTCAAATGTATGATTCAATGCTATTTTGCAAGTTCTAGATTGTCTATATATAAGGTACAACCATATCATGGAGAACTTACTGAAATAAGTGCGAACCAAAACTTATCAACGCTCACATGACTCATTATTGTTATAGATGTTTCTTTGTCGTTACAACGAGTTATCCATCAGAATTTCGACAGTCATATTTGATCATATAATTTCATTTTACTATTCATCACTTATTGAAAATTGAATTTGAGATAGTGATTCACTACGATCGATCATCTATTCGTAGTGTAGTTCGATAATTGAATATGTGATTATCTAACAAAACGTCATTCGAATTTTAGTTTGATTGTACTTTTAGATAGGATGCATTTCAAACTATTTATTTTGTATTCCAATCACCGGGAAAAATAGAGACGAGGAGATGGCCGACGAAAGAGGTGAAAGTTGTCGACGAAAAGGGACGAGGAGAAAATATCTTAGATTTGTTTATTAATGGTCATCGTTTATATTAATAGTAATTATTTCTTTTACATAAATCAGTATTAAAACTTCGATTGATAATTTTAATCCATAATAGTTTGTCGGTAATTCAGTGGTAAAACTAGGATTGTAAATGAACGCAATTATTTGCAAGTTATTCCAGATTCGATTCGAAAAAAGTTTGTCCGGAGCTCAATTCAATAGTAAACAAGTTGAACTCGACCTTAATTTTGAGATCGATAATTTTATTGAGCCGAGCTTGAGTCTGACAACACTCAGCTCGTTAAGCCCGCGAGCATATTCAGATTCAATTGTTCACGAACATATTTGTGAGCATGTTTACAAACCTTCAATCGAGCATTCAATCAAGTTAGTACACGAGTCTTAAACAAGACGAACTCAAGCTTGAGTAACATATTAATTAATAAAATTTTCCTAAATTTTTAACGAATTTGAGCTCGAACATCATATATACGAACATCTAACATGCCAAAATCGAGCTCAAACTCGAATTCAACATTATCAAATATCACACAAGTCGAGTTCAAATCGAATTCGAGCTCGCTAATTGGTGATGAGTTGAGCTCAAACAAGAAGATGAAAGTTCCAATTGAACTCAAATCAAGCTCGAATATCCGAATATTTAAACGAGCCGAGCTCAAACCCGCTAGTATTTGACTAGTCCCGGCTCGTTTATAGCCCTAGGTAAAATGCTTAACTATCCCCTAAAAATTAATTTATTCCGATTTTTTTTTTTTGTCTTTTTGGATTTGATTAGTGATCGAATCTGTTTCGATCCTTAATACTAGTAATTATCACAAATTTTAAAACTTATCAATTACTATATCACAATTTTTGTAAATTACATCAATTATATCTTTAAAATTTAACTTTAACAGTTAATTAATAGTAACATGACGATTAGAGGATAGTATTTTGTTTCAAAAAATAAGTTGCATATGATAATATTAATATTTTACTTTTTTTTTTGAAATAATCATCTTAAAAACAATTGATAAGATTGTGATAGAATTAATAATTTGAAAAGATTGACATGAAATTAATATAATTATCAAAGATTGAGATAGCAGTGATGAATTTAAAAGATTGAAATATATTTGATAGAGCAAAGGATAGGATAGATTTTTTGAAATAATCATCTAAAAAACAATTAATAAGATTATGATTAGCACTGACGAGTTTAAAAGATTGAAATATATTTGATCATTAACCTTTGTACTTATTTTTTCATTGTTACGAATTTAGGCGACTTAGATTTTTACTTGCTTCTTCGAAAAAGAAAAAAAGAAAAAGATTTCTACTTGATTCAACAAAATAACATAACAGAATTAGTTAAGTTAATGTTGATTTACACATCAATGAGCAGCAGCTATCTACCTCCGGTGACCACCACGGCGACGGCCGACAAAAACTTATTCGCCGCCGTGGATATGGGCACTAACTCATTCAAACTTTCACTCGTCCACGTCGATCCATCTTCCGGCCGATTCCTCAACCTCAACCGCCTAAAAGAGCCAGTCGTACTCGGCCTCGACACCACCGCCGGCGCCATCTCCGCCGACTCCCTCGACCGCGCAATCTGCGCCCTCCGCGGTTTCCAGCAGTACCTCCACCCGCACCGGCTTCCTCCTCCCCGTCTCCGCCTCGTCGCCACGTCAGCCGTGCGCGAAGCGTCCAACAAGTCCGAATTCATCAAAACCATCCACGAAACCCTAGGTCTCGACGTAGAAATTATCTCCGGCGCCGAAGAGGCGCGCCTCATTTACCTCGGAGTCCTACAGTTCTTCCCGGTTTACAACTCTACGGTTCTTACGATTGACATCGGCGGCGGCTCTACTGAATTCACCGTAGGGTTAAGGGGAAAAGTTCTGTTTTCGAAATCATTGAGATTAGGGCATGTCACATTGACTCAGCAATATCCCGATGTTGGGCAAATGCGGGAACATATACGGAATGAACTAGAATCTTCTGGATTGATCGAGAAGATCAGTGAGTTCAAGCTCGATTATGTGATAGGTTCCTCCGGTACCGTTAGAGCTATCGAGAAGGCCGTGTGCAAAGGTTATGCGGTTAAGGTAGAGGAAGCCGTTGGGGTGCCTGAGGAGTTTGCGAAAAAGGAGTGGAGGTTTACTAGGCAAGAGCTGAGCTGTTTACTGCAGAGTCTGTATGATGACGACAAGGGAATGGAAGGTAGGCTTAAAAGAATGGAGTTTTTCAAGAGGCGAGCTGGGTTCATTTTGGCGGGAACGGTTTTACTTGATGAGATATTTGAGAGGCTGGGGATTGAGGAAATGGAGGTTTCAGGGTACGCATTAGGGGAGGGGGTGATTGCAGAGATGATGGGGCAGGTTGTTGAGGGATTTGATTTGAATGCTAATGCACGGTGGAGGTCCGTTTTCAGGCTTGCTTTGAGGTTTAACAATAAGAAGAGGATGAAAGCTGCTACAACGTGTGCAGCAATTGCGAGGGTATAGAGGATATATTTTGAATGGAGCATTTTGTGTGAGGTCTCCTTTCCTGTTGTTCATTAATTTGGGTTTTGCAGGAGATTTTTCAAGGTTTGAGGAAATTGAACCAGCTGCACAATGATGACAATAAGCTCTCAGTGACGTTGGATGACAGGGATCTTGAATGCCTAGATGCTGCTAGTTTGCTTCACAGTATTGGCCTATATACTGGCAAAAAGGGTTATCACAAGCAGTCTTATCGCGTTATAGTGGTATGCGCACAATGCATTTAGTGTTGTATGCTTCGTTTGTCTTCTCGTAGGAGGAATCTGTTAAATCTTTGTTGCAATGCACCATGGTATTCTAGTATATAATTTGCGACTCTGTCGGCTATGACTTTACAAGTGTGATTATTTGTACATGGAAAGGGATATAATCTGATGCTACGAAATTCACTTTTTATTGAAATTTCAGGACAAATTCATCATAGTATTCCATGTATCAGCTAGATAGCTATGACTTACAGTTTCATGCCTGTAAATATTTTAGTTGGATGGAGTCTATATCGTTTCCTAATCATGGTGATCTGGCTCTTTGTTTTCAGAATGGGGACCACCTTCATGGATATACCGAGGAAGAGATTAAGGTATATTGTTTTTCTCAGTGATGTAATTAGATTTTCAAGGGCTTTGATTTTTACTGATTGTACAAACCTTTCAGCTAATTTCACTGCTTGTGAGATACCATAGAAAGAAATATCCAAAAAAAGATGCTTTTGAGGGATCTGCTAAAGAGGTATTTGAATATCTATACAGTAAACATCTGCATTTGATTTTGTGATTTAGGTTCTTGTTAACTTACCTTCCTGTTTGGTAAAGCAGAAATTCAGAAGGCTCTGTACGATTATGCGGTTAGCTTATGCAGTGCAGCAATGTCTTCCTGGGGATATTCAAGTCATAGAAATTGCGCATTCTAGAGAAGGACTCAAATTGGTAGGTTCAGTCTATAATTATATGTAACTTCTCCCCTCTTCATATCCATGTTCTCAATCATGAACTTGGAGCTTCACTCTTTATAATATGTCATGGAAGGAGATTATGATATTCTCTTAAATTCCACTTTGAGAATATCTAAATAATATGAGAGATGAATTGGTGCTTTCATTGCTACCTATATCAAGAGGATGCTTTTGGAGAGCTTATGAGCTCTTCATATAGACTTTGGAAATAAGATACAAGTTGTTTTTAAGAATAATGAGGAGAGATCAAGTTATTTGTTAGGTGAGATTAAGTTTTGGTCTTCTAATTGCAAAATTGCCATTTATCAAGCCCTACAATCTTATAATCTAAACACAATTCATTTGTAAAGATTAGATCAGACTTATGATAGCTTTAAGAAAAGCTTGAAAGATGAAATAGATTAATAGATCTTTTAAATACGCTAGTCAAAGACTCTAAATTCCAAGTAGGCATTTCCTGTCTCATGTCATTACGTTCTGCTTGTGAGGATAAAGACTCTGCCCTGAGACTGTACAACCCTGAGGTTACTTATGCTAGGGGAATCTAATCCTGATAGAGAACTATATACACTTGTTAGACACTTAACTAACATGATCTCATATTTTAATCTTTGAAAGATAGATCTGTTGCCTTTGTCTTGTTATTTCAGCCTTCTTGCTCTATTATCTTGTTCATAAAATTAAAAGGCTATTCTAATTCTGTATGTGCTCAGCCAGGATGGGTTTGGCACCCATATGAGCTGTTGTTAAAGCATTTTGTATACCTATACTGAAGAGTTTATTCTGGGCTTACCAATAAATGGAGTACTTGCTATATAATTAAACAAGTATAATTAAAGAAAAAGATGGGATCTGTATATCTGTCTTTAAGTTAAGCAAGCATGTGCCACTTGATCTTGTCTTCCTTTGGTGTGAATCTGGCTTCTCTAGTAGCTATTGTGGAGGCATGTTAACCTAGATTTCCAGACAAGTCACTTTGCTGAATCAGCATTTTGGTTTGTCTTAGTATATACTTGCATTCAAATGAATTCATGGTTTGCCAGTAATGGAAAAGAAGATAAAAATATTCAAGTATGAATACTGAGATGGAGTTACTTAAGTGTACAATTTCAATTAATTCCCACAAGCGATTCACTGATGCAAGTACACATTCAGGTACTCAATGCAGGTGAGGCAAGAAATCAGTCTGACGAGGTTGTGCAAGCATTAGCCGACATCATACAACCATTAGATGGGGATATCAATACGTCGATGGAGAAAGAATTGGGACATTTTAGGAAGGTAGCAGTTATTATTCTTGTTTAAATGATTTTGTTTGAAATTCTAGCTTTATATTATCCCGATTATCCTTCTGTATTGTTATCATACTCTTGTATGCTTTGCAGGTTTTCGGGAAAAAATTGTCTATTTTAGTCACCGGAACCATTTCTGGTGGCGAGACCGTCACTGTGAACTGAAGCCCTTAATCAGTTTGCTTGTTCATTATCTGGGGAGAGTTTTTTGCAGGCTACAGAATATGAATTCATCAGCATCTCCATGCTGTGATCAGGTAGTTTATTAGGTTGATTAGTTCCTCTATTCTTTACATGTATAGCCATTGTAACATATAGAAGTTCAATAGCTAAAGAAAATATCTTGTATATGCACGATAATGTATGATATTCTCTGCTTCACATTTAATTGATCTGCTTCATGTTAAAAACTGCATATATTGGATAACCCATCTATCTGCCTACTTTTGATCGGTTATACTTTCTTTCTTCATTCAAGTCCTTGATAAAAACGTTATTGTTTCACCTAATTGGCCAATTATTTTTTTTATTTTTTTTTTGTTATTATTCAAAAAAAAGAAAAAATACACTCATACTCTAGTCATCTAGTGACTCGAACCTCTGACCTATTTGATTGGATGAGAATACTGTACGTGTAATAGCTTGCACCAAAGTCAAAACGTGTAAATGTTTGTTTTTGAATGTGTTGTTTTTCTATCTTTTTCAAGTATTGATAAATTACATAAGTAAATAAATAAATTTTGAAGACCGTGCAATGGAGTACTTGAGTCCAGGACCTCAGGTCTTAGGCATTAACCTCCTACCACTTGACCAACACACGCACAATATATATATATATATATATATATATATATATGATTTTTTTTTTATTTGTCTAATACGAATACAAATGAAATTGTAACTACATTTTGGTATATAATATTTGTAAGAGAGTATAATAAAATAAACAAAATGGTTTCGGTGATGTTGTTTTTATACTTGTTAGGCTAAAACTTGTATAGTCTCATCGTGGATTTCATGTAAGAGACATTTATTTGGGGCCGTATTAATTTTCACATTCAATTGTCTATACATTTCACTTTCTTTCAAATTTAGGCCCATAAGATTTTAACGTACGTTGATGAAGTTTTTAAATAATTAATTACAAAATCACGAGTTATTTACTTGTGCTCAATACATTAAATAATAAATTATGTATATATGCTAAAGAATTAATTAATAGGATAAAACAAACTAACAAGTTTCTGGCCATCCACATTCTTCTCTACTCTTTTCCTCCTAATCATCCACTGCATATCTTCAAATGATTATACATCGCACACGACGTACCAACACGTGAAAAAAAAAAAAAAATCAATTCCCCCAACAACAAAAAAGGAATATCAAACCCTAGAAACAATTGACCATTGCATCAAATCCTAAAAGACAATTGTATTTCTCTGTGAAACTATAGAGGAGCTAGGCAAATCCTCACATTCTTCTTTCTCTTCTCTCTCTACGATTGTCATAGAGAGAGACAGAGAAAGAAAGTGATAGAGAGGAGAGATCATCATCATCAAGAAGTCCAAAAAGATAAAAGAAAAAAGTTAATGGAAATTATCGGAAGTTCTAAGGTTCAAATCTCATCGTACAAGAATTTCAACCCGAAAAGAAAGCCGATTTTACCGGCATGGTATAGTGATGCAGAGATGAAGAGGAAGAGAAGGGTCGCCAAATACAAAATGTATGCCTTAGAGGGAAAGATCAAGAACAAGTTGAAGAAAGGCTTGCGTTGGTTCAAGAAGAAATGCTCCAAACTTGTGCATGGATACTAATTAATTGCATGGGAATTTCACACCCAATTCGTTGCTTTTTTTTAGTATTATTATATATTATTACTCACATATACCTATATGCCATGATTTCATAAGATATTAGTATTTGAAAGATTTTCATTCTTTATTTCCGGTGCTTAATTTACTTGTTGGGAATATTTGAAAGATTTCCATTCTTTATTTCTGGTTCAAGTGTGAGGAAATTGATATATGTGGTACATAATATTTCTTAGGAGTCTTGTTTATTTCTTTGATTGTAAATTAAGGATGTCTAGGTTTTTTGTTTCATACATAAAGATTTGTTGCCGGACATATATAGAAATATATATGTCGTGTAATGAGAGTTCTTTTTTTTTCTTCTTGTTAATAAAATAAAAATACAGACATTTCTTGTTGATGATATGTTAGTATATATATATATGTTGTTTTTACTTAGCTCGTTTTATATCAAGTGATCCATGTATATAAAAAAAGAAATTAATCGTAGAAAATATTATATTTTTCCGAAATATATTCTTTACATCACTTCTAAATTGTTGAAAATATAATATCGCATTTTAACTTTTTGTAATTAAACATCCCAAAATTATGTCGTTCTAGGGTACAAAATGGACAAATTTTGTTTGAAAAAATATAGAGACGTTGTAGTTGAAAAACAATGTGACATTTATTATGTATTGCATCATAAATAATGTTGTACAATTAATCTTAGTAAAGGTCTGTGTTATTTCTGACAATCAACTTTAATTTTAAATCTCTAATTTTTTACTATGTAGTAGTAGTATTTTCTATTTTGAAAAAAATTAAAGCACACTTTTCACTATAGATGATACATGATATATAGGGTTAATTGTTTATAAATACACAAAACATACTTAACCTTTTGTTTTTAATCAATACTATATTTTTGGTTTGAAATTTTTAGAGTTCGTTGGAATAAAATTTCGACGACATTTAATACTATGTTGCGCTGAAATTTTATTACACGACATTTTTTATACAAGTGACTATGACGCGACAATTAAAATGGTAATTTAAATTAAAACGATGTGGTACAACAAGTAATTTGATATGAGTGATTTCTTCTTTGAAAAGGGAGGCACGCTAGCGTGTGCTGATAGTGTGCGTGGGTTGAACCCGGGCTCGATCCGGTTCAAACCTGATGTCGAGTTTGGCCTGAGTCGACTCAACTTGTACGAATCATGGATCAAGGTTTGGATTGGTGCCAGGTCGAATTCGAATCATGATTCAAAATTTAGGTTAAATTCGGATCAAATTTGAGTCGATTCGATCCGCACACATAGTAAAACTGAACGCATGATAACTTTTGTCTCGGGGCAGAAGACTGGGTTTACAAAGGCCCATCACATAAGCGGGCTTGGGCTCAGTAAGTAAGCCCATAGAACGGGCCGTTTAATGCCGTAACACTAAGTTAGTGAAAATACAATCCAATTTTTGAAAGCGCGGGAAATAGCTCTAGACTCTCACCGGCGGGAAGAAGATTTCTGTTGAGAAATGGACGGCGACGATTTGGAGTTGGAGAAGGCGAGATTGATCAGCTTAGCTCTCGAATTCGGATTCGACGAGGACTCCGCCAATAACTGCTTGGATCGCCTTGTTCAACTATATGGTGAACTATTCCCCCTTTTTGTTTCACGCCCAAAACCCTAATGCTTTTCTCTGATTGGACTTTGTTGTCAATGGCTGAGTTACTGATGGAAACCGTGTCTCTTCATAATATGTTTTGGAATTATTTGAGGAAATGAATACTGAACGCTGCAGGTGACAGCTGAATAAAGCTGTCTGATGAGATTGGGCATCCTTGAATGTTTTTGAAATGTTAATATATATGATGAATGATTATGAGGAGATTCAAAATATTGATAACTGTATAGTTGAAATATATAAAGAGTTTGGTTAAGGGATACTCCGTTTGAATCAAACTGTGTGCTATATTGATACTTTCACTTTTGATATGAAGAACCTTAAGCTATTTTTGAAGTATTATTCTGAATTTCAGTTCTAAGGCATCTCAAATACTTGGTTGCATGGTTTCACGAATTTATTACATCTTCCTTCTTGTTAAGGTGATGATGGGCGAGATTTCATCACTGTGGAGCACTGTGGTGATGACTTTCTTGCATCACTTGCTGAATTTATGCAAGAGACTGAAGCTGAGGATTGGGATGATGTGCAAGCTATGGAATCAGAAGCTTGCGGTGCTTTGACTGAGATTCTGGACAAGGATCTTCCCAAGAATTATGATTCAGAGGATAAAGAAAAAAGAAGCAAAATTCATGTCATAGAAGATTCTCCTGAATCTCAGAAGCATCATAATGTGATGCATTTAGATACTTCAAGTGACAGTGAAGAGGCAAGCTACAATATTTCCGGAAAACGATTGAAATCTTCCTCTAGTATTGCTTTAAATGGAACTGGCTGGGACCCCTCTCCAAGTTCAGTAAAACCTCCATCAATTTCTGTAAGGACTTCTTTTCCTTAATATCAACTCCTATGATTATAAATGAAGCTGTTGCTTTAGGATTTTGCAAACCAATTCCTTGATTATTTTGCACCCTCCCCTCCCCCTACCTAATATCTGATATTATGTGGATAACATAAGAACTTACAATATGCTTCAAAGCAGCTTATACCTGGGGTAAAATAGTATAATTATAAATAGGCATGCTTATGAATCTTTAACATGCCTTGCGTTGCTTCAAACCCCACCAGTTTTCCTCTATCCAAAGGAATAAGATGGACAAAAAGTGTTTACCATTTCTCTGCTTCCAGAGTAATGCTATGCAATTATTTTTGCAGGCCTATCGAAATGATCCAACTCGAAGTTCAGGTTCATCAGTTTCTCACGAAACATGGAACTCCAGTTTATATGAGAATAGTGGATCTCTCACATATGACGAGCTGCAAAAACTAGATGATTTTGAATTGGCAAACATTGTTGTATTTGGTAACAGAAGATTTCGACCCTTGCAGCATCAAGCATGTAAAGCATTTGTTGCTAATCGTGATTGTTTTGTTCTTTTGCCCACTGGAGGTGGTAAAAGCCTTTGTTACCAGGTCAGTGCCATGATGGTAAACTAGGCCTTCCACTATGAAATTTCTTGGATTATAACCTGCCTGCAAAACTACTTAGTTATAGCCCAATACGATACCCATTTTTATAGAAAACTTGCATGACATGATTCTGAGAAATTGTCTAGTTTTCTCATGGCTTGATCATTAGCTTTGCTTGTTGCTAGAATGTGGCCTCTGTTTTTTTTTTTTCTTTCAACATTCAAGGGAAGAATATCTTCCACTTGGTAATATTAATATTATGGACATATGGTATGGTAAATACTTTTGAGCACTCCTGATAGAGATGATAGTGTACATTGTATTAGTATTATTATCTGAGTTCTCCATCTTCATTGCACCCCATATGGTTACAGGATTTAGTTAGTCTATTGCTTGGCCAAATGGTTCATTTTCTATTGACCTCATTTCAATCACGGGTTCTCAAGGATTCATTTAGTCATTGTTGGAGGATCTATACCTGGATGGGTTCTTGTAGTAACTATGCCTCCTGTACTCAACATGTTTTTATAATGTATAATAATGCTTCTTTGATATAATTCTTTTTGTATATCACGATAATGCTTTCTTTCATAATGACTGTAGATCATACAAAGATCAATGATACAGATTGGTTCCTAGTTCCTATACTAAGAAAAGTTCTCATATGATTCACTTCCTATATAACATAGGGATATATATTTGTTTTCTTACTTGGTCATACCATATTATGCAGCTTCCAGCCATTTTGAAGCCAGGTGTTACAATTGTTATATCTCCACTTCTTTCCCTCATTCAAGATCAGATTGTTGCACTGAATTTCAAATATGGTATACCAGCTACTTTTTTAAATTCTCAACAGAAACCATCACAAGCAGCAGTCGTGCTTCAAGAATTAAGGTAAATGTCAGTGTATTCTCAATGTGCACTTTTTTTAAATTCTCCATGGGTATTGGTGTAATATCATTACATCTACTCTTCACCTCCTTATTGGTCCAGTCAAATACTCCTCTCAAGCTGTGGTTATCAGGCCAATACCACTTAATTTCTTTCATGAACCTAGAAATGTATTTCCTGGAAATACAATGTCATGTAGCAACTTCATATCCAAATCTTATTATTATTTAAATGTAATTTACCATCCTCTGCAGCAGCAAACATCTTATACACCTGAAGTAAAATAAAAACCCAATGTGAACATAACAGGGTTCGTATGTAATGTAACATTTTACTCTTTATCTTTCACTTGAGTACCAAATGTTCTAAACAATGAATACTTTAGTACATTTTCTTTTCCTAGCTTGATCCTTGTTTATAACCGTGAAGAGTGCGACTGTGCGAGACAAATTATGCCTAAATTATGAATAATTTGACTTTTATGGGATCAGCTGCTAGAAGTGTAGAAGGATCTCAGCCAATTTCTCTGATTATTACTTGCCAGCAGAGTTTCTTTGTGAAATTACAGGAAAGTGGTATTATGTGCACGGATATTGATATAGCTTCAAAATGAAGTGCACACTGCAGCTACTCAACATAAATATATTGATTGCTCACTAATTTTTTTCATATCACATTTTTCATTTTGCTTGAATGTTATAGGAAAGAAAAGCCTTCCTGTAAACTTCTGTATGTAACTCCAGAAAAGGTTGCTGGAAATATGTCATTTCAGGAGATCCTAAAAGTTCTGCATAGGAAGGTAAATCCTTTCTATGCTGTGGAGTACCAAGGCAAAATTTGATGCTCTACTCTTTCGACTTTCTGATGCGTTCGTCATGATAATGAATATGAAAATACTTGTATCTCTATTTCAGGGACAATTAGCAGGATTTGTTGTTGATGAAGCTCACTGTCTGAGGTATGCTGTTCAGTGAGGTTTTCCAGAGACAAGTTCTAGTATGTCAGAGAAGAAGCTGGATATAGGAAAGATTTTGATAAAAGGGAAAAACTTGAAAATTAAAGTTTCCATATCATGGATGACATGAATGTGCTCTTGAGTCCACAGAGCATGTGCTGCATGTTTATGAAATTGAGCCAACATGATAAAGTGTTAGATTAACGATACAACTAGTTTGAATAAAAGTGTTTGTTTTTTATAATCTCTTTGCTTTGTTTATCAGCCAGTGGGGCCATGACTTCCGTCCGGATTATAGAGTATTAGGATGCCTCAAACAGAACTTTCCATATGTTCCTGTGATGGCTTTAACTGCCACTGCAACCCCAGTAGTTCGGAAGGTTAGATTACTGGCATTTGGTTACATCTGAATTAGCTAAAATCTCTTTTACTGTCAATCTCTAAACTGATCTTATGAGCAGGATATTGTAAACTCGTTGCGAATCCCCCAAGCAATGGTGCTAGAGGCAAGTTTTGATAGGCCAAACTTGAAGTATGAAGTGATAGGGAAAACTAAAGAACCGCTCAAACAGCTTGGGAATTTACTGATGGATCGTTTCAAAAATTTGTGTGGAATTGTATATTGCCTTTCAAAAAATGAATGCGTGGAGGTATCAAAATTTCTAAAGGAGAAATTCAAGATCAAAACAGTGCATTACCATGCTGGTTTGGCTGCTCGTCAGAGGATTGCGGCTCAGCAAAAATGGCATAGTGGAGAAGCCCACGTTGTTTGTGCAACCATAGCTTTTGGGATGGGAATAGACAAACCTGATGTTGTGAGTCTTACTGTCTGATCTTTATATTTTGCGTTTATTGTTCTTCCATTGTACTTCTAGAATCAATGTTTGAAAATACAGATAAATGAAAATCGGTCATGCAATTAAGAGGGTTAGACATTTTCGATATTGCAATTGATTCAGCCTGTGAACCTTTGCTTTATCCCAAGCTATACTGAATTCTGAATCTTGTCTTTCCAAGAATTTCTATGAAGCATGCAAGAATTAGAACGACGAAGTTGACTTTCTTGTCCTTGTTTCAGCGTTTTGTTGTTCACAACACCATGTCCAAATCAATAGAGAGTTACTATCAGGAATCTGGAAGGGCAGGACGAGATAATCTATCTTCCAAATGCATTCTTCTGTATCAGAGGAAGGATTTTAGTCGGATTGTATGCATGCTTAGGAGTGGACAAACTGGTAAAAGAGAAAACTTCAAACTTGCCATGGATCAAGCCCGGAAAATGCAAACATATTGTGAACTCAAGGTACAAACTAACCTATGGAGCTGCTGTAATCATCTAACTTATAACTTTCTTATAAATGTAAAATTTAAACTGCTGCAGGATGAATGCCGTAGGCAAGCTTTACTAGAACACTTTGGAGAATCCTTCGATCGCAATGCCTGCAGAAATGGCTCCAATCCTTGTGATAACTGTCTCAAGTTATCTTCATGACCAGGAATGCATTATATTGCTCACCTTTTTCTCCATTCTAATTTATTGAAATGACTTTGGGCCAGCATAACCTTCCCCTTTGCTTAGAAGCCCTTCTCAGTGTAGCTCACACCCTCCCATAACAACAACCAATCTTGCTACGATGAAATCAGGCGGGCCAAATTTTTATGGACTTTTATTGATATAGAGAGCTTGAGCTGCTGAGCCATTGGGGATAAATGTAAATGGTCCATTGGTACCTTTTTTATTAACAAGTGGAGGAGGAGGACTAGAGAAAGATACATTCTTCCTTAGCTTGAGGAGCTGAAATTGAGGACGAGCCACCTCGATTCTAGCAATTTCAAAAGGTTGAGAGAGATGTGTTTGAAATGTATACAACAAATCATGGTTCATGGAGAATATTGACATCAAAACAAGGTACAATATTAAGATTGTGTGCTTAGAAAGAAGGTGTCTTTATTTTTGATGTCACTTGTAACCACCTTTATCTCTCTCTTATGGGAACAGATTTTCTAAGTTGATTTATACTTTTGATTTCTTAACAAAGTAGAAATAAGTCAGCAATTTCAACTTTTTGAGAGTTTGGTATTGGTTTATGTGGTGTGGATGATTTTTCCTTTGTGTTGAAAGCACTGTTTGAACACCCAAACTCCCATGTGCCCACAAAATCAGAAGAAAGGGAAAACGTGGTTTGACTAACATGGGCTAGTCCATCTCTGTGTCTGCTCAAATTTATGCTCAGGTCACAACACAGGTAATTTACTAATAAAGTATTTAGGGAGTGGTCCTTGTTATTAGCATGTTTTGGTCTTTGATTAATTAATTAATCAAATGATATCGGAATCATTAGTATGTTTTGGTCTTTGATAAATTTGGGTTGTGCAGTTAGCATCATATGATATCGGAATCTAGATGGGCCCTCAATCAGAGATCTAGCCACAAGGATTTTGAACCAATCATCTTGATCACTAGCACATGCAAACACCTTGCCATTTGGTATGATTTTAACAACTCCTCCACCCACTATTTTATTTATACAATCTTGAATATTTTTGGCCCTGCCCCAAATTCTGCTAATCTTAGAAATCACTCACCAAGATTTAGGGTACGGCATGAGAATTGAGAAAATATGAAATCATTATCTCTCTTTTTCCTCCCTCCCTCCCTTTTTTTATTGGTTTTATAAGAATGAAAGTGCATCGGAGTAATTATAGGGTTTTGAGTAGTGGTTGAAAATGAAGAATAGTGCCAAATACTCCTTGGCCCACAATAAACCCTTTGACGTTGGGTACAGTTTGAAATTTGGGCTATAATTTTGGTTGGAGGGGAACCTTAGTGCATGATGAATGATGCATGAGTTTGGACACTCGCATCGAGTGTTTACTCTCTCTCTCTATGAGGGAGTTGTTTTTCTTGTTAATAAAATAAAAATACGGCATATGTTACTCCAAGTAGTATCATTTACTACGGAGTAATATATAATACCTTAGTATAATTTGATCATTTGATGTCTCTAAGGACACCAAGCGGTGCGACCTCCTATGTGTGAACAGTGAGATCTCGGGTTCAAACCCCACCACTCCTCCTCTCCAACTCCCCTAAGTCAAAAAAAAAAAAATCTGATCATTTGATGCTTACGTTGTTTTACTTCGCTCATTTTCTATCTAAGTGATGAACAATATTTATATACTCTCTTCGTTTGGTTTGACTTGATCTATATTTTTTTTTGGATAATTATTTTATACTACATCAAATATGATTTCATATACATATACAATACAATAGTACTCTCTTAAATAATCGTGTAAAAAAAAGCCCAAATTGGATGGGATTGGGGGAGTATAAAAAAGAGAAATTAATACTATACATCTTAATGTTTGGCAATCTTCTGTGAAATATCTTTGTTGCAGATGTGGTTATTATTTTAAGAGAAAATATTTACTGACGTATTTGTTTGAATTAGAATTACAAGAGGTTTTTTAAGAGAAAATAAGCAATTCGCTTACACCACACAAAAATGAAAATACTATCCATACAATAAGTGGAAAAATATTTACTGACATATTAACTTTAGGGTTAATAGTAGAAAATAATATGCTTATCCGAATTAATACTCCTTTACTTCTAAAATTTTAAAAATAATAGCAGATATTAACTTTTTACAATTAAACATTCCAATTTTTTAATCAATAAAGTTATATCGTTGTGGGGTATACATTGAAGAAACTTTGTTGGCATTGTACGGCATCATAAATAATGACTCTTTTTGTTCATGATATATTTTTCTATTATTTTCATAAAATATTTTTTATAATTTATTTTTAAAAATAATTTTATTAATTAACACCCTTGCAATTCTCATATGTTTACATACATTGTCATTAATGGATCCACCATTTTTATACTTTAATTCCACTAATTGTCACTATTTTTTATAATTTGTTGACTCTTTTTCTGCTTCTTAAATATATAATTAACTTTTCTTAAAATTCGTGCATCTTTCCTTAGTGAGATGTTTCATAGACTAATAAATTTGAGTAGAGGTTGTGTTATTAATGAAAATCAACTCGAATCTTAAGTTCTTGTTCTTTTAATGTAAGCAAAAGAAGGCTTGAAACAAACGCCATTGTTTCACTAAACGGAACATAAAAGTCAATACTATTCACTACAGTGCTATTAGGGTCTGTATTTACTCTTTTACAATAAATCTATGCAGCCACGTTGTGGCTGGAAAGGATTTATGCAGTCAAGGGTATGTGGAAAGGATCGATAGGCATTAAATTTTTACAATAAATCTATGCAGCCACGTTGTGGTTGGAAAGGATCTATGCAGTCAAGGGTATGTGGAAAGGATCGATAGGCATTAAATTTGTTTGTTGGTTGGTTTGTATCTTCTCCCATTTCTCCTTTTCATTTTCTTCTCGATTTTGAGACCTTGAAAAAGGATAAAGGGGAATTTTGTTTAGAGAAGCGGGCGGAAGACGACACAAAGTAAAACAACATTTGAGTTACAAAACCAAGTAAGGTACATGGAATGTGAAAATGCAATAAATATTGGGAAATTCTCTTTTATCGGGGCAGTGCTCAATGCTCAATTCTCCTAATTATTCTGATAACTATTCATCTAATACTCCCTTCTATTCAAATTATAAGTCTTCCTAAGGGCATCCACTGTAGTGCTACTCCATCGTGGTGCCACATTATCAATTATCTCATTTTTCAAGTATCTAATATTTTTTCCACTATAACACTACCTCACTTTTACTATTCATGGACCCACTATTATTATTACTTTTACCATAATATACAATTATATATATATATAAATACATATAGGAAAATGAAAAAAAGGACAAAAAGGAAAAAAGGAGGAGAGAGGAAATTGATTGGGGCCCCACCGCATACACAAGCACCGGGATCCTCTGCTGGTACCCATTTCCTTCATTGGTACCCCAAGTTTGATGTCCAGTATGGTAGGAGCGGGTCCCTTCAATGCCACGTAGATTAAGGAACCTCCCATAGTGGATGGCCTAAGCCGAGGCACAAATATTAATAAATAAAAAAGTTGCCCAAATTTATATGACAATATATAAATCAATTTACGCTGAATAATTAATGAAAGAGTTAAATAAACAGGGACAAATTTGGTTTAGAAAGTCAAAACGACTTATAAAATGTAAACAATTAAAAAACCTAAAACGACTAATAAAATGAATAGGAGGGACTATTAAGTTTTTTATTTTATTCTAAAAAAAAGTTTTTTATTTAACTTTTGTTTATGCCAAATTTTGATAATGACTTGGGTTTGATTTCTGACGACAAAATTTTTTAGGTGGCACGATGGAAACTATGAATCTTAACTATAAACATAAAAATTACTATCATTTTGATGTTAAAAATGAGTTAGCAATAGTATCAAGGCCTTTAAAATGATCTTGAGATAAAAAAAAATTGCCCCTTTCCCTCCTTGAGCTCTTTCTTCCAAAAAATTTGCTACATAAAATACAACAAAATGGGCATGTTTCTGCAGTGGTTGAGATGATGATGAAAAGGACTAGAAATAAGAATAAAAAGTCTCGACTTCTTTGGGGATTGGAAGGTATGGTGTGATTTCTTGGAGTGATAAACCCAAATTCATATTTGAAGCAACCAAAATCAAGGATAGAGGATTGCAGAGTGGTGGCAGCTGACGGCCAATTTTTTTATTTTTTTTCTAATTATTTAAGTGACAAAATATGATATTAGTGCAAAAATACACCTATTTTTTTTTTTAATCAATTTTGATTTTTAACACGAATTTTAAAAAAATGTAAAAAAAATACATCAATTGTAATAATTTTAACGCAAATTAAATTTCCGACCAAATAAAACGTACTTGGTACGCTGAAATGTTGATGTAGACAAACCGAACGTTTATAAAAATAGTTATTGGTGCATAAATACGTTAACTTTGGACCAATTTTAATTTTAACACAAACTTTAAAAATGTCAGATAATGCATCAATTTTTGTAGTTGAATCGTAGTTGTCTTTAGTTGCTACTCATTCATGTCACTTTATTTCCATAGATACAATTCGAGACAAATCAAAATAAATGTCTTACGATTTAATACAATCTAGCAATTCGAATTCGTGTTAAAATTACTACAAACAATAAATTGGTATATTATTTGATACTCCCTCCGTCCCAAACGAAATGTCCCATTTCTTTTCGACACGGAGTTTAAGAAATGTGTATAAAGCAGATAAAGTGAGTTGATGGAAATTATTTAAATATTAAGTATAGAGAGAGAGTGTATTGCCAAAAAAGGAAACAAGACATTTCGTTTGGGACAGCCCAAAAAGGAAAACAGGACATTTCGTTTGAGACGGAGGGAGTACTTTTTAAAGTTTGTACTAAAAATTAAAATTAATCCAAAATTCGTGTATTTTTGCGCTAATAACCCTATTTTGTATAAAAACGTTTTTGTATATCTTGAATGATATTTATCAATTTAAAATCAATTACCTTTAGTTCTTGCATTTTGTTACTCAATAATTCACACAGTGCTTCTTAGCTATATAACCACTCTTAATTGTGTTGCTTTCATGTCACGTTTAAAATTGTCAACCCTATAACAAATCCTAAAGAAAATAAAGACACAAAACTTAATTAGGGATTAGAGTAATGTACAATTGTAGATTAGGTTGTTCATATTAAGATCTAAAATGCGAAAATATAAACAATTTAGGTAACAATTATTCCTAAACTCTACAGATATCAGCAGTCAGTTTCAGATGACACGTGGCACGAGTTAGTCTTTTTCAAAATTTAAATTATAATCATATATCATATCATGTACTGTTAGTCCAAATAGCAACTTAATTATATGCATAGCAATGAAATAAAATTCACTCACACCTTTGAATTATTCATATTTTTATGAAGCCAAACTCGAATAAATTCAAACGCAAAAGGCAAAAGAATCGTCCAAATTTCCAAAGACAACTTGATTTTTCGTCACACACTGCCCATATTTATTTTGTCTATTTGAGAAATTATTGAAAAGCTTGAAATAATTTTGCTGAAACCAACCATGTGATGAAATTATTATTCCCAGGATTTTCAATGCATTAATTTTCCTTTTCTGAGCATTAACGTATACTAATAAATTAAATGAAATTAAATGTAGCAATGGACCATAGCTTATACAGTCAAAATCAAATAATCAATACTCAATTACATAACGGTGGTGACTCTGACTGTGTGTGTGTGTGTAAGCGACACTCTTTTTCACTTTTTTTTTTTTTTTCAAATCTCTCTCTCTCTCTCTCTCTCTCTCTCTCTCTCTCTCTACTGCATTGCGAGATCGAAATTCAAAATCCATATCCACTTCTCGTTGAACGTCCCAGATCTTTACTTCTGCTCTCATTCTGTACTCGTCAATTAATGCTGCTGTTTCTGACAAGAAAGGTTGAAGCTCTGTACGGAGTCCTCTCGACGTTAGTGATGTGAAGATTTTCACCATGAGCTTTGCAGGTTCGTATGTGCAATTTGATTGAAGTAATGAAAAATTTGAGGTCTGCTCAGTTCAATGTGGCTATATTATGTACACATTTGCGAGTGTTGACGGGCGCGAGCACGAGCACGAGCACCTGTGTGAATTGAGATATATGAGTATTATTTTAAGCGCTGGAATTGAATGAGATTTGACCTTTTTTCGTTTTTGCGTTTATACTGTGTGTTTATAGGAAGTGAGGTCTCCGTATTTTTCCTCAACCTCGGGCTTGTGTGAGCTTATGTGTGTGCTAGTGGTTTTGTCATTGAATTTGGGGATTTATGAAAATGGGGTATCAGCTTGATTTTGTGTAGGGTATCAGATTATCTGATTATCATCCCTTTTATGAAAATTTACATGAGCGAAACGGATATCTGTAAGAATTTGTGCTTATCGCTGCATTTTGTGTTTGTAAAATGCTGTATAGTAGGGTTTCGTCGATCTTGATATGGGGTCTAATTTAGTCAGCTGTCAGTGGAGTTCTATTGATTTATTTTATTTCTTTTTCCAATTTTTGATCACTTCTAATGATTCATCTGTTTTTACTCTAGCAGATGGGAGTCACTTGATTTATCTGGTCGTTATCTAGAGAATTTTATGTTCCGAGTAAAGAACTAAAATGGAGGTTGAGAAGCGAGGAAAGGGAGGCTTTCTTCAGTTGTTCGATTGGAATGGTAAATCTCGGAAGAAGCTCTTCACTAGCAAACCCGATCTACCTGGTATTCTTCTTGTTATTGTAACAGTACAGTAGTATAGTTTTATTGTATATTGTACTGTTTTCGGCGTTTGAATGTCATTTGTGCTATTGTGTGCAGAGAGTTCGAACCATGGAAAAGATAATTGTCATGGTTCAGTCATTGCACGACGTCAGCTGGTAATTCTCTTGAAATTTTCTTCTCTGGCAGTGAACACAAAATAATTATTACAAGGTTTTGATACTGACTTAATTATTCTTGTTGTGTGCTTGTATGAAGGTGCTTGATAAAGGCTTCGCTCTTAACGCTACATGTCACGAAGATTATCCATATGCTTCTTTAGCTAGTGGTGACTCGGAACAGGTAACAAAAGCGCCTGGGGTTGTCGCACGTCTTATGGGACTGGATTCCTTGCCAACTTCAAATGTTAATGAATCACCCTGTTTCAACCCGTTTCCTGAGTCCTACTCATTCAGAGATTCTAGTTACTTAATGGCTGCTCCTCCTGCATTTCATGGTGAACATGACATCGTAATCTTTGAGAGCGTGCGGAATAAATTGGACGGATCCAGTCGGAATCCTTTGGACCTGAGGTTGCAGAAGGTGCAGAACCAACATATAGAGAGGTTTCAAAGAGAGGTATTGCCTCCCAAGTCTGCTAAGCCCATCTGTTACTCAT